>NC_133131.1:150107527-150409923 GCF_048418815.1 Hemitrygon akajei
TTCCTGTAGTGAGGTGACCAGAACTGAGCACAGTACTCCAAGTACTTTGATCTGTATGAACGGTACACAAGATAAGCTCTTCACTATATCTTGATACATGAGACAATAGTAAACCAACACCAATACTGATACTGGATAGAAGTTTAATTACTTAGAGACTAATGCACTTAAATGCTTTACGATTCCAATACAGGGCTGTAAGTGGGAAACTGTGGACAGAGTTGTGCCCTCATGCCTGCTGCCCCTGTCCTTGTTGGTAATAGTGGTTTGAAAAGAGCTGTCTGAGTAGCCTGGCTGATAGTCAACAGTGCACATGTGCTCCCGTGAAGCTCCTTGGGACACTTCACTAAATTAGAATCGCTGTATGAACTCGTGTTATTGGTACCAGACCTCTCAATGCTCCCAGCAGCCACAGGCCTCAAACTCTCAAGACATTTGTGCCAGTGCTATAATTCCAAGTCACCCTAATGTGCAAAAAATGTAAATTCCTAAACCCTCTTAGACTTCTGCAAATCAAGCTGAACTTACTCTCGTCCCCCAGTGCCTTCTTCCAGCTGTGCCTGAGCCGCTACTGCTCCATTTTACAAGTGAGTTCACACTCAGTTTATCAGCTGTACTCTGGGAGATACACAGAGACATATGCGAGAGAGGCGATTTAGCATCAGCACCAAGTAAAGCTTTTTTTTATATAGATTCGGCTACAATTAGTTCAAGCTCGTGAACAGGGAATTCAGTCTTTTTTGAGGATGGTTTGATTTCGAGCTGGAGCCTTCGATGTGTTTGCATTGCATCCTGAGGGCAATCAGGCAATTCTTCCCATTTATAGCACTGTTTGTCTCATTTGCATTCATTATACATACACTCTCAGCTCAATAACATGATGGAGCACCCGTGCCATGGGCACTGACACAAGACATAAAATAGCAAATATGGAACATAGAACTAAAAGGATCCACCATATGTGATGCATTTACATCAATGCACAATGAAAAACTACCCCAGGAAGATGAAGGCTTTAATCTAGCTATGAGCTTATTGTGACAGCTGCCTCAATTTTCCGTTTTAAAAGTGTAACACACAAAGAATTAGATGAGCTATATTTAATAATATTACCTCACCAACAACGGTTACTTGTATTTTATGAAGCTTGAAATGTTCTTTGAGCTCATGTGGAAACCAGCATGTAATTTAGCGAGAGCCTCGTCAGTACCTTCCAGGCATGGAATGCTTTTCTGCTGAGCGTCGTTGTCGGTGGTCAAAATCTTGGAATTTCTTACCTTATAACACATCCAAAAATGCTGGAGGAACTTAGAAGGTCAAGTGGAATCTATGGAGAAGACGAAAGAGTTGTCATTTCGGGCTGAAACCTTTCTGGTTTCTGCAGCATCTGCAGAATCTCATACGCCTAACGTGTGTAAATTTACCACATAGATTGCAATAGTCAGGAGAGAGGCTTACCAATGCCTTCTCAAGTACAAGGAACGCTGGCCTCGTCTACAAATCACACACACCTGGACAAAGAATAAATATCTTAAAAAGTATAAATTTTACAATGTCTCTGAGAGTTTCCATTTATTCCTGATAATCTCCTTGGTACTTTCCTAATGGTGATTATGCCTTCTCCTTTATTTGGCTTTGGGATGTATCTTTCACTGAAATGGCATCTGCTAGCCCGCCTTCTGCCCATATTGTGGTCTGTCTTGAGACTATTAGTGAGCCAGAGTGGAAATACAAAGGAGCTCACAGATACTGGAAATCTGGAGCAACTCACAAAATGCTAGAGAATGCAATGGGTCAGGCTTGGAGGGAAATGGATGATTGAATTGAACTGACTTTATTGAGGAGTAAAAATCCTTATGTTAAATTCTCTGTCTAAATGTACAATGTGCAATTTATAGTGATTTATAATAAGTAGTATGTACAACAGGACAGTCAATATAACATAGAAATACAATTGTATCAGCATGAATTAATCAGTCTGATGGCCTGGTGGAAGAAGCTGTCACAGAACCTGTTGATCCTGGCTTTCATGCTGCGGTACTGTAGCAGCTGGAACAGTTTGTGGTTGGGGTGACTCGGGTCCCCAATGATCCTTCGGGCCCTTTTTACACACCTGTCTTTGTAACTGTCCTGAATAGTGGGAAGCTGACATCTACAAATGCACTAGGGCGTCCGCACCACTCTCTGCAGAGTCCTGCGATTAAGGGAAGTACAGTTCCTATACCAGGCAGTGATGCAGCCAGTCAGGGTGCTCTCAATTCTCAATTTGGGTCGAGATTCTTTATCAGGTTCAATGAATCAGAGTGATGTGTTTCGTGGCATAATATTATGGAATAAGTTTACTTACCTTGTGATGTAGAAAGCTAAATTTCAGTGGATCACTTACAGAAAACTATGTGGTCATGCTGAACAAAAAGCCATCACAAATATGATAAGAGGATGTGGTCCATTACATCCACTACAAATATAAGGCTCTGGCAGACTACGTCTTCTGCTCTAGATTCATCTTACTGGAAGCTAGGGGTATTCTACTGAATAAATGCAGGTGCAATAGCTTTCAGTGGCTTAAGTTTCATGGTTAGTAAAGGTTGGCAAGGACAAGTACAGTAATATAGCAAATAAACATCTTGCCCGCATTATATAACTCAGAAATACAGAATTTAGTTCAAAGTTTATATTTTGTATTTATCCTCCACACAAACTTTTTCTAGCTCTTAATTAGCACTTCACAATCTGTCCTGTAACCTATTACTTCTGATACACTAACATATTCATCAAAATTTCCCTTAAATGCTTCCTAACCTAGCACTCTTTATGGTCAATATTTTTTACATTCCCATTTTCTATGTTCTCAGACTACTTGGCTGAAGAAGTTCTTTGTGATCTCATTCTTTGCTCCAATTGCTAACCATTTTATATTATGATCACACCTTGTTTTGGTTTCACACAAATTGAAACAAATCAAATGTATACTTGATTTGTCTTTGGTGAAGGGACGTAAGTGGTCTTTTATTAACTAAAAGCAATAAATTCAAAATAAATCTGTATAAAATTTGCTCCAATTTTCAAGGAAATCAGAAGCAAATGGAATACTTTTGCCTTCTAGCATCCCAGGACTTTGACAAACAAATCACTTTATCAGCTACTTCTATCAAGCAATCACAGTCAATTGTAAAAAGCTACTGCCTAGCTTCATGCCATGAGATACCGTAGAGAAAATGGTGGTGACCAAAGCAGAGAGTGACAAACAATATTTTCAATTGCTAAGTTCCCTTAATCAATTCCACCAACTCTGAAACGTGTTTGTGTTTTTTTTGGTCGTATTCATTTACTCCAACTATAAAGTGAAGTTTGCAAGTGGACGCTGTTAAGTTTATGTGTATGTTGTACCAAACACTTTTACTAAGGAATCCAAGGAAGGTGCTGGCACACTGAAGGCCATGGTGTTTTCCATCATCCATAGAGACATTGGTGTTTCTGATATGTTATTTATATTTTTCAGGCTTCATTACATCATACAGTATTTGAGGTATATATGAGGGGTGATTGATAGGTTTGTGGCCTGAGGTAGAAGGAGTCAATTTTAGAAAACTTAGCACATTTATTTTTCACCCCCCCCCTGGTATTGCCACCATGTCCTCGTGGGCCTCCTTGGGTGATAAGCCCTTGAGACCGAGGTAGCGGATGACTGCACAAAGGCCGATGTTGTCCATTTTCTCAGACAATGCTTACTTGCAATTTTCAATTATCTGAAACAGAAATACCACAAAAGTTATTAACTTCAAACTTTCTGCATAATCATTCAAAGAGTTGAACTGCACGTGCATGTAACGAGAGCTGTATAACTCATCTCCTTCTACCTTAGGCCACAAACTTATCATTCACCCCTGCTGTGGACCACTTTCTGGAAGTCCAAGACGCCAACTTCTACAAAGAAGGGATCCGTATGCTCCACGACCTCTGGACTAAGTGCGTAAATGTAGGAGGGGACTATGTTGAAAAATAAATGTGCTAGTTTTTCTAAACTTGACTCCTTCTACCTTAGGCAACGAACTTATCAATCACCCCTCATAGTCTATGCCAACTCACAGAGCAATCCCAAAAACCCATTTTCCTTCCTATTTTTTGGTAACCTATGTTCCCTTATATGTCCATCAATTCCAATCTGATTCACCTGCCACCCATGTAAATTGTCCTGGCCCAGCCACATAGACGCTACAGCCAAGAAACCACAGCAGTGCCACTTCTTCCTCAGAAAGCTGAAGAAGTTCAACATGTCCCCAGTAATCCTCACTAACTTTTTCATATGTACCATGGAAAGTATCTTATCCAGATGCATCTTGATAGAGGAACTGATCTGTTGAAGTCTGCAAGAAACTTCAAGCAGCCCAGTCTATCATGAACACCAGCCTCCACTCCATAAGTCCAAAGTAAATTTATTATCGAAGTACATATATGTCACCATATAGAAACTGTAGATTTGTTTTCTTACAGGCATACACAGTAAATCCGAGAAATTCTAAAGAATCAGTGAAAGACCATACCAAACCGGATGGACAAACAACGAATGTGCAAAAGACAGCAAACTGTGCAAGTACAAAAGAAAAAGAAAAATATTTTTAAAATAAATAAGCAAAAGGAATTGAAAATATGAGATGAAGAATCCTTCAAAATGAGTCCATAGGTTGTGGAAACAGTTCAGTGATGGAGTGAGTGAAGTTATCCCCTATGGTTCAAGATCCTGATGGTTGAAGGGTGTGGGTCCTGAAGCTCCTGGAATGTTGTCCTGATGGCAGCAGCAAGAAGAAAGTAAGGACCGGGTGGTGGATGATGATGATGGATGGTGGATTCTGCTTTCCTGCTACAGCACTCAATGCAGATGTGCTGAATGGTGTGCAAAGTTTGCCAAAGTTACAGATGTCATGCTGAACTTTCGCAAACTTCTAAGTAAGTAGAGGCGCTACCGTGCTTTCTTCAAAATTGCACTTACATGCTGAACTCTTGGTAAAGCTGAGGCATTTAAAGTTGCTGGCCTTCTCCTAATGAGGACTGGGTCATGAACCTCTGGTTTCCTCCTCGAGAAGTCAATAATCAGCTCCTTGCTCTTGCTGACATTAAGTGAAAAGTGGTTGTTGTGACAGCACTCAGCCAGATACTCAATCTCAGATTTTCAATTGAAAGCTGTCAATATAATCTAAAATCCTTTCCCACTCCAGTGGTTTTCCTCTCTTCTCCCTCCTTCCATCAAGCAGAAGATACTAAAGTTTGAGAACACATACCAGCAGTCTCAAAGACTGCTATCTCAACGTTATAAGACTCTTGAACAGATCTCTTATACAATAAAGATGATCCCTTCATCTCTCAGTCTACCTTGTCATGGTCCTTGCACCTCATTGGTCTACCAGCACTGTACATTCTCTGTAACTGTAAAAACAATATTATATTTTGTTACTGTGTTTCTTTTCTACTATCTCAATGTACTGATGCATGGAATAATCTGTCTGGATGGCATGCAACCAAACGTTTGCACTGTATCTGAGTGCATATGAAAAGAATAAACCAATTACCAAAGAACAATTACCACAATGCAGTAATTTGCAGCAGCTAGTTAGCTTAGCAACCAGCATGTCTTTTAAAGAGATTTACTAGGTTTTTAATTGTGAACATAATGGCTACAATACCCCATCATCCACTTTAGATCAATAATAAGTGAAATATTAAAAGATTCCAAAAGACTGAGAATATGTTGTATTCAGATTTTAACAAATCACCGGGAACAGTTCATGGAGAAGTGAGCATTCTTTACTGATCCTGTGCTGGTGTCTGCTATGTTTGTAAGAAATAAGAATAACACGCAGGTGTAGAGCATTTAGCCCTTTCAGTCTGCTATTCTATTTATCCAGAACATGGCACATCATCTACCTCAACTCTCATTACCTGAAGTATCCCCAGTACCCCTAGTTTCCCTCTTTGCCCTTGATCTCTGTTTTGAATCAACCCTCCATCGGGTTGATTTTTAGAAGATTAGTTTTGTCACATGTGCATTAAAACATTGGAAAAAAAGCAGTGAAATGTGTTCTTTGCATCAATGTCCAAGGAAGTGCTGGAGGGAGTATTACCATGCCTCCAGCACCAATGAGGCATTGTTCACAACTCACTAATCCTAACCCGTAACTCTTTGGACCATGGGAGGAGACTGGAGCAGCCAGAGGAAACGCAAGCAATCAAAGGGAGAACATACAAACTCTTTACAGTCAGTGGGGGTATTTGAACCCCAATCTTCCACAGTGTAAAGCATTACACTAACTGCTACTGCATGTTGTTGTGCTGCCCCCTGGGAAGAGAATCCAAAAGATGCACCACCTCAGAGTGAAAGCATTTCTTCCCAACCAGTCCTTAATGGCCTGTCACTTATACTGAACCTGCAAGCCTGGATTCCAGGTACATCAGCCAGTGGAAACGTCCTCCTTGTATCCATAATTTTGAGCCTCTAAGAATTTTGTAAGCTTCAGTGAGATCACATTTGATTCTCCAAAACTCTAGAGGATCCAAGTGTACGAGGGGTGATTGATAAGTTTGTGGCCTAGGGTAAAAGGAGTCAATTTTAGAAAACCAAGCACATTCATTTTTCAGCGTAGTCCCCTCCTACATGTACACACTTAGTCCAGCGTTCATGGAGCACACGGATCCCTTCTTTTTAGAAGTGGTCCACAGCAGGGGTAATTGATAAGTTCGTGACCTAAGGTGTTGACTCATGGCCAAGTGGCTAAGGTGTTGGTCTAGTGATCTGAAGGTTGCTATTTCGAGCCTCAGCTGAGGCAGTGTGTTGTGTCCTTGAGCAAGGCACTTAACCACACATTGCTCTGCGACGACACCGGTGCCAAGCTGTATTGGCCCTTGCCCTTCCCTTGGACAACATCAGTGGCGTGGAGAGGGGAGACTTGCAGCATGGGTAACTGCCAGTCTCCCATACAACCCTGCCCAGGCCTGAGCCCTGGAAACTTTCCAAGGCACAAATCCATGCTCTCTTGAAACTAACGGATGCCTATAGGCCTAAGGTAGAAGGAGATGAGTTATTAACTTCAAACTTTCTGCATTATCACTCAAAGAGTTGAACTACATGTGCATGTAACAAGAGCGTCTTGGACCTCCAGGTGGTCCACAGCAGGGGTGATTGATAAGTTTGTGGCCTAAGGTAGAAGGAGATGAGTTATACAGCTCTCATTACATGCACGTTCAGTTCAACTCTTTGAGTGAAAGTGCAGAAAGTTTGAAGTTAATTACTCATCTCCTTCTACCTTAGGCCACGAACCTATCAATCACCCCTGCTGTGGACCACCTGGAGGTCCAAGACGCTCTTGTTACATGCACATGTAGTTCAACTCTTTGAGTGATAATGCAGAAAGTTTGAAGTTAATAACTCATCTCCTTCTACCTTAGGCCTATAGGCATCCGTTAGTTTCAAGAGAGCATGGATTTGTGCCTTGGAAAGTTTCCAGGGCTCAGACCTGGGCAGGGTTGTATGGGAGACTGGCAGTTGCCCATGCTGCAAGTCTCCCCTCTCCACGCCACCGATGTTGTCCAAGGGAAGGGCAAGGGCCAATACAGCTTGGCACCGGTGTCGTTGCAGAGCAATGTGTGGTTAAGTGCCTTGCTCAAGGACACAACACACTGCCTCAGCTGAGGCTCGAAATAGCGACCTTCAGATCACTAGACCAACACCTTAGCCACTTGGCCATGAGTCAACACCTTAGGTCACGAACTTATCAATTGCCCCTGCTGTGGACCACTTCTAAAAAGAAGGGATCCGTGTGCTCCACGACCACTGGACTAAGTGTGTAAACGTAGGAAAAATAAAAGTGCTAGGTTTTCTAAAATTGACTCCTTCTACCTTAAGCCACGAACTTATCAATTGCCCCGCGTATTGTACCCCATCTCTATTTCCCAGGGCATCCTCAGAGCAATTATTTATTTTCACGTCTTCAGTTTACCTTCAAGGTCATTTTGAAGTTGTCATCTTCTGCATGTCTGTGCAATGGGTGAATAGTCATGTTAATGTTTTCCCTTGTACTACCTCAATTCACTGATGTCATGAAATCAACATACACAAAATGCTGGAGGAACTCAGCAGATCAGGCAGCATCAATGAAAGTGAATAGATGGTGGACGTTTCGGGCCAAGACCCCTAGATGCTGCTGTACCTGCTGAGTTCCTGCGGCATTTTGTATGTGTCGCTTAAAAATCGCAGCATCTCCAGATGTTCTTGTGTTTATGATGATATGAAATGATCTATTGAGGACAGCATGCAAATCAAAGATTCTTCCACAATGCATATGACAGTAATAAACCAATTTATCATTTAATACTCACAAAGTTTTAGAGGAACTCAGCAGGCCAGACAGGATCAATGGAAAAGAGTGAACAGCTGAGGCTTTGGGCCAAGACTCCTCATCAGGACTGGTGAAGGGTCTCGGCCTGAAATGTTGACTGTTCTCTCTTTTCCATGGATGCTGCCTGGCCTGCAAGATCCTTCAGCATCTCGTGAGTATCACTTTGATTTCCAGCATCGGCAGATTTTCTCTTTTTTTTTCCCAATTCTATTTGTCAATTTGGCGGTGTTCTTCTGAGAATGAGATAAAGATGCATTGAAGACATAAAATGGATCTGATGGTATCCTACATAGCCTCAAAGGGTTGGAGACAGGAGACAGGAAGCTAGTTGTGGTCAAAGCTTTCCTAGCCCCGTCATTAAATTTTAAATTACATGTAATTTCTTGAAAATTGGCTCTAAGAAGAACAATCTGAATTCATATATCCCTCTCACAACCCTTAGGTCATCCCACAACACTGTTACAGTCAATTAAGTATTTCTTTGAAATGTGCAAACTGGTAATGGTTAAATAACCTATTTTGGTGATATTCTTATATCGATAAATCAGGAAGAACCCTTTTGAACATGAAAATAATATGAAGATTCCTGAGTTAAAGGGAAAGGTTAGGACTTTATTTTCTGAAGCATCATTGAATGGGTATAGATTTGATAGAGGTATACAGACTGTGAGGGGTATAGATAGGGTTAATGCAAGCAAGCAACCTCCTCTGAGGTTCAGTGAAACACAAACTAGAAGTCATAGGTTAAGGGTGAAAGATTTAAAGTGAAACTGAGGGAGGACTTCTTCACTTGGAAGGTGGTGTGAGCATGGAAATGAGTTGTCAGTGCAAGTAGTGGATATGAGTTTGATTGCAACATTTAAGAGAAGTTTGGATAAGTACATAGATGGGAGGGTTCTGGAGGCTATGGTCCAGGTGTGTGTCAATGGGACTAGGCATAGTTACAGTTCAGCACAAATTAGATGGACCAAAGGGCCTGTTTCTCTGCTGTCATACTCTATGATTCTATTTTGTTGGGTCTACTTGCAAGAACAGACATGACCTGAATTCGGCATTTCATGGAGTGATTGAACTAGTGACCTCCTCATGTAATCTGACCTGATTAGCAAAGTATGACCTACTTTTCACAAATTCATGTCTACTCTCTTCAATCAGCTATCACCTACCAGCTCAGCCATCCTGCCTCAGAAAGATTCCAGAAACATTCAGGCTACATCCACACTACACCGGATAAATCCGTAACCGAAGCTTTTTCTCTTTGTTTTTACCCTCCGTCCGCACTAAAACGGCGTTTTCGTCCCCTGAAATCTGAGCTTTTCAGAAATGCTCTCCAGGGTGTGTAATTTTGAAAATGCCGCTTGGGCAGATCAGTGTGGATGGGGTAACGGAGAAATCTGAAAACGCTGTCAGACGGCAGTGCACCATTTCATTGTTTTCTTGAACACAACTGAACAATTTCAGAACAGATGGCAACGAGACTGAAGCCAGAAGAGTTAGAAATGCACTCACCAAATACTTTGACCCATAACTTACTGAATAAATAAGTATACTCACTTTGCCCTGTTTTCTGTCCTTGCTCGTATGAAGGTGGTTTACCTATTTATGCAAGTACTTGTCTGACAATAGATGTGTAACAGCCTAATGTAACATTGTATGGAAATACAAGATAATACTGATGCAGACATGTTTTATACATTTAACAAGGGGTGTTATTAATGCAACAGAGTTCGTCAGTTTTTCAATGTTCGTCGTCAGCTGCGTCATACTGTCCGTGAACTCCCTGTCAGTTGCCTCCATACGCTCCAGTATTTGTTTTTTTTTAGTTTTAAGTCCTCCTGCATGAGAGCCAACAGCTGCCCATCATTTAAGTTTTTCTAGTCTGTATCTCAACAAACACGCACCATCTTTCACGGCGAGATTTGACACCAAACAGGTCGCTTGTTTTCAGCAGATGTGTCCTGCGCATGCGCAGTGGGAGGAGATTCGCTGAAATATCCGTTTCAATGTGGACAGAGATATTTTTTAAAACGCCTAGTGTGGACACCTATCGTTTTTACGCAAAACCGGCGTTTTCAAAATTATCCGGTCTAGTGTGGACGTAGCCCCAGTGACTGATGTAAAAACGACAGGACAGTACTTTCCTGATTTCCTGTTAGCACCCTCTTAAGCAAGAGTGGCATTCACAATTTTTGAATAGAAGGTGCATTGGCTGAATCTAAAAAGCTTTGGAGAATAATGACTAATGCATATATGACTCCTTCACCAGTTTCTTTAATACATTGTGTTGTAAGCCATCAGACACTGGAGATTTGATGACCTCCATTATCCTTTTTTACTTATATTAACTCGGTTAATTTGCTCTACTTACTTTTCGGTTCTCTTGCACTGCTAGTATTTTGTTATTTGCCTTTGTTGTGAAAAAAGCCTTTTTATATTCAGCAGTTTTAAACAACAATATTCATCTTTAATTCCTCCTTACCACACACATGCGTTTAATGTACTTATGAAAGAGTTTTGCTATTAGCTTTCATATCCCTAGCTAGTTATTTTCATTATAACCTTATGCAACTGTTCCCACCTCTTCTGCATACTGTAGAACATTTTCAATTTGTTTTCTCTATTTCTCATAATCTGCTGAATTTTCACACTGCAGCTTGATATTCTTCTATTTGTTAGCATAAATACTCCTGGGTCGTTTATTTAGAAATCTGATGAGTTTTATCTGAAAGTGCTCCAGTGTTTGTAAGTCCAAACATGACCCAAGTCAACGGGCATATTTAAAGCAGAGGTTGACAGGTTAAGAAAGAGGTGATATCATCAATCAGGAAATGGCATCTGGAATTGCTGGGACAAATACTGAGGAAAGAGAAGCTCGAACATTCTGCAGTGATGGGGAAAAATTGACGGATGAAAAAGTCGTGGTCAACAGCGCATGGCATTCATGAGTTACATCAAGGGATGGACAGGCAAATGTTTTTAAGAGCTGATGACAACTTCTCAGATGAAGACAGACGGAAGACGATGATTGCTCATGTCATACGACAGGACACATAATGACGAATGATGATGATGATGATAGCTCCTGATCAGTAAGGGCATCAAAGATTACTGGAAAAAGGCAAGAGAATGGGGTTGAGAGGGATAATAAATCAGTCATGAAGGAATGGTGGAGCAGACTCAATGGGCCAAGTGGCCTCATGCCGCTTTAATGTCTTATGGTCTTACAGTGCTATTCAGTGACTTCTGACCTCAGGGCAGAAAGTACTTGATCTGCTCATTAACCTCATACAGTGGGAAAAATCCTATAATCATCAGGTCAGGTATTTTGATCTGTGTGTGAGTATAGGAGTCATGTCAGCATAAAACCCTTACTTCCCAGTTCAAAAGATTTCGAGTTTATTGCCCCTCCAACACTCTAGTTTAAAAGACATGATTTTCTCTGGGCTCCTTTGATGTTTGCCCGGGTGTTGCTGGCAAACTCTGCACTTGTCTATTCCAAATGCTCCAACAATAAATCAGCTTGCGAGACTTTTCGTAGTCCATTGAAGAATCACCAGGTCTATTTTATTCTGTGGTGGGTGTAGGACAAAATTCCTAACATTTTTCGTTACCACCTCTAGCGAAACTAAATTCAAAATAAGTGTGAGACTTTTAGGATCTACTCAGACTGAATCTCTTTAATCTTGAGACTGGCCATAAACCTATCTGTCAGTGAACAAACCGAAGTATCCAAAACAGCTTCATAGTTACAATGATTGATCATTTATAATCACTCAGCTTCTCCCCCCACTTTTATGTTGCCTGTGCCAGTCATGAGTTGAATATCTCTTCCACCTTCCTTACTACATAAGCACTCTTTAGCTTTCAACAACACTACCAAGTCAGTCAGTGTGACATGTTTCTGAAATCACAATATGTTCTTTTTTTCTTTTGTTCTTTCTTTACAGCATTCAACACTTGTGCATTTGGATTGTTATCTCCTGCCTTAAGATGGGTTGCACAAAATATCTTGATGCAGAACGTAAAAGATTTGCATGTTTTCTACTATAAAACCAACTTGTGCTTGATCCTCCACTTCGTTTCCTTTATCCTAAATAGTATTGCAGCAACGCATCAATGGGAAGAAAGAGCAGTCAGGCAGAGAGAGAAAAGGAGGTGGAGGTGAGGCGAGAGGCAGAAAGTAGACACAGAAGTAGTTAAGTTAATTTAATTGTAAAATGGGAACTCTTACGGTAAAACCTTATTTGTAATCTCACTACTTGCTTTAAATATACATTGAATTAGGTCTGAATAAATAAATGTCCAAGTGCTTAGTTCTGCAAGTAAAACTTGGCAGATGGATATAAATTTGGTTGACATGCTTATTTTTATTTTATTTTACACGGTGTAGGGAGTGTCCAGGGAGGGACAGCACTTCCAGTGAAGGTGTTTGTCATGTCCATTCCTGGACAGATCACTCACCTTTCATCCCCAATGGACACTCAGCTCCCACCTACGGCTCCAAGCGGCGGTTTGCGTGCAACAGTGGCCACACCCTGGTACACCACCTCGACAGGCAGGCTAAACCAGGTGAGGGTAGCTGGCGGGCCTCATGCCCTGGCAAGATAAGGATATGCCTGTCCTGACAGGACAAGTCAGCTTCGGCGGACTGGGTGGATGAGATCAATAGTGAGATCCAACGGCCAGGAAGATGGCTTTGCAGTGCTTTGTGGAGAGTGAAGGACCTGACGAGGCATAGAAGATGTCATAGTCACCCACTGCAACCAAGGAAGGCCTCAGTTTGTGACGCTTGTTTGTACCACTGGAGCAGGACTTCTGAGGTTGAGAGAGAGCCCAATGTAGAGGCTTTTCCATTTTAAAGAACTCTACCACACAGGCCTCCTGTCATCGTTGGACACGATGGGCAACAACCACATACTCTGCATAAATGGATTACAAAAAAAGATACGTTAAGCAATTCCTGAAAACCCATTGATTACATCGATAAACTTTACATTGTTTCTTAATTTTGATACCTCTTCGGCTCACTCCAGCAGATTAATGGTGCACACTCAAATCTAAATCTGTACTGACTGTATGTTCTGACTGAGCATTGATGACTGTCTGTGACATGTTCTTGAATGTTATGCTGATAATCACACTCACCGTAATCCATGCATGCTTTAGGGTCAAGCCTGAGCCTGTTGTTTAAAATAAGAGGTATGCAGTGGCCATTGTCAGTTTAATTACAGTGTGAAATCCTTTTACTGTTCCATAAATATAAATCTCCTGAAAATAGAGCTGTATATTTAGTTTATGCAGAGGCTGTTTCACACTATTTGATGTTAGGGTGCAATAAGTCAAAATCATTTTCAAAGACTATGTAGTTCATTTTGAACTATTAAGTAACTCTATCTGCATAACTTCAAATCACTGCGGCCAGCTTTTCTCACCATCAGGTGCTCATGTGGAAAATTCTAGCTGTGTGCTCTGCATTTAGTTTCCACCTATTTGCACCAAAAATGTTTTCACACTTAAGAAATAGACACCCCATTTATTATCGGCCTTTTTCTTTGTCCTCATCGTGTTCAAGGTCTCTCAAGGTGAAACACTTTTGATTAGCTAAACAGAAAAGGTACAATAGAGATGGATGCAGTGATTTCACTTCTCCAGGGAGATTCGGGTGGCTTGTGATAAAAGACTGAATTATTTTTCCAGACCTCCTATCAATATCCTCCTGCACTTTCATGGGCCAATGGAATAACCCCTGTGAATGCTCAACCTGTAAGGTTTTATCTGTGCCCATGTGTGAGAAGTTAAAACAAGAGTTCAAGAATCCAGTACCAAAAGCAGGAAATGCTGGGAACACTCAGTGGATTAGGCAACGTATGTGAAAAGAGAAACCTGATTAATGTTTAAGGCCAGAAATCGGGCATCATTTCAAATGAAATCTGCACTTGCTCATGTCTCCCTTTTGCAAGAGATTAACCAATTAGCTCAAAGTGAGAGATCCATTTATTAAAGAGGGAATATTGACAATTTTGGTTGAAGAAACAATGGCTGCATTAATCACAAAACCCAGTAATGTGGGTATGAGATCTAGAATTCCCTCCTTAAACTTCTCCATCTCTCTGCTTTCCTCACCCCACCCCACTCCTTCTCTCCAAATTTTGACTAAGGTTTTGGTCACACAGCCTAAGAGGCGCCATGTGGTAAAATTTTATTTAAGAACACTACACTAAAGACAAGACTATGGTGAAGACTCCACTACGTTAAATAGCTGGAATAAATTTCCCTAGCTGATACTTACCCTTCAATTAACATCGGAAAAAGAATGATTTTGTAGAATTTATTATGTTAGATGAGAGCTTGCAGCCTGAAAATAAGCTGTCACATTTCTTATGTTACAACGGTGAATACACTCCCATAAGGAGCTCAATGGCTGGATAAATACAAGTCTTATTAATGTTGCTTAAGAGGACAATGAAAATGAAAGTCATATTCATATATAGACCTACTTCTCAAGAGGTAGTATACAGTTCGCCCTCCTGTCATTAGAGGGACTAGCTTCCTTCTATGCTGTGATCTGAGAACTGAAAGATCCCATCTCCCAGGATGAGACCCTAATAGAAATGAAATGAGAAAATGATGTGAATGCACTGCAGGACACTCAGATGGTGTACAGGGATAACATTAAGCATTTTTTCTGTCTTCAGCTTACAGGCATCAATTGACCTGCTGTGCATTTCCAGTAATACACTACTTTTGATTTCCAATATTTGGAAGTTTTATTTCAATTTATTTTTATTTGATTTTCCACAGGAGCAACATTTTCATAAATGTGTACTGAAGTAATGATAATGCAACATTTAAATAACCAATAATGTACAAGATTGTAATGCATGCCCTATTAGGAATCAGCATTCTTTCTTGTCACTGGTTGCCATCTTGATAGCACTTTTCCATGAGCAAAAAATGCAGTCCAGTCAGCAGCTTCAAACATCTGCTATATGGAGATTCAGGAGCACATCTCGGACAGAAATCTAACTTTTCCTGGCAATGCAAAGAGCAATGCCCATCCCTTTTCACTGTTTTATTTAATTTTGTATTTGCACAGCTTGTCTTCTTAAGCACATTGGTTGCTTGTTAGTGTGTGTGTTTGTCAGGTATTTGTCCGTCTTTGTGTGTAGTTTTGAATTGATTCCATTTTTTTTTTGTTCTACTTTGAATGCCTGCAAGAAAATGAATCTCAGGTTGTATATGGTGACCTATATGTACTTTGAAATGTTTACATCCGGAACTGTGTACAGCATGACATGGAGGAGAGGCCACATGCTGGCTAACCATATTTTAGTCGTAAATGCGGTTTCTGTGCCCAACTCATCTGTCCAGTAACAATCACACACTTTCAGGTGTGGGAATGCAGACAGCCTGACCAAAGACCCCTCCATCCCCACTCGTTCTCTCTTTTAATCCTTTCATCGGGCAGAAGACACAAAAACATGAAACACATACTTCGAAACTCAGGGACAGCTTCTATCCCACTGTTAGAAAACCCTTGAATCAACCATCTGCACAAAGTGCAGCAAGCTGCAACTCATTGACCTTTGGTTCATACGGGATATTGAGGAGGTGACAGATAGGACTGACAGGGAGTTAGTCATCCCCTAAGTTGCCGGTGGCAGGTACCTGGGTGACTGTTAGGAGAGTGAAATGGAATAGGCGGCCAATTCTGAGTACCCCTGTGGCTGTTCCCCTCAATAATAAGTACAGCTCTTTGGGTACTGTTGTGGGGGGCGAGGGAGGGAAACAAACTAGCAGGGAGAAAGCACAGCAAGCAGGTCTCTGGCACTGAGTCTAGATCTGTGGCTCAGAAGAGAAGTGGGCAGAAGAGCCGAGCTGTGGTGATAAGGGATCTGTTGATTACCAGGATGGAAAGGAAGTTCTGTGAACGAGAATGAGATTCCCGGATGGTTTGTTGCCTCCTGGGAGCCAGGGTCAGGGACATCCAGGATTGAGTCCAGAGCATTCTTAAATAGGAGGGTGAGCAGCCAGAGGTCATGGTCAGTGCCAATGACATAGGTAGGATGGGTGTAACTGCACCAGTCCAATGAAATAACGGCCACGCAACATAAAGATGTCCTTGAAGATTTATTTTATTTCTCTCTCTCTTTCTTCAGTAGACACCGTGAAAACTACAAGAAAATAAAGGTCATAAAAGGTTTGAAACATACTGATGCACCATCAATAACTCTGAGACGTGGGTTAAGGTAGGCTTTTATTGGCTGGAAGAAAGCACAAGCAGCAAGTGACCATCACACGACATCCTGGAGACTGAGGAAGGGTCTGTGGCTCCAATCGCCTTTATACCGGGGTCTGTGGGAGGAGCCACAGGAGCAATCAGCGGGGGGGGGGGGGGGGGGCGTGTCCAGACAGGTATATGTAGTTCACCACACATACATCGCTCAGTCTTCTAAAGTCTCTCAAGCTAGTGTCCGCCGATAAACAGGCCCAAACACGTTAGCACAACAGAAGTGTGCTGAAATAAAATAAATCACTCAAAACATATCACACTGTCCATATACAGGCACAACAACAACATTGTACAGAATTTATAAATAAGTAAAACAATTACCGTGTGCGCCTCTTGGACCACAAGCAGAATAAGGTTATTTTAGGGCTATATGTCACTCTGCTTCCATATTGGTTCTGACCCATAATGCCGCAGTCAAGCCTTTATGAAACTGTGGTCATGTGACCCATTAAACTCTGCTTTCTTAAATAAAACCTTACATAAAATATTTTAAGATGATAAAATAATCATGAATTTGTGACAAAAACAGGTAAAGTAAACATCTCAATAAAACCTGTCTCTGGGACAGTTACAAAGGGTGACGACATTCTGCAAAGTGAATTCAGGGAGCTCGGTGCTAAGTTAAAGGGCAGGACCTCCAGGGTTGTCACCTCAGGATTGCTACCAATGCCACATGCTAGGGAGGCCAGAGAAAGGATAATCATACAGTTTAACATGTAGCTAAGGAGTTCATACAGGAGCGAGGCCTTCAGATTTTTGAATCATTGGGCTCTCTTCAAGGGAAAATGAGACCTGTACAGAAGAGACTGCACCTGAACTGGAGGGGGACTAATATCCTGGTGTGAAGACTTAGTGCTGCATAGGTGGAGGTTTAAACTAGAGTTGCAGGAGGATGAGAAACAGAGCACCAGAACAGATAGTGGAGTAGTTGTGGAGAAAGACGTTGTTAAGCCCACGGTACATACAATATCAGGAACCAAAAGGTTGAGCCTGGTGGGACTAATGTTCTGAGTTGTGTATATTTCAATGCAAGGAGTATTGTAGGAAAGCTATATAAGTCTTTGGTCAGACCCCACGTGGAGTACTGTGTTCACTTCTCGTCACCTCACTACAGGAAGGATATGGATACTATGAAGAGAGATTTACAAGGATGTTGCCTGGATTGGAGGACATAACTTATGAGAATAGGTTGAGTGAACTTGGCCTTTTCTCCTTGGAGTGACGGAAGATGTGTGGTGACCTGATAGAGGTGTATAAGATGATGAGGGGCATTGATCCTGTGGATAGTCAGAGGCTTTTTCCCAGGGCTGAAATGGTTGCCTCAAGAGGACACAGGTTTAAGGAGCTGGGGAGTAGGTACTGAGGGGACATCTGGGGTAAGTTTTTCACACAGAGAGTGGCGGGTGTGTGGAATGCACTGCCTTTGGCGGTGCTGGAAGTAGGTACAATAGGGTCTTTTAAGGGCCTTTTAGATAGATACATGGAGCTTGGAAAAATAGAGGGCTATGCGCTAGGGAAATTCTAGGCAGTTTCTAGAGTAGGTTACATGGTCAGCACAATATTGTGGACCGAAGGGCCTGTAATGTGTTGTAGATTTCTATGTTCTATGTTCTATGAAAGTCGGATGGGCTTAGGGCGTAGATCAACATGTGGAATTATGACATTGTCACCATTAAAGAGACTTGGTTGCAGGATGAGCAAGACTGGCTGCTCAATGTTCCAGGGTTGCCTTGTTTCAGATGTCATTGAGGGGGTGTGTCTTAAGGGCAGGTGTAGCATTACTGGTCCGGGAGAATGTCATGGCAGTGCTCTGACAGGATAAACTGGAGAGCTCATCTGGTGAGGTTTTACAGGTTTAACTGCGGAATAACAAGGTGTACGTGCGCTCGCGATAATGTGATTATATTATAGACCAACCAGGGGTCCACGGGATTTAGAGAAGCAAGTTTGCAGAGAGATCACAGACAGTTGCAGGAAACATAACGCTGTGATAGTACGTGATTTTAGCTTTCCACATTTTCACTGGGACTTCCATAATGTAAAAGGGCTGGATGGGAAAGAGTTTGTCAACGTGTTCAGGAATGTTTCCTTCATCAGTACATAGAAGTCCTGATTTAGAGAGAGTGTGATACTAGATCTCCAATTGGGGACAGATCTGGTCCTCAGGTTGAGATTCTAAATGAATCAAAGTATCGAGTACAGGATGTTATGTTGAAGTTGTATAAGATGTTGGTGAGTATTGTGTGCAGTCTTGGTCACCCTCCTGCAGGAAAGAGGTGAATAAAATTGAAAGAATAGAGAAAAAATGTACAAGGATGTTGCCAGGACTTAAGGAGCTAAGTAATAGGGAAAGGCTTAATAGGTTAGGATATATTCCCTGGAATGTAGAAGATTGAGGGGAGATTTGTTAGAGGTACACAAAGTTATTAGTGGTATA
Organism: Hemitrygon akajei; assembly: GCF_048418815.1. Lineage (NCBI taxonomy): Eukaryota > Metazoa > Chordata > Chondrichthyes > Myliobatiformes > Dasyatidae > Hemitrygon > Hemitrygon akajei. Next base: position 150,126,648 of record NC_133131.1, read on the forward strand.
GATAGGGTAAATGCAAGCAGGCTTTCCCTCTGTGGCTGGGTGAGACTGCGACCAGAGGTCATGGGTTAAGGGTGAAAGGTGAAGTGTTTAAGGAGAACATGAGGATGAACTTCTTCACTTAGAGGGTGGTGAGAGTGTGGGATGAGGTGCCAGTGTAAGTGGTAGATGAAGGGGCGATCTCAATTTTAAGAGAAATTTGAATAGGTACATGAATGGGGGGTGCATGGAGGACTGTGGTCTGGGTGCAGGTCAATGGCACTGGGTAGTTTAATGGTTCGGCATGGACTAGAGGGGATGAATGGCCTGTTTCTGTGCTCTGGTATTCTATGACTCTATCTATTAAATGCTAAGATGAACTCTTGAACTCTCACCTTGAACACTACCTTGCCATGACCCATACCCTTTAAGTGCTAACTTGCTCTGCACTGTCTCTGTAATAATAACACTACATTTTGCATTCAGTTATTGATTTTCCTTTCATACAAGCTTGATATACCTATGTTTAGAATGACCTGTCTGGATGGCATGCAAAACAAAGATTTTCATTGTTCCAACATGTGACAATAAAAAAGCAGTTACCAATTACCAGCTGCTTATCCACTCCTAGGGTCTCCTTTGGTGTAATGTGAGATTTTCCAATGGATGTGTACTCTAGTGAAACAATTGAGATTGGAGTTTGTGATCCGTTTAGATAAATGTCTCCAAAGGAGACATCCAGTATTTATTGAGCACAAGATTTAAATTTTAAAAACAAGCTTTGCGCAAATAAAACTTTGTGAAAGAGCCTGTGAGCTAGGGACACACTCCAGCTTCTACATTAGCTCTAGCGGCGTAATTAATGTGCAATGAAGCCTGGTAATTAAATATGAAGCACTTCAGAGAGTCATAGAATTATAGTGTGAGAACAGTCCCTTCAGCACACTGAGCCCACGCTGACCATGGGCCATTCATTCACACTAATGCTACATTTTGTTCTCCCCATATTCTCATCAGCTCCCTCCAAATTTGAGTCACAGGATAATGGAATATTGCGCATGGAGGAAGGCTCTTCGGCCCAATACATCCATGCCAGGTCTACCAATCAACTAGACATTAGGAACAATTTATAAGAAGCAGTTAACCTACAAACTACTATGGCTCTGGGACGCTGGAGGAAATCAAAGCACCCAGGGGAAACTGAAGTTGGAGGAGGAGAAAACTGAAAACTGTAGCTGAAACTGATGTGGCCACATGGGAAAACACGCAAACTTCACACAGATAGCACGAAGGTAAGGACTGAACCAGGGTCTCCGTCACTGGTTGAGATTCAGGTCAGTGAGACGCAGGCATATTACATTGACACTGGAAGCATGGCGTTACTTGAGGGCTGTCTCCAGCACAGTCCCCATACTGTGTTGGTCATTGAAGCTATAAATTGCATTTCACTCTATAATTCGATGTTTCACTGTACTTGTGTCAAATAAAGGCTAACTTTTAAAATCTTCTTTTGCTAGCTGTGCCACTGTGATATCCGGTGTGTGTCTGTGGGTGCTAAACTGCCTGTAACATCCATTCTAGAACTTACAGACTGATGCATGTGGGACTCAGAAAGTTCAAGCAAGGTGTGTGGAGTTTATCCAGGGGCCCTTCATCAACCACTTCTGGAACTTTTTATACACGTGGTGTGGCCGGAGAACATAAATCTCATATCACATGCATCCTGTTTAAGATATCACTGCTGAAGTTCGGCAACAACTTGCTGGTGGCCAAAGAAACAAAGAAAGCAACTAGATACTTTGTATATTCGCAGTAGGAGGCAATTCAATGCAGCAGAGCTGAGGCAAGGCGAAGTCGAGGAAAGGTCCAAGGATTGATTGATTTAAAAGCAGAGCTGAATTGGAAAGTTTGAGTACTGGCTGAAAAGAGGTGCCTGAGCCCGAGGGTGTATCGAAGTCACAGATATAAGGACGATATAAACTCCAGGCCAGGTTGAAATGATCAGTGTGTCTGGGTCAGAGGTGAGGGGCAGTACGGTTTAGCTTGCTGCTCTGTGGAGTTGCTGGACTGAGGCTGTGGCCTGCAACCAGGGGACTTCTGGATCAGCTGCAGTGATGCCTGACACTGAACTTCAGTTCCGATTGCTGTTTGCTTGTTTTTATTGTTTGCATAATTTGTCTTTTCCACTCTCTCTCAGAATACAGGGTGTTTGATGGTGCTATTTTGTTTTGATGGGTTTGTGGCGGACCGCCCACTTGGCCAGTCGCGGGCGAGTCCGCAGCCAGTGGCAGCTGAGAGGGCTCTGAGTGCGGGGCAGACCTCGGCCCGGAAGCCGGCGTCACTTGCTGATTGAAACAGTAAACAGTTCAACCAGACCCTGCTCAACTCAGTGTGTTGCTTTCACTTGTCGCGTATCAGCGCGACTACATTGGGGACCCTGACCTGATCCGAACACGCAACCTTCTGATCTGGTTCGAGCAAGCAGAGGCCCAGTTCCAGGTCGGGCAAATTGACTCAGACACCACCAGGTATTACTACGTGGTGGGCACCCTCGACCAGGAGACAGCAGGCCACGTTATCGACTTTCTGCATCAGCCCCTGGCAACAAACAGGTATGAGACACTCAAGGCCCTGTTAATCTGCACATTTGGCCTCTCCCGCCGTGAACGGGCTGCGATGTAACTGCATATGGACGGCATGGGCGACCGCGCACCATCAGCCCTGACGAGCGACATGCTAGCACTGGCAGATGGCTATAAGCCTTGCCTCCATTTTGAATAGATCTCCTTGGAGCAAATGCCTGAAGACATCCACCTCCTGCTAGCAGATGAAGACTTCCAAGACCCGCGCAGGGTGGCTGCCTGCGTGGACGTGCTTTGGCCAAACAAAATGGCGGAACCAAAATCGAAATTAGTGCTGTGGCTCGGCCGAAAGCCCGGCTCTCCCACACCCCAGCGGCGGAGCACATAACACCCACACCAAGGGACGGCACCACTTCTGAGTCTTGGTGTTTTTATCATCAAAGGTGGGGTTCTGGGGCCCGCTGCTGCCGACCACCATGCTCGTTCCAGGGAAACGCCAGGAGCAGCCGTCACTGATAGCTACGGCAGCTGGTCACCGTGATAGCCTCCTCTACGTTTGGGACAAGCACTCCGGGCATAGATTCCTGGTGGACATGGGAGCGGAAATCAGTGTCCTACTCCCATCAAGCCATGATACCTGAACTAGAAGAACAGGACCAGAACTTAAGGCAGCCAACAGCAGCACCATCCACACCTACGGCACAAGAACCATCCCCTTGCAGTTCAGCTCCAGCCGCCTTACATGGACGTTTACGCTGGCCGCAGTATCACAACCATTGCTGGGTGCTGACTTCCTCCGCGTGCACTGTCTGCTCGTGGATTTTAAGGGACGGCGATTGGTCGATGCGAAGACGTTCCAGACCTTCTCCCTCGGAGAGGCCAGGTTACCGGCCCCGCACCTGGACTCCGTCACGTATTCCGACAACGAGTTTGCCGGAGTGTTATCGGAGTTCCCATCTATCATCACGCCGCAGTTTTCCTCAACAGACCCCAAGCACGGCGTGATGCACCACATCCCCACACAGGGACCTCCCCTCCATGCCCAGGCCCGCAGGCTACCGCCCGACAAGCTCCACCTCGCGAAAGAGGAATTCAAGAAGATGGAGGAGATGGGGATTGTGCGGCGTTCCAACAGCCTGTGGGCCTCCCCACTTCATATGGTACCCATGTCCGTGGCAGGGTGGAGACCGTGCAGCGACTATATGAGGCTGAATGACGCCACCACGTCCGATCACTCTCCAGTACCGCATATCCAGGACTTTACGGCCAACCTGCACGGGACACGCATCTTTTCGAAGATTGACCTGGTCCGAGGGTATCATCAGATCCCAGTCCACCTGGACGATGTACCCAAGACGGCCTTCATTACCCCCTTTGGCCCGTTCGAGTTCCTCAGGATGCCGCTCGGGCTCAAAAACGCGGCGCAGACATTCCAGCACCTGATGGACGCAGTAGGGCAAGATCTGGACTTTCTGTTCATCGACCCCGGATGACATAATTATTGCCAGCTGCTCCCGCCAGGAACATCTAGCACATTTACGCCGCCAAGTGCCAGTTCGGCCTCCCCGCCATCAACTTCTTGGGACACTGGATCAACTGCCATAGAGCTGTGCCCCTGGGGGCAAAAGTTGAAGCCATCCGCCAATTCGTCAGACCCTGCACTGTTAAAGGCCTGCAGGAATTTGTTGGGATGGTTAACTTTTACCACCGTTTCCTGCCCTCAGCGGCCCGAATCATGTGGCCCCTTTTCGGCTTGATGTCCGGCAAGGTCAAAGAGGTCACCTGGACAGAGGAGGCGATGGCGGCTTTCGAACAAGCCAAGAACATGCTAGCAAACGCCACGCTCCTGGTCCACCACCGGGTCGACGTCCCCACTGCCCTCACGGTGGATGCCTCCGATGCGGCAGTTGGCGGCGTGCTCGAGCAGCTCATCGAAGGCCAGTGGAAGCCGTTCGTTTTTTTCCGCTGGCACCTACAACCCCCGGAACTGAAGTACAGCACTTTCGACAAGGAGCTACTGGCCCTGTACCTTGCCATCCGGCCCTTCAGGTATTTCCTGGAAGGGAGGGAGTTCACGGTCTTCACAAACCACAAGCCCTTCACCTTCACGTTTGCCAAAGTGTCGGACCTATGGTCGGGCTGCCAGCAACGCCACCTGTCGTACATCTTGGAGTTTACCACAACGATCAAGCTCATCTCTGGGAAGAGCAACGTGGTAGCCGACACACTGTCACGCACCTCCATCCGATCAGTGCGCTCACTGTCTCCGGGGGTGGATTATGCAGCGTTAGCTAAGGCGCAACGACTGGACAGCGAGATGCCGGCGTACCGAACCGCAGTCTCAGCACTCCGCCTCGAAGACATACCCATTGGGCCCGAAGGTCATGAGTTCCTTTGCGATGTGTCCACTGGGCAACCTCGGCCCATTGTCCCGACCGCTTGGAGGCGCCGCGTTTTCGATGCCTTGCACGGTTTAGCCCACCTTTCCATCCAGGCGACCATCCGGCTGATCGCAGACAGGTTTGTGTGGCACAGCCTACGCAAGCAGGTCGGGCACTGGGCCAGGACACGCACGCACTGTCAAACCTCCAAAATCCAGAGGCACGTGAGGGGCCCCACTGCAACCCTTCCAGCCGACTCATAGGAAGTTTGAACATGTCCACGTGGACATCGTCGGCCCCCTGCCGGTTTCGAGAGGAGCGAGATACCTGTTCACCATGGTGGACAGGTTCACGAGGTGGCCGGAAGCTGCCCCACTCGCTGACACGGCCACGGAAACATGCGCTAGAGTCCTGATTACCACCTGGGTGGCACGGTTCGAACTCCCATCCCACGTCACTTCAGACGGGTGTGCAGTTCACATCGGCTTTGTGGTCTGCACTGGCACAACTCCTCGGAACCCAGCTCCACCGAATGACTGCTTACCACCCGCAGTCCTACGGCCTGGTGGAACGTTTCCACAGGCACTTGAAGTCAGCCCTGATGGCATGCCTCCGAGGGCCAGACTGGGTGGACGAACTCCCCTGGGTGCTGCTTGGCATCCGCATGGCACCCAAGGAGGACCTGGCCACATCATTGGCCGACCCTGGTTACGGTGCCTCGCTCACAGTTCCTAGTGAGTTTGTGCCAGCACCCCGTGGCCAGGAGGACACACATACGGCGGTCCTAACTAAACTCCGGGAGCGGCTTGGAACACTTGCCCCAGTCCCAACGTCCCATCACGGAACAGCACCCTCTTTCGTGCCCAAGGACCTACAACAGAGCGAGTATGTTTTAGTTCGCCGAGGCGCGCACAGACCACCCCTGCAGCGACCATACGAAGGACCCTACAAGGTGGTGCGCCATAATGGGACGACTTGCGTTCTCGACATCGGCGGTCGTGAAGAGACTTTTACCATTGACCGTCTCAAACCGGCGCATCTAGACCTTGAACGCCCGTTTGCGGTGCCAGTCCCACAACGACGAGGCCGGCCACCTGAAAGAACTGACAGTGGGCAGGCTGTGGACTCTGCACCTCCTAGCGCCGGTTTTGGGGGGGTGGGGGTGTCATGTGGCGGTCCGCCCACTGGGCAAGTGAACCGGCTCCAGCAGTCCTGGGCAAGTCCGCAGCCAGCGGCAACCGAGAGGGCTCTGAGTGCGGGGCAGACCTCAGCCCGGAAGCCGACGACGTCACTTCCGCCCCGCAAGGAGTGAGGGATGCTGGGAGCAGGCACTTAAGTTCGCGCTGATTGAAACAGTAAACAGTTCAACCAGACCCTGCTCGACTCAGTGTGTTGTTTTCACTCGGTGCATGTCAGCGTGACTACAGGTTCTATTGAATTTCTTTGTTTTGTGGCCACCTGTAAGGAGACGAATCTCAGGGCTGTATAAAGTATACATACTTTGATAATAAAAGCACTTTGAAAATTTGACCTTAGAGAAAGGTTTGTCAGCCTTTAATCACAACTTATGTTCACAACCAATATTATCTACAATATACTCATTGTGGTGTTTATTCCATGAAGACAGCAATAGCCAAAGAACTTACACATTTCAAGTTGGTTAATTTGCTGCTTTATGCTTAACAATTCAACACCCTGTCCACTGCTCATCTCATTAAGCATACTGTTAATTTATTGATAAACACTTAAACTGAACCAGTTTCCAAATGCCTGGTTTGTACTTACTGGTTCTTACATTCCAGGCTTGCCAGAATATCTTTCGAAATCACATTACTCTGTGGCTTGTAAATCATTTTATTCCCTGTAATGATTAGATTAGTAGTTCAGTCCTTTGATCCTCAAATCATTTCGCAGCCGGGGCCCCAATTAAAATGACAGAACAATAGCACATATCTGTCAGTCTAAAAGGGCATCACTTACAAAGGTACCATTTAATAACATTTTCAATCGGACATGTCGTACATATATAGAGAGATGAAATGCAATCTCAGTACTCTGGCAAATCAGATATCCAATTCCTCAACTGCACACTCTCTGCAAATCATATGCTTCAGAACATCCAATGCTGGGAATATTTGGGGTGTACTTGGAGTGACTGGGAGCACAGATAAAGGTGAGAGCCGACGACAAGAAGTGGTTAAGCTTTGACATTATTGACAGAAGCAAGGGCTCCTTGGCCTTGAATGTCCATTGTAACTTTTACAGTCTTCATAAACACACTGAGTTGTAAGCAGAACTAAATAGCTTTGGTTTTATGATGTTAACTGTTTCTATACTGGTCACCATATTTTACGTTCATATTCAGATTAGTTTATTATCATATACACCAGGGAGCAATGAAATTTTTTGCTTACATGAAGCTCACAGAATAAATGGCATACATAGCAATTATAATTATAATAAATGCAGAAAAAAATATGGTGTAAGTATTGTAGTGCAATCTGAAGTAGCACAAGTTCAAAGTTCAAAGTAAATTTATTAGCAAAGGGGAGATTTGATAAAGCCATGCAAAATTATAAGGGGAAGAGAAAGGATAAGCACAAGCAAGGCTTTTTCCACTGAGATTGAGTAAGGCTAGAACTAGAGGTCATGGGTTAAGGGTGAAAGATTAAATGTTTAAGAGAAACATGAGGGTGAATGTTTTCTCTCAAAGGGTGGTGAAAATACGGAACAAGCTGCCAGTGGAAGTTGTCAGTGCTGGTGAGATTTCAACATTTAAGAGAAAATTGGATAGTTTCATGGATGGGGTGGGGGGGGGGTAGTCTGGAGGCTATACTCTGGGTCAGATTGAAGATACTGGGCAGAATAATCATTTGGCATGAACTAGATGGGCTGAAAGGTCAGTTTCTGTGCTGTAGCTTTCTCTGACTTTATGTAGCATATGTCACTTTATACAATATATCATTCATTCATTACCTGCCATGTCATTTGACACAGGCAATCACGGTCTTTCCACGACCATGATTGTACTTGGTAAATTTTTCTTCAGAAATGGTTTGCCATTACCTTCTTCTGGGCAGTGTCTTTACAAGACAGATCACCCCAACCATTATCTATATTCTTCAGAGATTGTCTGCCTGGCATCAGTGGTCCAAAACTAGGATTTGTGATAATATACGATATACATCACATACAAAGATAACTATACTGGGATAACCATGAGAGGAAGAAAAAAGAGTCTAGAAATGGGGCTGTTTCAAGGAGAGGCAAGAGAAGCATGAAAAAGTACATCAACACAGACTCACAGAAGGCTATAGGCCTGGAATAGCCTTCTAAATAGCCAAAGTGATGCCCAGCACTCCAAAAACATGCAATAGCAACAAGGAATGGAAAAGTGAATGAAGCAACATATTGTTGACTATATTAACAACCTAGGCATATTCAGCCCCCTCAGAAATTCATGTCCAAGTGATAGCACGATCTGTCTACCCCAGAACAGTCTCAACAGCAATCATTAGAAATACAGACAAAATATTACATGGAACAATCAGTGAAATGCAATTGAATAATGAATTAATGATAATGGTAAAAGGAACACATTGGTAAATTGGTAACATAGTCACAAACAAGAGAAAAAATCTGCAGATGCTGGAAATCCAGACAACACACAAAATGCTGGTGGAACTCAGCAGGCCAGGCAGCGTCTACGGAAAGAAGAACAGTTGAGGTTTCGGGCCGAGACTCTTTGGGAATTGATTTATTATTGTCACACCTAGTGAGATCCAGTGGAAAACCTGGCTTGAATATCAATTCATTACATGACGGTACGGCGGAAGATAAAGTAAATTGTGAGGTCAAGAGCCCATCTTATCAAACCAGGGAATCATTCAATTGTCTCATCTCTGTGGGATGGAAGCTGTTCGTGAGCCTGCTGGTACGTGTTTTCAAGCTTTTGTACCTTATGCCCAGTGAGAGGGGGAAGAAGAGGGAGCGTCCAGAATGGGTGGGGTCTTTGATTATGTTGGCTGCTTTACTGAGGCAGTGAGAAGTGTTGAAAGAGTCTACAGAAGTAGAGACAAATGCTGAAGATGGTGCTGAGCTGCAACCTCCATTGACATCGCAGATCAGTTTTAATTGATTTTTAATGACTGTTTGGGGCTTGTAGGGATGGTTTTGGGGACTGAGAGGCAAGTTAGGGGTCAGGTCAGGGGCAGGGATTGGGGACACTAGAGGAATTAGAGGGCCGGCTGGAGTCTTAAACTTCCGCTCTGCATTTGAAGGACAGTGGTGTGGATGTGGGACAGCTGTAGATCAGGCCGGGCAGTCCAGTCGGCAGATCACCATTGATGAAGGTTGGTAGCTCAGCCGGGGTCAGTAAGTTGTTGGCGGGTTCCCGTTGGAGTTCTAAGTGAGTAGGTGGAACCAGATCCAGTGGCTCCCTGGGTGAAACCGGAATTGAAGAGCGAGTGCATGATGGTCAATGAGCCCTGTGGTTGATACCAAGGCCCAAGAGTCAAATTAGAAGAATGGAAGTCGAGGCCCATTGGCTGAAGCCCCAGGGCGTGTGAATCTCTTGTGAGTTCGCCAGACTAACTGAAGGCCCAAAATCTGCATGCCTGTGTCAGAATCTGAGTCCAAATCCAAATTCACTACAGGTTTGAGTCTGAAGAATGCGGACTGTCTTAGAGGTTAGAAGACTGTGTATGCATGTGGGTGGGAGGGAAGAACAGCGGCTTGTTAGCTGTTACTGTTTTGTTGCTTGTTGTATTCTGTTTTGTTGTGTTATGTGAAGTTCTGCCAACAATTGCGGGCAGACTATATTGGCACCAGAATGGGTGGCATCTCTTCCGGCTCCCACCAATACACCCTTGGATATATTGATTGTTAATGTAAATGCAACATTTTACTGTATGTTTTGATGTACAAAAGATAAACAAACTTGAATCTATGGACGGGAGACTGGTTTCCGTGACGTGCTGAGTTAAGCCCACAACTCTATACGGTTTCTTGCGGTCATGGGCAGAGCAGTTGACATACCAAGACGTGATGCTTTCTCTGGTGCATCAGTAAAAACTGGCAAGGTTCAAAGTGGTCACACCAAATTTCCTTTGACTCCTAAGGAAGTAGAGGTGCTGGTGAGTTTTCTTGTGCCATCTGTGTAGTTGGACCAGAACAGTCCTGCTCCACCTTGGAACTTGAAGCTCTCAGCCTCAATACTGGTGATGTAAACAGGAGCCCATGCACCTCCTCTGTTCCTGAAGTCAATGTTTTGTTCAGAGGACATTGAGGGAAAGATTGTTGTCATGACACTATGTCTCTAGGCTCTCTTTCTCCATTCTGTACACCGACTCAGCATTATTTAAGATACAATCCACTATAGTCGTACCACTTTTCAATAGAGTTAGAGAAGAATTTGGCCACACGGCCATGAACGGAGGATATGCTGAGGAGAGGGTGCTACCAATCCTTACTCATTGCACTCTGTTGGTCAGGAAATCAGGATTTATCTGCAAAGGGATGTATTAAGCCCTTGGTTTAGGAGTTTGGAGATCAGTATGCTTGGAATTACGGTATTGAAGGCAGAACTTTAATCAATAAACAACAGTCTAACATCAGTGCCTTAAACTGTTCAGATGTTACAGAGATGAGTGCAGGGGCAGGGAGGTGGCATCTGTCATAGACCCATTTTGGTACAGGCAAATTGTAGTGTGTCAAGGCTGAGAGGCTGGAGTTAACGCATTCCATGACTAGCCCCTCAAAGAGCTTCATAATGGTAGATGTTGGGGCCACTGGGCAGTAGTCAATGAGGCATGTTACCTTATTTTTTTCTTAGTTAGCAGGATGATTCTTTGGTGTGATTGTTTTAAGGGACCTGTCCTGAGCCCAGCACACAAATACAATTATGAAGAAAGCATGGCAGCACCTCTACTTCCTTAGGAGTCTGCAAAGATTCAGCATGATATTTAAAAATTTGCAAACTTCAATAAATGAGTGGTAGAGAGTATACTAACTTCTGTGACTGTAACTTCTTGTAACTGTAACTCTTTTCTGTGTGTATCCAGGCCAGTTGCTTTCCATGGGTTCACAGAGAAAAAGACTTCTTTCATCCACAATGGTGACATGGTGACTATAGCTTCAGATGCACTGGAGGCTGTCAGGGGTGTTAATGGTAAACGAGTGGCTGCAACATCTCTCTATGCAGCTGCTTTTCTATTTAAATATCTTTTGCTATTCCCCAAAATAACTTAGATTCCAAAGGATCTTCCAAGGCAATATCACACCTTAATTTTTGTCTTGCTGCAGTGAAAATTACCAAAAACGTGGCATGGATAAGGGGTCTCATGACAGATTAGACAGCTGGTCCTGACTATAGTCACCCAAGAACAGAGAAAGGTCCTAGTACATTGACATCAGTAATCACTCCATTGAGCTGAAAGGTAATGATACTCAAAAGGTACAACATCCCGGAATCTGAACAGTGCACCCCATTAGCTTGACCTCACTTATAACTGAAAAACATTGGAAACACATCCTGTGGTTACCTGGAGAGAGAAATAATTGTTGGAATATATGAATATGCCTTCTGGAAGGTCAAGCAGGATCAGATAAATCATCAAGCTGATTGAAAGAGACACTCTGTGCAAATTAAACTCCTGTGTTCCTCCCAAAAAAAACTTTTGATTGGCTACAATATGATGTTCAGTGAGCTTTCTTGAACTATTGCACTTCTATTAGTGAAGGCATTTACGTAGTGGTGTTATGGAGTAGTAGAGTCAAACAGAGAAGGCGCTTCAGCCCATTGAGTCCACACCAGCCATCAAGAACTTACTTGCACCAATTCTGTTCCAACCCTATTTCATTTTGCCATCAAGTCTCCCCCTGATTTTAACACTCACTTACTTATTACAGGCAATTTGCAGCAACTAATTAAGCTACCAACCTACTGCTCTGTGGGACCTAGTTGGAATCTGGTGCACCAGGACTGAACCCACATGGTCACAAAGGAGACACATAAACTCCATACAGACAGCTTCAGAGATCAGGTTTGAAACTGGATCACTGGCAGTGAGCTCCAGGATTTAGACCAGGTGGTGATTTGGGAATAGCGAGACATTTCCTCATTAATATGGTGTATGGAGTCAGGAAGTCGCCTGCAGTTGGTAGTTTTCCCCACACATCTGCTTACCAGTGGCATATTTGGGAGATAGGGCGGAGTAGACTTAGAGGGCCAAATGGCCTAATTCTGCTCCTATTTCTTATGGAGGTACAAATGGAGCAGTCCAGGTGAGTAACTCCTGTTCATTTTGAAAATGATATACACTACAGGCACAATGCATCCGTGTGCTTAGAATGGTGAATGTAGTTGAGTTAAGAGGTCTGTTTAGAATTGGAATTGGATTGTTATTGTAAATTTGTGAGAATTAACATATCGGATTATCTGTCCTGGGCTCAGCACATAGATGTAATCACAAGGAAAGGATGCCAGCACCTTCACTTTCTTAGGAGGTTGAGTTTCGGCTCATCACCAAACACTCAGCTACAGATATACTACTGAAAGGATCCTGACTGGTTACATCACGGTTTGGAATGGAATTTTAAATACATGGGAGAGTAACAAGCCACACGGGGCGGTGAACTCAACTCAATCCATCACAGCCACATCTGTCTGCAGGGACCAGCTACAGGAGGAGAGCAATATCTAACATCTAAGGTTCCCCACCATCTGGGCCATGGCATGATCTCGCAGCTACCACTGGGAAATAGGCACAAAAGCCTGAAATTGCACACCGCCACATCAAAGAACAGCTATTTCCCTTCAGCCATCCAGTTCCTGTACCGACCAGCACAACCCTAATCACTACAGTTCAACAACACCATGACGGCTTTGACCTCTTTGCCTTAAAAACAGCCATTTTTTTTGTCATTATTGCATTCTTGTAAAACTTGTGCACCTTTTATGTTTAGGCTTTTGTTGTGAATGTTGCTTATCTGATGATATGCGTCTGTGACGCTGCTGTAAATAAAATTTTCATTACAACTGCGCATCCATGTACTTGTGCATATGACGATAAACTTGACTTTGACCTTGATTTGTTTGGTGTTTCCATCATTTTCTGATACATGTAGTTTCAGCAATGTTCGTTCAGGGATAAATATTAAGCAGCAGGCCATGTTTTCATATTACGGTAGTTTTAACAAGTGAATATGCCACATGCTATGTTTATGATACATTATTGCAGCATATGCTGCTATTTAGTTGAGAGCTTACTGCTTTCAATAAAACAAACGCTTTGCCACTCAGCCGCAGCCTCACTTATGGAGCCAATAATGCAAATGAATCTACAGACAGTACGTCAGTATCTAGATTAGCAAGTTGCCGCTTGAAGGTGTAACAAAACAATAATCAAACGCAAATAACTCAAGAATAATAAACACGAAAAATTCCACAGATGCAGGTAATTCAAAGCAACACACGCAAAATGCTGGAGGAACTCTGCAGGTCAGGAAGCATCTATGGAAATGAATTGATAGTCAACATTTCAGGCCAAGATTCTTCAGTATGGAATTCTAGAAATTACCTCTCTTGGAATCCAGCACCAACTTAACTTTCCCAATCTACCTGCATATTGAAATCCCTCATGACTATTGTAACGTAGCCCTTCCAGCATGCATTTTCTCCCATTGTAATTTGTAGACCACATCCTTACTACTGTTAGAGGGTCTGTATATAACTCCCATCAAGGTTTCTTTATTCTTGCAGTTCCTTAGCTCTATCCACAATGATTCAACACCCTTCATCTCTTTCTGAAATTTGATTTCATTTTTACCAACAGAACAAGGCTATCCCTTCTGCCTTCCTGCCTATCCGTTCAATAGAATGTACAGTATATCCTTGGACATTAAGCTCCCAGCTACAATCTTTCTGCCATGATTCAGTGATGACCACAACATCATACATGCTAATCTGTAACTATGCTACAAGTTCATCTAACTTATTCCATATACTGTGCACATTCAAATATAACTCCTTCAGTCCTGTAATCACCTTTCTTGATTTTGTATATCTTTTATGTTACAAATCATCCTGTTGACTGCTATTTGCCCTATCGTCAGCCTCTCCTTGCTAGGAGTCTCACTACACATTGCCCCTGTTTGTAAACCAACTATACCTTCAGCACAATCATTCCAGTTTCTATTCCCTGCCAATTAGTTTAAACCCACCCAAACAACTCTAGCCCACAAGGATATTGAACCCCCTCAATTTCAGGTATAACCTGTCCCTTTTGTACAGGTTATACTTTCACCAGAAGAGATCCCAATGATCCATAAATCTGAACCTCTGCTCCTGCACCATTTCCTCAGCCATGCATTCACCTGCCAAATCATCCTATTCTTACCCTGTTACGAACCCCGTAACTGGGTCACTTACCAGCAAAGATAGAGAGGTCCGTTGAAGTCTGATGGTACTATTTTTAATGGTATTTATTGATAAAATTACACAAAAATAATATCAATGCAAACATACAGATAATATACGTCGTCAATACTAAATCTAAAAGCGCAGGTATAATAATAATCAATAAGAAATAGCTCTATCGTTGTCTAGGGGATAATGTATTGTCCGATGGAAATATAGAAGTCACTTTAGTTCATTCAGGCTGCAGCCTTTGGTTGGAGTCAAGAGAGAGAGATTTTGGAACTTGCCAGAGTTTTTCCCTTTTATGATGTCGATCCTTCGAAATGTCGTTGGTGTCCTTTTCCTTTTAGCTAAGCCGTTCTTCCGTGGTCAGTCCCGCCAATCCCAGGCAACGGGAAAGGACACACGCGGGATTTCTAGCTTTTCTCCTGGTGCGTCTAAAGGTGTTGTTCCCCAGACCTTCTTTTATCCTTACTCACGGGGTCTCAGATGTCAATCAGGTTGGAATGATGCCATCCCTCAACCAACCCACTTTGGTCATTCCCTGAGGGCTTCAATGAATAGTACAGTGTTCAATACACAATTCCGTCTCCAAGAGACAATGGCCATTATCCGTGGCTTTGTATCACGGAGGACAGGACACATTCCAAACCCATGAGGATTCTCTCTCATTTCCTGGGTCCCCAGACCTGAATTAATAGCGATCTTGCGATTCTCAAAAAGGAGGGGGCTACTTTGTACCCTTCGGCCCCTTAGAGTTGTGGCACATTCGTAACAACCCTCACTGACACTTGACACAGGCAGCAATCCAGAGATCATTACCTTGGAGGTCCTGTTTCTCAGCTTTCTGCCTAGCTCCCTAAAATCTCTCTTCAGGACCTCCTCATCTTGTCTACCTATGTCATTGGTGCCAATTTGCACCAAGACTTCTGGCTACTCACTCTCACCCTTGAGAACGCCACGGACACGATCCGAGACTGCTGTTCCTGGTACCAGAGAGGCAATATCCCATCCAGCTGTCTCCATCGCACCCACATAATCTCACTAAGGAACGTCCTATCAACACTGCAGTCCTCTTCACCTCTCTGCTCTTCCCAGCTACAGCAACAGACTCAGTGCCAGAGACCCGGTCACTGTGGCTTGCCCTGGTAGGTCATCCCCCTCAATAGTATCTAAAGTTGTTAACTTATTATTGATGGGAATGGCCACAGGTGTACTCTGCACTGGCTGTGCATTCCCTGCCCCCCTTCTCTTGACAGTCACCCAGTTACCTTTCTCCTGCAACCTGGGGTGACTACCTCCTTGAAGCTCCTGTCTTTCACCACCGCATTCTCCCGAAGGTCATTGAGCACTGCAGCTCCACTCTCTTAAGATGTGCTCAGTGTACCTAATGCAGGGGTTGGCGCGTGGCCTATTGGATAAGGCATCGGTCTAGTGATCTGAAGGTCACTGGTTCAAGCCTCAGCAAGACATTAACAACACATTGCTCTGCAATGACACCGGTCCCAAGCTGCTTGGGTCCTAGTGCCCTTCCCTTGGACAACATCGGTGGCGTGGAGAGGGGAAGGCTTGCAGCTTGGGCAACTGTCGGTCTCCCATACAACCCTGCCCAGGCCTGAGCCCTGGAAACTTCCAAATCCATGGTCTCACGAGACTAACGGATGCCTATACCTAATGCAGATGTGTCTATCTGGGGCCCATGCCAGTTCTCTACTCCTTGAGTTTGGAGAAGGATGGAGGAGCCAAAGGAAACGATGTTCAAAGTGAGGACCAGTTCAGCCAGACAGAGATAGGTTGAGGGGGATAAGTTGGTTCTTTTGTCAAGAAAGAAGTGAAGAGCATTGAGGCCTTCTTGACGGGAGATAGAAGTGCATTGGGACTGAACATCCATGGATGTGGTTAGGATCTGGTGATCAGTGCCAGGGAATTGGAAGATACTGAGGAGATTGAGGGCATGAAAAGTGTTGCAGATGTGGGTGGGAAGGGATGGAACCAAGGGAGATAGCATGGAATTGGGAAACGAGGACACGAGTTCAGTTTGGCAGGAGCAGATGGAGACAGCAAGCCTACCTGGACAGTAAGGTTTGTGGATCTTGTGTTGGAGGTAGATTGCTCTAAGTAGAGCAGTGGTGATGACAGCTTCCTGAGATTCAAATAAACTCAGCCATTCACCCTGTAAGAAACAACTCAAGTGATCCACCACTCTCAGGACTTTGGCGATACTTGGCTGGCTGCTTTTCCAGACTGCTGAATATTACTCCTATTAATTCCTTAACAGACTTTTAAGATGTCAATGAGTAAATCTGCAAGGCGAATTGCAGAAAAATGCAATGACAGAGACAAAAGGAGTTCTCATATGAGGACATGCTGAAAATGCAGAATGGATATTGCAGTCTGGCACTGTCTAAGCTACAAGTATGGTTCATCATCCATGAACCAGAGGAAATAGCTTGTGAATATTAATCAGGTTAAGAACATCATCAGAGATAGTTCAAAGTTCAAAGTACATTTATTATCAAAGAATGTACACAGTATACAACCCCAAAATTCATCTTCCCCACAGAGAGTCATGAAACAAAGAAGAACCATGGAAAATCATCAAACACGCAACCCCCCTCAAAGAAAATCATCAAACCCCCCCCCTCCCCGTGCGTGAAATAAATCATGCAAATGGAAACAAAAACAAACAAAAACACAAAAGGCATATTTTTAGTACCGTTCAGCTCAGTGTTCATTATCTGCAGGTTTCACCCCACCGCCACCAACCGATTCAAAAATCGGCCAATAGTTGTAACAAAAAGAAAGAGCGACCAGACCTAGAACTAGAAATAGAACACATCATAAAAACTGAATTAGAATCCAAATCTACAATCTGCATTGATTCATTCTTGCCCTGGCTCCATCTGCCAATAGCATCTAGGGAGAGAGAGATCATTTGAACACAAGGACCTTCCCTCGGGAATCGTGAGTGAGACGCCACCATACATAAACACCTTGTCCAGAAGCAATGAGCGAGAGGCTGATAGACAGTGGTAAACCCGTCTCCACACCAGCCTCAATGATTTCAGTCTTCCATGTAGATCAGGAGTTGCAAGATCAATTAGTGTGCAAACTGGTAGATAAGAAAACTCAGACACAACTATTTTTTAAGCAGAGAGCATAATATTTGAGGGAATAAGTGGAATGGATGACAGATGGAGGTGGAAGAATGTAAAGCAATTGAATTTAGAATGTATTTCTAGAGGAAGAGGCAAGCAAAACTGGATTGGCATGGAAGTGTACCTTTCCTGGACCAAGTGTTAGACAAAAGCACATTAGGGAATTAATGGAAAATTCTTGGATCACACAGGCCAAAATGCAAGGGCAACTAGTAGATTCATGTTGGGAAATAACTATGAAAGACAGACCACAGACAGCAGTGTTGCCAACATTCCAGATTGCCCCTTTGACTTAACACGCTCAAGGACATGAAGGCAACATACTGGTGATTACAGAGTCATGATTTTTGTAAATGGAACCAAATAGAAATGGTAACTGATTCTGATCTCAATCACTTGTCAATGAGCTACAGCAGATGCTGCTGGGAACCAGACATTTGATTTGGTCATCTCCATTTGGAAGCTGCTGTACCACTCCTGCAAGTGAATTCTAGACACGTCTTTCAGGTTCTCATGGAAATGTTATGCACTGTCCAATATAATGTCATGCCTAGGAAGGAGTCAGCGACCATGGTCAATTCAATGTGAAGGCAGGTACTGATGGGGAATTCACTACATGCATTGTATTCTGACTGAACACAAGGGTTAAAAAAGGATGTGCACATCCTGGATAGGGTCCAGAGGAGCATCATGGGCATTATCTGATGAATAATGTCTCTGGGCCTATATTCAGTAGAATTCCGAAAGAGAAAAGTGACCAGATACTGAAAGTCCTGGATACAGGGCACTTGAAGGGGATGTCTCCATTAGCGGGAGTGTCTACTGTTCAAGGGCACAGCCACAGAATAAAGAGATGTCTCATTAAAACTGAGAAGAGGAGAAATTCATTCTGCCATAGGATGATGAACTGGGGAATTCCCTGGCACAGAGTACCATGGAGGTACATTGATTGGGTATAGTTAAGGCAGAGACTGATGGGTTCTTAATTGGTAAGGAAGATAAGGGTTATGGGGAGAAGGCAGGAAAATGGGGTTGAAAATGAATCAGCCATGATCAAATGGTGAACTAGATTTTAAGGGCTGAATGGTTTGAAACTGCTCAGATATCTCATGGTCCCATGGTATTACAGGCTTTGTTGCCACGGCACATAATGTATGTCTTTTGAGTAGCTCTTCACTCCCTTGCACAATGACATGAGTTGCAAGCAAGTCCATTAGCGCCATGAGGCAAGGTCTCTCAGGGGGTCTAAATGAATATGTTGCAGCCTCCACAACCATTCGCTCACTCCACCTCCATTGCACAGTGGCAGCAGTTTGTACCGTCAACTGGTACAAACTGCTCACCAAGACTCCTTAGACAGCACCTCTCAAACCCATCACTTCTAAGAAGGACAAAGGCATCCGAATCAGAATCAACTTTATTAATACTGACTTACAAGAAGTTAAATATATTGTTTTGTAGTGCAGTAGAGTGCAAAGACATAAAAATTGCTATAAATTGCTGAATAAATAATACAAGTAAAGGAATAACAAGGTTGTATTCATACTTTATGTAGACAATTGAGAAATCTGATGGTGAAGGGAAGAAGCTGTTTCTAAATCTCTGAATATGCATCTTCAGGCTCCTGTACCACTAAGTCACACAACATCTGGACATGGAAATATATCACTGTCCTTTCATTGTCACTAGCTCAATCTTCCGGAACTCCCTCCCTAACAACATTGTGTGAATAACTATACCTCAAGGAATGGAACAGTTTGAGGCAGCAACTCTCCACCCTACTCAAGGGCAGATGGAGATGGGCAATTGAACGCTGGCTAAACCTATGATGCCCACATCTCTTGAATGATAAAAAGCAGTAATAGAAGAGCTCCCACCTTACTATACAGACATACAAAACCTGTTTTTTGTGGCATATTAATGGAACCTGCCACATTGCTTCAGATTAAGCTAAGAGACTCATGATATCCTTGTAGCTTATGTTTCCAATTTGGAGATTAGGATTAGAAGGAGTGCAAGGAGACTGTAACACTCTAAGAGGGCATGATGGTGCAAGGCAGGGGTGGTTATTTTACAACATAGTACAGTATAGTCCCTTCAGCCCATGAGGTTGCACTGACTTTATAAATACACTAAGATCAAATCTAACCATTCCCTCCTACACAGGCCTTCAGTACTCTATCATCCATGTAGCTATTTAAACATCTATTTTGAATAGAAAAATGTCACATCGATTGAACTGAAAATAAATCAGTGGATCAGCTGTGCAGATGTCACACAAGGGAGGTCATGCTGGTAAGGTGGATAACCATGGTCATGGCATTAGGGGACAATGAGGTACAAGCAGATGACTTACACAGGTGAGTGAGAATACTGGTCTGAGGTGATTCAAATGGGAAATACCTCAGAGGTGGACTTGATGGTAAGTGGAAAGGGCACAGAATTGGTGCGGGTATCAAGGATGAACCTTAATGAAGCTCTAAAGAGGGTGGGATAGTCTTTGATGCCAATGTACAGAAGCAGTGAAAGGCAGATTGAGATATGAAAGCAGATAATAGTGAAGGGGGCCAATCGTGTGAAAGTTGGATGTTGCCCGTGCATAATGAGAATCTAAACCATGAATGAAATCCACAGCAGTGCAATAAAAGATAGCTGAGAATGGACAAAAAATTCTCAGACTTAGTTTGGCACTTGTTCAAAGCAAATCAGTCTGGAGACATTTTCTTGTTTTTTATTTTCCTGCTGAGAAAGAGAGAGTTTATTGCTGAAATTGGTCATTTTACACTTTGGGACCTCACTACATGACAAACATCATTCATTGTCAGGCTTGGAACAGATCAGATGTGCATTGATGCCATTTATCGTGTAAAAGCTCACTTGAGACATGGAGCTGCCAAATCATTTTATGGGCACTGACAGACGAATTAACCTCAGGAGTTAAAGCATCAGTGAATTATTGCACTTCCGAATGCAATTACCCTGTCTCCGTGATGGCCGGTCTGAGGCAACATTAACAATCAATTCTTTCCTCACATAAAGGTTTTAATTATTTAACTCTTGAAATTAGATGGATTTTGCAATACAATAATTTTAATATCAAAGTTATATGGAAATATCAATCATGTTAACACTTCAATATCCCAAGTTCCTCATTCATCAAGCAAAAGAACTTGACCATGTTCCAACAAAAATACACATTGATATAGAATTTACATCACACTCGATTAAGTGTGGACTGCAGTCTTGGCGCAATGTTCGCTGTACAATTCCAATGAGACTAGAGGCAGAGAAATAAAATTAACCTCCTGACTTTTACTGCTCGTTATTATTAGGTTCTCAGTTCTTATTTTTCATGCCATGGGGGGGGGCGGGGGTTCCATCAGATTATATTTGTATTTGGTAAAAATGGTTAATACTACTTCTTAAGAACTTCAGTTACGTGATGCACCAATCCTTCCTTCTGTTTGCAGCAATGTCATTTTGAAAAACCTCTGTGAAATATGTCCTGAAAAATTGAGTCCAAGCTTCTCAGTAAGAAACATAGATGAGCCAATCAAAGTGCAACCAAGCAAGGATAGAAAAGAACAGAGACAGGGAACAGAAGAGCAAATAAAGCAAACTGCTGTAGTATCTGAGTGGATTCTCATTCTAACTACACGTTACCAGGAATGCATCAAATTACAAAGATAAATGCAATCGGCCAAAATACATGCATCTTATTTCACTTTCTCCAACTACTTTGTGCAAATATTAAAAGGATACGTCACATAGATACACACATTGCAGATGTAAATTTTGCTTGCTTCACTGTTTGGAATGTAGCC
Source organism: Hemitrygon akajei (assembly GCF_048418815.1). Taxonomy (NCBI): domain Eukaryota; kingdom Metazoa; phylum Chordata; class Chondrichthyes; order Myliobatiformes; family Dasyatidae; genus Hemitrygon; species Hemitrygon akajei. Next base: position 150,147,987 of record NC_133131.1, read on the forward strand.
CACTTTCAATACCATGTCCTAATTCTTAATGGCCTCCAAAACCATTGCACTTTATTGACTATTTTTTAATGATCACCTGCACAGACCAACTAGTAATGAGGAGTAAACATAGTCTTGTTCTTGAAGGTCTTCTAATATGAGATTTATCTGCAGAGTTAAATCTGCCTAGAAATAAGTGATCTCTTAGCAAACTCAATTCACCCTGATAAAGGCTACAGAGAGAAATTACTACATCACATCACCTCCAGTGTAATATAGAAACATAGAAAATAGGTGCAGGAGTAGGCCATTCGGCCCTTCAAGCCTGCACCACCATTCAGTATGATCATGGTTGATCATCCAACTCAGAACCCTGTACCTGCTTTCTCTCCATACCCCCTGATCCCTTTAGCCACAAGGGCCATATCTAACTTCCTCTTAAATATATCCAATGAACTGGCCTCAACTGTTTCCTGTGGCAGAGAATTCCACAGATTCACCACTCTCTGTGTGAAGAAGTTTTTCCTCATCTCGGTCCTAAAAGGCTTCTCCTTTATCCTTAAACTGTGACCCCTCGTTCTGGACTTCCCCAACATCGGAAACAATCTTCCTGCATCTAGCCTGTCCAATCCATTTAGAATTTTATATGTTTCAATAAGATCCCCCTTCAATCTTCTAAATTCCAGTGAGTATAAGCCTAGTCGATCCAGTCTTTCTTCATATGAAAGTCCTGCCATCCCAGGAATCAATCTAGTGAACCTTCTCTGTACTCCCTCTATGGAAAGAATGTCTTTCCTCAGATTAGGGGACCAAAACTGCACACAACTGGTGCGGTCTCACCAAGGCCTTGTACAACTGCAGTAAAACCTCCCTTCTCCTGTACTCAAATCCTTTTGCTATGAATGCCAACATACCATTTGCCTTTTTCACCGCCTGCTGTACCTGCATGCCCACCTTCAATGACTGGTGTACAATGACACCCAGGTCTCATTGCATCTCCCCTTTTCCTAATCGGGGAGATAATACCCTGTTCAGATAATAATCTGTTTTCCTGTTCTTGCAACCAAAGTGGATAACCTCACATTTATCCACATTAAATTGCATCTGCCATGAATTTGCCCACTCACCTAACCTATCCAAGACACCCTGCATCCTCTTAGCATCCTCTTCACAGCTAACACCGCCGCCCAGCTTCGTGTCATCCGCAAACTTGGAGATGCTGCATTTAATTCCCTCATCTAAATCATTAATATATATTGTAAACAATTGGGGTCCCAGCACTGAGCCTTGTGGTACCCCACTAGTCACTGCCTGCCATTCTGAAAAGGTCCCGTTTACTCCCACTCTCTGCTTCCTGTCTGTCAACCAATTCTCTATCCACATCAATACCATACCCCCAATACCGTGTGCTTTAAGTTTGCACACTAATCTCCTGTGTGGGACCTTGTCAAAAGCCTTTTGAAAATCTAAATATACCACATCCACTGGCTCTCCCCTATCCACTCTACTAGTTACATCTTCAAAAAATTCTATAAGATTCGTCAGACATGATTTTCCTTTCACAAATCCATGCTGACTTTGTCCGATGATTTCACCTCTTTCCAAATGTGCTGTTATCACATCTTTGATAACCGACTCTAGCATTTTTCCCACCACCGATGTCAGACTAATACGATGTCAGATATCGAAGGAATATGCCTTAAATTGCCATGTTAGGCATTTCCTGGATCCATCACACTGTAGTTGAAAGTGTAATGACATTATTATGCCTCATCCTCAGTCCATCACAGCCAAAATATTTAAAATCCATTGGATTTGCTTGGAATAAACCCGTTGGCTTAATTTTGATTTGTTGTAAATTGGGGAACTGCTTTGTCGAGCACATAGGCTTCAGCCACTGAAAGTGGAAATTCCCAGTGGCCAAACATTTTAATTCCCATCACTACATGTTAGTCGATGGCCTTCTCTTGCACCAAGATGAGGCCAACCTCAAGGTGGAGGGGCAACACTTTATATTCCATCTGGGTAACCTCCAACTTGATGGCATTAATATCAATTTCTCCATCCATTAAAATATATCTTCCCTCCTCTCCTCTTCTACTCCCCACTCTGGCCTTTTACCTCCGCTCACCTGCCTTTCACTTTCCCCTGGATCCTCTCCTTCTCCTCGGCTCCAGTCTCCTCTTCTATCGGATTCCTTATTCTCCAGCCCTTTACTTTTCCCAGCCACCTGGCATCACCTATCACCTTCTAGCTAGCCTCCTCTCATCTTTTTATTCTGGCACTGTACCCTTTCCTTTCCAATCCTGAAGAAGTATTTCTGACTGAAGCATCAACTGTTTATTTATTTCCATAGGTGCTGCCTGGCCTGCTGAGTTCCTCCAGCATTTTGTGTGTGTTGCTTTGGATTTCCAGCATCTGCAGACTTTCTCATGTTTACAATTTTGATTCTCTCATGTGGTATTTCAACACATCCCACAGTCAAAGGTGAACCCAATGTTCAATATTATTGTTAGACTGTTTTACCGTATCCACTGCGAAAATGCCATGCAATTCTTTGTTCAGAGATTGTACTGTAGGAGCATAGATAGGGTAAGACATAAAGAAACTAATTCCACCACTCCATTATATATCTGTGTCAGTGTATGTGTGCTTAATAACAACCACAGGAACTAAATCCTTGAAATCTACATGGTGTTCCTCCAACCCGACAAAGTAAGTGCCAAATGTGAGACCTCCCTCATCTGTGTTCCAACTGGTGATCCATGTGTTAATTATTCTTTCTGCAAAGAAATGTTTCCTGACACTTCCTTCCTTTATCAGGCTATTATTAAACTCACTGTAAAGAGTATGGTGATTTTATTAAAAATTCAGTCTTAGGACTCTAGATAAAAATTCAATGTTTCTCAGCAACTGAGTATTGGATAAATTTCACTTGTCATGCTTTGGCCATGATAGAGACATTCTAACAAAGAGAATGATCTGAAAGTAGGATAATAAATACTCAGAAGGTCATTCCGCGTCTGAATGGGGAAAATAAAGTAGTACATATATTGCCTGTTAAACTATACTGAGAAGGAAAAGAATGGCATTCACCACTGATCGAAATGAAAAATTCCCATCGAGATTTGGAAACAGCGCTGGGGTATTCTTCCTCTTTAACATTAATGATTGCTGCCAAGCGTCGAGACCTGATCAGCCACTCTGATGATATTGTTGTGCTTCTGGCTATAATAACCCAGTTGCCAATTTGTTTGCCTGAATTCCATGCTCATTGTGCCAGCCTGCCCTTGACAGCTCTCTCATGAAGTGGATTGGACAGCAAGTGATGGTATACCCAGGGTAAGTGTACACTCTGTCCCCTCTACTAGAATATCCCAGTAGCTTTTTCACACCCTAAACATCTTTAAACAGCTTTTAGAAGAATCTTATAATCAGAGAAATGTAAAAACAGCTTGTAGGGTCTTTTAAAAGTAAAATGTAAAAATAAAATCAATGGATTCAATTGTGAACCTGTTGAGGTCCAAGGAATTAATTAAAACATTATTATAAAGTTAATTGAGGAAAATAAGTATAAAACTACTAGCCTCCACATGATTTTTTTGGTTTGGTTTTTTTCCTCCCATAGATAAGGCCTGACCCACTGAGTATTTACAGTATTTTCTGATTTTTAAATGAAGTTGTTGTAATTGGGTCATCCACAACTAGCTTGAAACTGAGAGGCCTGTTGCAAAACAGATCCACCTCCCTTAACACCCACCTGACTCGACCCTCATCCCCAGTACCTTTGTACAGCTGTTCTTTGCTTTGGACCTAATGGTCAGAGACTACATAGCCCAAACTCTAAGGTACCTTCAAGAGGACCACAGTCTTGCAATAGGGTCTGGAGGCTTGCGTGTCTCAATAACCTGGAGAGCTACGTTGGCTGGAGTTAGGGCCCTGATTTTGACTCTTGGTAGGGTCACCCATGCCAAACAGGTTAAAGGGTAGAGGCCAGACTAAGAGTGGTCCAGCAGCCCTCCAAATTGCTGCGTTCAGCTCAGGGCTAACGACCCTGACTGGTCAAAAAATAATTGTTATTGAAACAGCTGTGAAGTATCTTTCTATACAGACAGAGATGGAAGATCTTTACCGCTGCCCTAAAAGCCAGCAGTGTAATGGGCAGTAAGTAAGTAAACTGTGAGGCAGACATGTGCACTACCTGGCCCACATTTACTTCATTTCAACAGAATAACTATAGTCCAGAAATAGAGTACTTCATACCATCCTGAAGCATTAGGGATTTTTTTTGTAAGGATGTGAAAGGTATTACAAATACTCAAGAACATATTACTTTTCTTGGAAATAATTGTCTGATGAAATTATAATCCAGGTACATAAAATTAAAGTTTAAGGCCATGAAAAACAGAAAAATAAAGAGCTATGGGTAAGCCTAGGTAGTCCTAAGGTAAGGTCATGTTCGGCACAGCTTTGTGGGCCAAAGGGCCTGTATAGTGCTGTAGGTTTTCTATGTTTCTAAAATTACCACATTGTCACTTGGTTTATTATAGCATTAAAAACCCACTTACATCTCGTGCTAGTTTCATGTTATTTTGCAAAATAACTAGTTACTTCAATACTAAAGTCACTGAAATGCCATTAATTTCCTTTAGATGACTCGGACGAAGATTGTGGAAATTTCACGACATATGTCAGTGATATTAAACCTGATTCTGAATGTGTTGAATCACCAACAGCAATCTCAGGGTTTCAATGTTGAATAAAGCATGCTCAGAAATCACAAAGGTCGCTGTTTCACTGTGTAATTAAACTGAATCCTAATGGTTCCATCAACACTATTGCTGCAAGTTCTGGGCCATTCTAGGCTAAGGGAGCTTTGGAGAAACATAACAGGTTTGCAGTTAGTTTGGAGGAATGACTTTTGAAAAATATTCCTCTGGCCACTATTCTGACAGTGCTATTAATCTGTTTCATGTACTTAATATTGCCAATAATAATTATTGATTTGTTGCATGTTTATTTACACAATTGTCCATAAAATTAGAAAGAGACCTTAACATTACAAAAACAAAACTGGAAAATAATAAATATATATAATTGACTGAAAACATAAATATCAAATGCAAAACAAATCAAAAAGGTTAATGGAATATTGGCCCTTATCTCAAGGGCAATGCATTATAAAAATGGAGAATTGACGTTTCTTTTGGTTACAGGGAGCTTTGGAGCATTGTGTTCAAATTCGGATATTGCACCTCAGGAAGTCTAGATAGACCATGAAGGAAATCATCAGTGCAAATACATAAAAATCTTACAAGGTTATGCATTCATAACAGATTACATGTTTGGTTTTCTCATTTTGAGATTAGCAGATTGGAAAATTGTCAGACTTAAAATTATAATCCAGGTACATAAAATTAAATTCCCTCAAGTATCTGATTGGATTTAGATGAAGGACAAATAAATAGAGCTAAATCAGCCAGGATTTAGATGAAAAACTGAATGGGTTTGATTGATATAATTTCTAAAGAAAAGGTTAGCTTGATTTCTCACATGTACATCAAAAGACTGAAACATACAGTAAAATGCATCATTTACATCAAAGCTTAACATAATCCAAGGATGTGCTGGAGGGAACCCACAGGAGTTGCCACACTTCCTGTGTCAATATAGCATGCCCATACTTTACTCACCATAAACCACAAGTCTTTGGAATGTGGGAGGAAACCAGAGCACCTGGAGGAAACCATACAGTCATAGGGAGCATTTGCAAACTCCTTACAGACAGTGACGGGGATCTACTTTTTTTACGCTAACCATTGCACTATTGTGTTGCCCTTTGCCTTACTTTCAGCCTGTCTTCATAGAAAGTAACATTTAGCATGATATTTTGTACGTCTACTTGACTTCGCATCCTTTCCTTTCAGTTGGAGGTTCTGTTGAGATAAGGTGCTCAAACTACAGGGTTCGAGCACTTTACCTCAACTGGCACATTAGTAAGGTTTGTAGGAACTGATGCATTGTCAGAGGTGCCATTCGACAAATAAGATGTTAATCCAAGCCATTGTCTGTTCCAGTTGATGATAAACTAGTCTCATGCTGTTTCGAGCAGTGAATTCTCAAGTTGTCCAAACCCATACATTTTCCCACCAACTAATATAGAGAAGGTAGATTAACTGTTCATTGGTCTTATCAGTTACTTGAGCAACCTTGTTTTGCTGTACATGAAAACTGGCTGCTGTGCTTGTCTGCACAACAGCAACTGTACATCAGAAATAATTAATTGGCTGAAAACTGTTTTGCAACTCCTTAATGAGTAGATTGTAAATAACTTTATATGTTCCAGTAACCAGGAGTATTAAGGAGAACTTTACTTCCCATCTCTTTAAGAAACTATCAGCAACCTGGATGTACACAGATTTTTTTATCAGAAGAGAATAAATGATTTCCAACACTAAACAACAGAGTATATGGGTTTGGATCCGATTGCAGTGCACATCTCAGTCCAGTTACTATGATGCTGCTCCATTCTTCAGTTCATAGAAGTGGCTTTGGGAACAGCATGGGGAGTTACGGGTCAGATTCGGATTTAATTGAGGGATGAGGGGGAATTAGAGGTCATGGGAAGTAAATGAGAACTCAGGACAGAAGCTGTTGTTCAGAGCCCCTGCACTCCATGGTTGAAAGTCAGTGGTCCTGGAAGCAGGCACAGAGGATGGATCCGCAGGTTGGCGAGTCTTGGGTCTGAGGCCCACATGGGCAAGAGGCACAAGAGTCAGTGACAACCGCTCCTGCCCTTTCCCCTCCCTGCTACTTTCAGGTCAGCACATTCTGGGGTTAAAAGTCTCTGCAAGTTCTGGGATTGAAGGTCCATGCGAGTCCAAAAGTCAAGGCCTGGGGTTGAGTCAGTAGGGACTGAGGACAGTGACCCCCAGACTGGTAGGTCCTGGGTTGGACATCATGCAGGTAGGTGGCACGAGGGCCAGTGAATCTCCATGCATTCCAGAGTCGGTGATATACCATACGTGAGTCCAGAAGTTGAAGGCCAAGGACCAGAGGTTTAGAGACGGCCTGTCCTGGGGGTTGAAGGCCTGTCTGTGTATTTGAGTAGTAGAGTGGGCAAGGGGTTCTTTGCTGTTTTTGTTTTGTTATGTTGTTGCGGTGGGCATGGTATGCTGGTGCTGGAATATGTGGCGACACATGGAGGCTGCTTCCTACACATCCTTAGGTGTATTGGTTGTCAATGCAAATAATAGATTTCACTACATATTCTGACATACATGAGATAAATAAATCTGAATCTGAATCTGACCTTTCTCAGGCAGTCATTCCACTCACCCACTCCTTGCACACCACACCTCCTTGAAAACTTTTCCCTCTCACCTTAAACCTGTGCCCTTTAGTGTTCAACTCCAAAGACATGCTGGTTAGTAGGTCAATTAGCCAAATCGGTATAATTGAGCGGCACATTGTACTAGAAGGGCCAGTTACCATGCAGTACCTCTGAGTAAAAACATAAACTCCTTACCCTGGGAACAGACTGTGATTATTGACTTCACCGCATAATTTTATAAACCTGTGTAAGATCACTACTCAAGTTCCCATAGTGAGAATAAACGCAGACACTGTAATCTCTACGTGTAACTCAGGTCCTCCAAGCCAGGCGACACCCGTGTGAATTTTATTTGCATACTATCTAGTTTAATTGTATCCTTTCCCACAGCATGGCAACCAGAATTTAACAGAATACTCCAAATGGAGCTTAACCAGGATCCCAACATTTGAACTATTCTAACACAACATCCAAGCTATTACACTCATTGCTTAGGTGGATGACGGCAAGCATACCATGTGCATTCTTCACCACTCTGTCCACTCGCGTTGCAACCTTCACAGAAGTGTGTGCATCCTCCACGATAGCTCGCACTCCCCGGGGACCTGCCACTGTGTATAACCAGGCAACATCACTTTTGGTTTGTCTGAGTTAATTTCGATCTATCATTCCTTTGGCCATCCTCCCAGATGATTGAGATCCTGTTGTAACATTAGACAACCTCCTTCACTCTCCACGATCCAATATGTGTCATTTCTAAATATGTGAATCATGCCACCTACATTCTCTTTCAATTCATAAATATATATGACAAACAATCATATACTATATACTAATGCTTTAATATAGCGCTGATCCCTGTTGTCTCAGCCTCCAATCTGCAAAGCAACCATTCACTACCATCCTCTGTCTCCTAACTCCAAGCCAATTTTTTTGTCCAACTTGCTATCTCACCCAACATTCCATGTATTCTAACCTTCAGACCGGCCTGTCATGTGAAGCCTTACCAAAAGACTTGCTGAGGTCCACGGAATGTCCACCAGCTTGCTCTTGTTGTTGACTTCCTTCACCTTCTCAAAACAATCAGTCAAATTTGTGAGACACTTTGTGATCTCCTACGAGCAAAGCCCTGCTGATTATGGCAATCAGTCTTTGTATTTCCAAATTCAAGTGAATCATGTTCCTTCCTGTAAGATTCTCACAACTGAAATTAGGATTACCAACCTCCAATCCCCTGGCTTGTCCTTAAATAAAGGCAAAACATTAGCTAAATTCCAGTCTTCCGGTAACTCATCTGTAAATAAAGTAGATAAAAAATCTCCGCCAGGACCTCAGCAATCTCTTCTCATTGTCCCCACAAGAAATCATAGGAAAATACATCACAGGATCAGGCCCTTGCCCAGTATATCTCCTTTAAAATTACCCCCTCTCACCTGAAAGGCATTCACTCTAGATTTAGACAGTTTAACCCTGGGAAAAGGGTACTCAGCTGTCTGTCTCTCATAATCTTTAATCTATCAGATCTCCTCTCAGCCTCCACCTCTCTGTCCAAGATACACCCGGTTCACAGCCAGATATCTGTCCACCTTTATACGCTTCAAGACTTCCAGCACCTCATTCTCTGTAATGTTGATAGATTTCAGGCTACCACTGCATTCCCTGTAAGACTGAGTTACTTGCGTTTGATGTCAGATTAGATTTGCCTCATACCTAACATGGAAATTCACTAATTGATGCATTTTGTGTTACTGCCTGTTTCATTTCTGCTACAGGAACCAATGTGAAGTTCTGAAGTGACTGCCAAGTATTGATTCAGGAATTAGCACATCTATTTTTTTTAGCCCCCAGTGATACTTTCTGTATTAATTATCTGAAAATCTGAATCACCAGTTTCTTAAGGCTTCTTCCTGAAATAGGCAGCACTTTTTATAAGTTAGAAAGCCACTTTCAGCACTGTCAATGTAAGCCATTAAATGTCAACAAGAAAGATCCTTCTTCAAATTAAAAGCTCAGCGTCATGGGCCCTACATCGGTCATTGGTATGAAATTTAGGATGGGACAAGATACTGAAAATATAACCAGCTCTGTTGCTAGTGGGTGATGTAGCTAAAAGCAAGGAATTTGTAAGTGCTCTCTCCTATTTATATAAATGTCTAACCAGAGGGTTTGGGAGAGTAACATAATATGTATTTATGGCATGACTTCAGAAGATAGAATGGAACAAGAACAGGCCCTTCAGCCCACATTGTTGTCCCAGACTAATTAAGCTAATGACCCCTAATGAAAATAATCCCTTTTGCTTGCACATGGTCGATATCCCATCGATTCTTTCCATACTAATAGTCTCTTAAATTCTTCTATTGTTTCTGCCTCCACCACCTCGTCGCACCTTCGACGCATCCACCACATTGTGTAAAAAGTTGTCCCACAGATCTCCTTTGAAGCTGTTCTCCTCACATATTAAATGCTTGTCCTCTAATATTAAACATTTCAGCCTGGGAAAAAGATACTAGCTGTTTAGTCTGTCCGTGCTTCCCTTAATTTTCTGCCAGATTTCACTTCATCCTCTGCACTCCAGAGAAAACAACTCAAGTTTGTCCAATCTCTCATTACATCAACTGCCCCTTATTCTTGGTAGCATCCTAGTAAACATCTTCTGTATCCTCTGTAAAGTCTCCACATCTTTCCTGTAATTGGATGACCAGAATTGAATATAATACTTCAGATGCAGCCTTAGTAAATAACATCCCGACTCTTGAACATAATGCCCCAATAAAGGAAAACATGTCATATGCTTCGTTTATCACCCTACTAAGTTGCGTGGCCACTTTCAGAGAGCTGTGGACTTGGACCTCAATATCCCTCTGCTGTTAAGGGTTCTGTTTTGGCGGCATATAATCACTCAAGTGAAACAGTATGATTTGGCTAAACAAATAGCTTTTAAACTGTTGCTGATTCTTGACAAGACCCTACATATTTGCATGATTATCACCTGGATGATAGAGTTCTGTACATATCATCAAGCTCAGCCTCACTGTTGCAATTAAAGGATCAAACATTTATTGCAAACTTCAAAGTATTCTACTTGTGAACGGCATTTGTTTAAATTATCCAGGCTAATGAAAGAGAGAGTGGAACATTAAGCATTCTGTGCAGAAATAAGGTCGACAAATATGCATTGGGAAAGATTTAATTAGTAACGAACTTGTAGGTGTGTAGCGGAATCAGCTGGCTCCTTGCATGCTTTCCATCCGTGCTGGGTTCAGTGTTGAGCTACCAACTCAGCCTCATAAAAAAACAGTCAAATGCTATGGAAACTGCAAAAATAGCACCCAATGCACCACAAGGCTTGAAAAGGAACAACAATAATTTGTAGTTTAGCATCGGTTTCAACGCAGACAACTGGTGGATATTACCTCCTGTACCTAATAAAGTGGCCACTGAGTGTATGCTTGTGGTTTTCTGCTGCTGTAGCCCATCAGATTCAATGTTCAACGTGTTGTGCATTCAGAGAAGCTCTTCTGCACACCACTGTTGTAACACGGTTATTTGTGTTACTGTAACCTTCCTGTCAGCTTGAAACAGTCTGGTTGTTCTCTTCCAACTTTTCTCTTAAAAAAGCATTTTCACCCACAGACCTGCGACTCACTGGATTTGTTTTTGTTTTTGCACCTTTTTCTGAAAACTTTAGAGACAGATGTGCATGTAAATCCCAGGAGGTCATCAGTTTCTGAGACATAAATCATCCCATCTCGTAACAACAATCATTGCAAAGTCAAAGTCACTTAGATCACATCTTCCCCATTCCAATGTTTGGTCTCAACAAAAATACAACCTCTTGACCATGCCTGCATGATCTATGCATTGAGTTGCTGCCACATGATTGGCTGATTAGATATTTACTGTGCCCATAAAAAAGTGGCCACTGAGTGTACATTGAGGTAATGAATGTATGAACATAATGATCAAGTAGAAATGGAAAAGGCAAGGAAGTTGACAACCAGTGCTACTGTGACTCCAGATTTCCACTTTACCCAACTCTGGTGCTATCTGAGATTTTGCTTGCCTGCAGAAATGGAAAACATTTCTCCTCTGTTGACTATTTAGCTCTCTTGCATGGAGACTTCTACACAAAGTGTCAAATTAGTCATAAGACCATAAGACAAAGGAGCAGAAGTCGGCCATTCGGCCCATCGAGTCTGCTCCGCCATTTTATCATGAGCTGGTCCATTTTCCCATTTAGTCCCACTCCCCTGCCTTCTCACCATAGCCCTTGATGCCCTGGCTACTCAGAAACCAATCAATCTCTGCCTTAAATACACCCAGTGACTTGGTCTCCACTGCTGCCCGTGGCAACAAATTCCACAAATTCACCACCCTCTGGCTAAAAAAATTTCTTTGCATCTCTGTTCTGAATAGGCACCCTTCAATCCTTAAGTTATGCCCTCTTGTACTAGACTCCCCCACCATGGGAAACAACTTTCCCACATCCACTCTGTCCATGCCTTTCAACATTCAAAATGTTTCAATGAGGTCCCCCCTCATTCTTCTAAACTCCAAGGAGTACAGTCCAAGAGTGGTCAAACGTTTCTCATATGTTAACCCTCTCATTCCCAGAATCATTCTAGTGAATCTTCTCTGAACCATCTCCAACACCAGCACATCCTTTCTTAAATAAGGAACCTAAAACTGCACACAGTACTCTAAGTGAGGTCTTACCAGTGCCTTATAGAGCCTCAACATCACATCCCTGCTCCTATACACTATTCCTCTAGAAATAAATGCCAACATTGCATTCACCTTCTTCACCACCAACTCAAACTGGAGGTTAACCTTAAGGGTATCCTGCACGAGGACTCCCAAGTCCCGTTGCATTTCAGAACTTTGAATTCTCTCCCCATTTAAATAATAGCCTGCCTGTTTATTTCTTCTATCAAAATGCATGACCATATACTTTCCAACACTGTATTTCATTTGCCACTCCTTTGCCCGTTCTCCCAGTCTATCCAAGTCTCTCTGCAGACTCTCTGTTTCCTCAGCACTACCAGCCCCACCTATCTTTGTATCATCAGCAAACTTAGCCACAAAGCCATCTATTTCATAATCCAAATCGTTGATATACAATGTAAAAAGAAGCGGCCCCAACACGGATCCCTGTGGAACACCACTGGTAACCGACAGCCAACCAAAATGGGATCCCTTTATTCGCACTTTCTGTTTACTGCCAATCAGCCAATGCTCTATCCACGTATGTAACTTTCCCATAATTCCATGGGTTCTTATCTTTTTTTAGCAGCCTCATGTGCAGCACCTTGTCAAAGGCCTTCTGAAAATCTAAGTACACAACATCCACTGCATCTCCCTTGTCTAGCCTACTTGTAAGTTCCTCAAAATATTGCAATAGGTTTGTCAGGCGGGATTTTCCTTTAAGGAAACCATGCTGAGTTCTGCCTATCTTGTCATATGCCTCCAGGTACTCCGTAACCTCATCCTTGACAATCAACTCCAACAACTTCCCAACCACCAATGTCAAGCTAACAGGTCTGTAATTTCCTTTTTGCTTCCTTGCCCCCTTCTTAAATAGTGGAGTGACATTTGCGATCTCCCAGTCCTCCGGAACCATGCCAGAATCTATTGAATTTTGAAAGATCATTGCTACTGCCTCTGCAGTCTCCACAGCTACTTCCTTCAGAACATGAGGGTGCATTTCATCTGGTCTGGGAGATTTATCTACCCTTAGTCTATTCAGCTTCCTGAGTACTTTCTTTGTCGTAATTGTGACTGCACACACTTCTCTTCCCTGACACCCTTGAGTGTCCAGTTTACTGCTGATGTCTTCAGTGCAGACTGATGCAAAATACTCCTTCAGATCCTTATCTCCCATTACAATTTCTCCAGCAACTTCTCATGCACTCAGCCTAAGGAAGGAGTTACAACTCATACAATGTATGGATCAGTGTGTTGAATGGTGATAAGCAAAGACATTTTGCGAAGTTTTGATATCAATTGCAGTTCTGAAATTGTAAAGAAAATGCTAAAATCTGTTTTGTAGATTTGCCTCCTCACTTAGTTATCCAATTAATTTTAAAAATGAGTGTTAATTCAAAAGTGCTCCTGCAGTGATTTGAGCAAGAACAAGAGATGCAAGAAACAATTTTACTTTAAAAGAGCCAATGACATAATTAATTTCATTTATGTGTTAATTGTTGCACAGATTCACCTTCTCAAAGTGTTTCCAGCACTTGGGCTACAGCTGACCTATACTTATTACCAATATATTCATTTAGAATCTTCAAACTGCACAAATACCATTGCAGTTTTCCCCCTGCCTATTTCTCTACCTTCTCCAGCACTGCAATATTCCATTTTATTTTCAGATTCACGTGCTGCCATTCATACCTGATTCCCTTTCGCTTTACCATCAACAGTCGTGTCTTTTGAAGCAACAAATAATCTGCTGGAGGAACTCAACATCTGTGGATGGAAAGGAATTGATGATATTTCTGGTGAAAATGCTTCATCAGGACAGATTTCATTATTTGTAACTCTTGCGTCTCCTAGACACTGCATCCCTCCTGTCTATTGTTAACTTGGCTCTGAACTTTGAAATATTTTTCTTCCTATATTTCCATTTCTTTCCATCCTGCTTAATAACACTTCTGAAGACATACCTCCATAATCAAGAATTTAGTTACTCCTTTTTATCAGGATATGTTTTGTATTCCCTAATGAATTATGTTCTTGCGCAACTGTGAACCATATGCAACTTTAAACATGCTAAATAAGTATCAAATGTTTCCATAGGTAAGTTACAGCATGGGTATTAACATGTCTTTTTCTACTTTGATACACTAAGTACAACTGTTTGTGTGTTGTGTCTGCTTTGGAGTTACAATGGGCATGCAGTTGCAATCAACTTTGAGACTACTGAGAACCATGGAAGCATTCCCTAAATGGGAATGAATAAATCCAGTTTATTATTAACTATAAATATGAATGCTAGAACTTTTAACCCCTTCCATTTTTGGTGAATTCATATAGAACCATGGAGCACTATAGCATGGAAACAGTCCCTTGGCCCATCTAGTCAGTGCCGAAATGGGACTAGTCTCTACCTAGTCCCATCAACCTGCGCCAGAACCATAGCTGTCCATACTCTTCCCACCTGGTACATATCCAAACTCGAACCCACATCCACCACTTCCACTGGCAGATCATTTTACCTCCATACCACCCTCTGAAGAAAGAAGTACCCCCCAACCTCTTCTCTTCTCGGAAAGTCTGTTTGAAGCAGTGGGGGGGGGTGCAGGGGAGCGAACAGTGTGGGGTTGACAGCAAAGTTCTCTAAAGAAACACAAGACAAGGTCAAAAATAAGTATTTTTGTTGGTGCTATGTGGCACCATTACCTTTTTTCAGTACCATGGAGAGCGACCTGATTGCGGTCGGCCTTGCTTGTTCGGCTCCGTGGAGAAAGAATCACCGCTCCAACATCAGGGCCTTGTGCATGAAATGAAACCACATGACTGACAAATCTGCATTTTAATATGGTAAAACGTGAATCAAAAGGGTCGGTGACACTGAAGAATGGTTATTAACATTTCCGGCAGCATTGTAATTCAGGCTGTGTAAGTGCTGAATACATGCCCTCAACTTACTCTGCAGGGCTTCACTGCCACTTATAATTACAAAGGACAAGAGGGAGAGTCAGTTCAGCTGCAGAAAGGCATGACCTGAGAGCGGCAGCTCATTTCACATTACATTTATTCAATACAACAATGTTCTATAATTTCCCAGAGCATTCTTAGTTGCACTTTTACACAGTCACACCTTCATTTGTAGCCCGCCGCTGGAACTGGCAGCTTGTCACATCTATTGATCGCATCCGAGTTGCAATTTACGTGAATTCCCAGTGACTCACCCCCCACCCGCCCCAGACACACATTCTCCAGCGCTCGACCTACGTCCCGGGGAACGAGCCATGGGTTTTAGAGAACCACATAGCCCGCAAGAATACGAAAACGTCGAACCAGTACCACCACCAGCAAAGAAGAGATGCTGCTTGTCAAAACAACAACTCTGTGCACGCAGCGGTTCCATAATCTTAAATGTCTTGTCCGTCACTGTGATTTTTTTGCCCCTTCGCTTACGTTAACACAGGGTTGTCCAAGGTCGCCGCTGAGGTCAAGAAAGTTCCAATGCACTTCTTTTGTTGCCAGGAACAATGGGATTTCAAATTGACTTATTCAAACGGGTAAAAGCATACTTTGCTGTTAGCAGGGCACATTTCCTGGATCTAAACTAGATCAGTCCCAGTGTGGCACTGGGAAAGGGATCGGCAATGTTTGCAGCTGTCAATAATGTTGGACCTGACGCTGCATCCGCGCTGTTAATTCGAACACAATGCTTAATTAGCATCGATTACTGAATAACCCCGGAGCACACTTACTGAAGAATTGCCAATCAGACACTATTACAAAACTAAAGCCAACCATGCAATTAGTGATCAACGGCGTAAGGCTGATAATGGTGCCTGTGGCCGTGCGAAACCAGCAGAGGTACATCCTGGAAAAATGCGGTTGTAATCTTGGTGATTGCATGGAAAGGCGCCAGTCAGCACATTGAGTCCAAATTACCCCTGTGCAAGAGTGATTTATTTAGTCCCACTTCCCTGACTTCCCCAAGCAGCTCGGCAAAGATTTTCCTTTCAGATTCTTAATCAGATCCCTTAAGCTGAAAGATATAACCAAAATTGGAAATCGTTCTTGAAGATGGAGGTAAATAAAAGTTGTATATTAAACATAATCTTTGGATTTGTAGATTGATAGAATCATAGAGTTATAGAGTATGGAAACCCATCCTTCAGGCCAGCGCGTCCATGCCAAACAAGCTGGACACCGGAGCTGATTCAATTTGCCTGCATTTGGCCTGCTTCCTGGAGTCTGTCCAATCCAAATGTCTTTTAAATCTTCCTCTGCTGCCTCCTGTGGCAGCTCATTCTCTTTATAGGCTGGAAGCATCGCTGTTAGCTCAATGCCCCTCCTGTGATCTAGTTAGTGTAACTTTATTAGAGCCAGTGACCCAGGTTCAGTTCTGCCTCTGTCTGTGAGAAGTTTCTATATTCTGCCTATGACCATGTGGGGTTTCCTCTGGGTGCTCCAATTTACTCCTACATTCCAAAGAGATGTGGGTGAGTAGGTTAATAGGTCACATAGGGTGATTGAGTGGCACGGATCTGTTATCTTGTTGTATTTGTAAATTTTTTTTTTAATCCATATGCCTACCATCCTCTGTGTGGGGAAAAATGCCTCTCAAATTCTCCCTCATATCTTTCCCTTCTAATCTTAAATCTGTGCCCTCTGGTTTACTCTGCTGGCCTGAGGAGAGGACCCTGACCATCCAGTGCGGAGACATGCCCTAATGATTACCACCTGGTGAGACGTATCAAAGAGCTTGCTGGTGGCATAAATCAACCTGGATCGACTTCACTTTGCCTACCACTGCAACAGGTCACAGCAGATCTAATTTCACTGACTCTTCATTCTGCTCCAGGAAACATACATCAAGCTGCTGCTACATGACTACAACTAAACATTCACCACAATCATCCTCACCAAACTTATTACCTGATGCTAGGGTGATTTAAGCACGGGGCCAGATTGAAAAGGTCAGGGTGCCAGGACCGGAGGTGAGAGACGGGCCAGTTCTGCTCACTGTTCCGCGATGTTTACTTAGTCCTGTGCTGAGGTGAGGCTGTGGCCTGCTATGTGTGCAGTGATGCCTAGATTCATATCTTTTGCAGAACTTCAGTTCTGAATGCTATTTGCATACCTTTACTGTTTGCACAATTTATTTCTCTGGGTGTTTGAGTCTTTTTGTAGTGGGTTCTTTTGAGGTTTCTTTGTTTTGTGGCCCTCTGTCCCTCTCACAATCACTCCTTGCCTGCTCTCCATCTCCCTCTGGTGCTCCCCTCCTCCTTTCTTTCTCCCTAGGCCTCCTGTCCCATGATCCTCTCCCTTCTCCAGCTCTGTATCCCTTTTGCCAATCAACTTTCCAGCTCTTAGCTTCATCCCTCCCCCTCCTGTCTTCTCCTATCATTTCGGATCTCCCCCCCCCCTCCCACTTTCAAATCTCTTACTATCTCTTCCTTCAGTTAGTCCTGATGAAGGGTCTCAGCATCCTATAGATCCTGCCTGGCCTGCTGTGTTCCACCAGCATTTTGTGTGTGTTGCTTGTGTTAATAAAAGTACTTTGAACTTCATCACCAAGTTTCAAGACCCGGGCCTCTGTACCCCTCTCTGCAACGGGATCATCAGTTTTTTCATTGCCAGACTTCAATCAGTGAGGACTGTTAACAACATCTCCTCAATGATCATCAACACATGTGCACCCCCTGCTTTACTCCCTGTGCACACGTTATTGTGGGCTTAAGCACAGTTCCCATGCTATTTACAAATTTGGACATCATTGGTGTTGGATGAATCAGGTGGTGAAGAGTCAGTGTACGGGAGCATGAAAGAGCAACTGGCTGAGAGGTGCTGCAGCGACAACTTCTCGCTCAACGTCAGCAAAACTAAAGAACTTATTGTTGACTTCAGGAAGGGGGAGGAGGACAAATGTCCACCAGTCTGTTTGAAGGATCAGTGGGTGGGGTGAGTCTTTAGATTCCTGGGTGTTTATATATATTGGATGATCTGTCCTGAGCCCAGTAGATGGATGTAATCATAAGGGAAGCACATCAATGTCTTTATTTCCTTCAGAGGTTAAGTAGGTTCAACTTGTCACCGAACACGCTATTAAATTTCTACAGATCTTCTGTTGAAAATATCTTCGATGATTGCATCATGGACTGAAACAGCAAACTGGAGTACACGAAGCTACAGAGAGTAGTGGACTCAGCCAATACATCAGCACTCCCACCATCAGTAGTATCTACATGAGGGGCTGCTGCAAGAAAGCACTATCCATCATCAAAGATCCCCATCATCTGAGCTATGCCACCTCCTTTCAGCTACCACTGAGTAGGAGGTACAGAAGACTGAAACCTCACACCAGCAGGTTCAAAAACAAATCATTCCCTGCAATCATTTGTTTTTTGAACTCAGCTGCACAACACAGATCGGCATCTTGATACAACAGCACTATGATCACTTTGAACACTGCAGTGCAATGAATTTTGTTTATTTTTGGTTCTAATTGCATTATTTCCTGTACAATACTTGTGCATATAATTTGTCTTTGATTTATATTTTTTTCTTCTGAATGTCATGCCACCAATTCTATGTGCAGTAATACTACTCTATGTAAGTTTTGCATTGCACCAGTGCATTCACCTACTTGTGTATATGATAATAAACTCGGCTCAACTCTAAAAAAGCCTCCCATTTGCCAGATGTCCATTTATATCCTTACCGTCTCAACTTTTGCAAGTTCTTGTCAAACGCCATCAAAATTAACCTTGCCCAATTTAGAACTTTAAATTGTGGACCAGTCCTATCCTTTTCCATCTCTAATCTAAAACTCAGGGCTGGGTACTAAGCCCCTCCTTTACTCTCTGTATATCCATGACTGAGTCGCCACCCACAGCTCCAATCTGCTGACAAGACTACAGTGATTGGACTAATCTCAAACAATAACGAGGCAGCCTACAGAGAAGAAGTCATCACCCTGACACAGTGATGTCAAGAAAACAACCTCTCTCTCAATGTCACAAAAACAAAGGAGCTATTTGTGGTCTATAGCAGGAACGGAGACAGAGTAATCCCTATTGACATCAATGGATCTGGGGTTGAGAGGGTGAACAGCTTTAAATTCCTCGGCATAAACATCACCAAGGATCTCACGTGATCTGTACATACCGGATTGTGGTGAAAAAGGCACAACAGTAGCTCTTTCAACTCAGATGGTTGAAAAATTTAGCATGGACCCCCAAGTCCTAAGGACTTTCTATAGGGACATGATTGAGAGCATCCTGACTGGCTGCATCACTGCCTGGTATGGGAATTGTACTTCCCTCAATCACAGCACTCTGTAGAGAGTGGTGCAGACAGCTCAGGGCATCTGTAGATGTGAACTTCCCACTATTCAGGACATTTACAAAGACAAGTATGTAAAAAGGGCCTGAAGGATCATTGGGGACCTGAGTCACCCCAACCAAACTGTTCCAGCTGCTACCATCTGGGAAACGCAACTGCAGCGTAAAAGCCAGGACCAACAGGCTCTGAGACAGCTTCTTCCACCAGGCCATCAGACTGCTTAATTCACACTGACATAACTGCATTTCCATGTTATATTGACTATCCTGTTGTGCATTCAATTTATTGTAAATTACTCTTCTCCGTGGATTGTCACCTTGTTGCCGTGGGGAAGCTTGTGTGGTCCTGAGATCCTGAGAGTGATGCCATCTGGAGCTATGCCCCTGGCAGGGTCACCCATGGCGGTAAGGTCGAGGGTGAGGTCCCTGACAAAGAACAATCAACCAAGACCTCAACGGTGGAACAGGCGAATGAAGTTACTTTAAACTCAACGGCTGTGAAGCCTACAACAAATCCATCAGCTCCAATCTTCGTGGTTTCCATGCCATTGGAATCAGTTGGTTGATTTGTGAAGTATCGTGTGCTTCTTGGAGTGCAACATCAAGTACACGTTAAACAAATATACGCACAGGCACTTTCACTCTGTGGAAATGGAACGAAGACCATCATCCTCAACCTCGAGGGATAGCCATGATGATGACGAAATTACTATAAATTGCACATTGCACATTTAGACAGAAATGTAACATAAAGATTTTTACTCCTCATGTATATGAAGGACGTAAGTAATAAAGTCAATTCAATTTAATTATGGTAACTGTTCACAAAGTATATCCCCACTGATGCACTAGATAATTCCCCAGCCTCATTTCCTTCGAAGGTGTTGAGAATAGTCATTTCTCTAGTTAGGTCACAATCAACAAATTCAACTCCATCTAACCCCTGAGCTCTAAGGCAGACCCAGTCAATATTAGGAATGTTGTAATCACCTACCATTACAACCTAGTTATTCCTACTCCTATTTGTAATGTCCATACGTATTTGCTCCTTTAATTCCTGCCAACTGTTTTTAGCTAATGTTAACACCATGTCACGGTCCGGTCCATGGACTCCTCATTCCAGTTGTTTCTTTTTCCCCGTGTTCCGTTGGGCACCTTGATTAAGGAACCTGATCTTCATTTCGAACCGGCAGCATAAATGGCTCCGGGTTACAGCAACTCAGTGCTGGACCATCATCAGAAGTTCACCACCGGTAACCAGTCACCTGAAGCCAGTCATCTCAGCAAGGCGGCTATGGTCATCTCGGGGCCACCGAGAATCGTGGACTCTAGTTGCTTCAGTGCCGTGGCCGCTTAGTGAAATCAGTCATTATCGTGTCCGTTTGACTTGCCAGCCGTTTTGCCACTACTCCAAGTAAGATACAAATTCTGAAGTTTTCATGGCTGACTGAGACTGGGTCGAGTCGGGAGCCTGCCGTTTGCAGTTCCTGGGTTGAGTCGAGAGCCTGCCATTCGCAGTTTCTGGACTGAGTTGAGAGCATGTTGTCCGCTGTTCCTGGGTCAAGTTGAGAGCTTGTCGTCCACTGTTCTGGTGTTGAGTCGAGAGCCTGCTGTCCTAGTCCTTCCAGCTGAGTAGGTCTGGCTGTTTGCAGCTACTCCGAGTTGGGTATTCTGTCTCTTCGTTGTCCAAGTCCTTCCACTCCAGGCTCTAAGTCATGTCCAGGTCCAGGCTCCAAGCCGTATTCCAGTTCCAGGCTCCAAGCCGTATTCCAGTTCCAGCCTCCAAGCTGTGTTCCAGGTCCAGCCTCCAAGCCGTGTTCCAGTTCCAGGCTTTGTATTCCAATTCTAGGCTCCGAGTCAAGTTCCAAGTCCAGGCTGAGTCCCAGTTAAGTTCCAAGTTTGAGTTAAGATCCAAGTTCCGAGTCCGAGTTAAGAGTCAAGATCCAAGTTCCGAGTCCGAGTTAAGTCTGAGTCCAAGTCCTAGTCCAGTTTTTACCGGTTTGTTATCCAACATACACATTCATATTGACATTTTTGTCCTTGATCCCTGGCCTTCCTAGTAACTATCAATAAGCACTGTTCTGTTTATACTACCTCTGTGTCTGTGTCCTGCACTTGGCTCCGCTCCCAACACCTCCTTGTAACACACCATCAAATTGATCATCCCTTTTTTAATTTCTAAGATTTATCCAAATAACTATTTCCGTCCCACCCTGGAATATCCTCTCTAATCAAAAAATCTACTTCGTCTTGTAGCCCCTATAATCTGGAACACCCTGTGCTCACAGTACTGCCATTTCTCAACCACATTTAGACAATATCTACAGTATAATGTCTTATTTGCATGAACAAACCCATGACCTGGCCTCATCTGCCTTACCTGTCAAGTTTCTTGCATTAAAATAACTGCAATTTAACTTAACAAATCTTTGACTTTCCCCTGCCTGCTTATCTACTAGCTTGAATCCCATCTCACTACCAGTCTAGTGTAACCTCCTCATCAGAGCTCGTATTCCAGCTTGGCTCATCAGCTGACACTGCTAACAGCCACGTGACTCAGTGAGAAGGCCACCTATCTAAACAATTTACATCTAGGGTCGGTATGTGTGGTGAACTAGATATACCTGTCTGACTGCTCCTGTGGCTCCTCCCACAGACCCTGCTGACTGCTCCTGTGGCTCCTCCCACAGACCCCTGTATAAAGGCGACTGTGGGCTGCTGCTCTCCCTCATTTTCCCCAGGATGTAGTGCTGTTTATTCTTCCAGTCAATAAAAGCCGATATCTCACTTCCTAAGTCTCAGCGTGAGTTATTGATGGTGCATCAGTATGATTTGTGGTTCCCAAGGACCACTGGTAATTCTGATGAAAGGAACCTCGATTTGAGTGAATGCTTGAGTTATCAGTTGCCAAGGAGTAACAGATCATACACCAGCATAAAATTATAAAGGAAGCATATTTACCAATTTCAGCTTTATCAAACAGTTAAAAGGAAAATAAAAGAAAATAAAAGAAAAAAAAATAAAAGGACATAAATGTGCACATAACCGCGTACCGCTTTACTCACAGTGCTGAACTCTCATCACTAATCACAGGCAGAACTTCCCTTCTTGTATTCCTTTGTCTCGCAAAGCACTCCTTGCATTAAAGTCTTCCATTTGGATAGGATCCTCCAGGTGTCTTCCCTGATCCACTCCTCTCTGCATAATCTGCCAAAAGACCACATACCCGACTGGTATCCATCAGAAATCTCTCTCTGCCCAACTCTCTCCAGAACCTTCTCTCCATCTCACCATCCTGACTGGCAGGCACAACATTCCTAAGTTGAACAACATGGCTCCTTATCTTTAGTCGAAACCTAAACACTCTACCAGCTGGACACAATGTTTTTACAGAAAACTGCTAAAATTAAATATCTCACAACATAGCAGCAGAAATATTAACCAGGCACAACACAGCAGTAGAAATCTTAACCCCGGCATTACACTATTTAAACGTTCCCAAGTAATTCTAGTCAATGTCCCCACTTGAATGATTATCCACCTCCAGTTCAGAAGCATCCCATCCTTCCTTTGCAAGTCACCTCTAACCAGAAAATGTTTCAGTGGTCAAGAGAACTGAATCCTTCCCACCTGAACTAGCATCTCAATCACACACATATTTGCTCAATCCTCTTTTTCCTATCCCCTCTATCATGTGACACAGAGATTAATCCTGAGGTCCTGCTTTTTAACTTTATGCCTAACTCATTTCTTCACTTTCCAAGATCTCATCCCATTCTCTACTTATGTTGTAGTACCAGCGTACACCATGGTACTTGAATCTCTGGCTGCTTGGCAGTCTCCTTGAAAATATTCTTCAACCATTTGGGAGACCTACTTGACTTTGGCAACAGGGAGGCAACACCTCATGTGTATGTCCACAATATTTCATGGCTGTCCCCTTTAGTATGTCGCTACCATTCTCCTTGACTGTACTAGATTTTAAGTTTTCATATAGAAGCAAGAGAAAAATGAAAACAATTGGGTGGTGGGAGGCTACAATTTCTGAAAAAAAAACTACAGAGTAGGAAAAGAGGTAATGTATCTTCTTCTTAACAAAGGGAATTCACAAAAGGAAAATAATATATTGGGTGGCCTAACTTAAAATAGAGAGATGTTGTAATGGGGTGTGAAATTGGTATTTTTCTTGTAGTTTAACTTCCTTGTTTGGACTTATATAAAATTACCTATGTACAAGTATGTGCTCAGTGAATATTACAGTAGTTATGGTACTGGTGCTTCTGCATTTCTCTAGAAACTTCTTGGTTTTCAGTACCAGGTATCATTCCACCTGAATCTGGCTGTTTTCTAGGTTAATTGTTATCACTAGAATGTCTAGGATTCACTCGAGTTCAGAAGAATGAGGGGTGACCTCATTGAAACCTATCAATTGGTGAAAGGCCTTGATAGAGTGGATGTGGAGAGGATGTTTCCGATGGTGGGAGAGCCGAAGACCAGAGGACACGGCCTCAAAATAGAGGGGTGTCCCTTTAGAATGGAGATGAGGGGGGATTTCTTTGGTCAGAGGGTGGTGAATCTGTGGAATTCTTTGCCACAGACAGCCGAGGAGGCCAAATCTTTATGTATATTTAAGACAGAGGTTGATGGATTTTTGATTGGTCAGAGCATGAAGGGATACAGGGAAAAGGCAGGAGATTGGGACTGGGAGGAGAATTAGTTCAGCCTTGATGAAATGACAGAGCAGACTCGATGGCCCAAATAACCTAATTCTGCTCCTGTGTCTATGGTTTTATGGAATTTGTGCGATGAGACAACAGCAATTGCTTTTCTCCTTGTTTCTTATGCATGTTCTCTTGGCTCCTCTTTCTTGTTCATTTTTTGTTCTCGTAACATTTTTAAAAAATAGTCATAAGCAACAAGTTTTATCTCAGTCTTGACTTCTGAAGAATCTTTAGCTTTGCAAAATATATCAGAATTCATCAGGAACTAAGGAACTACTTCAAATAATGAAGAAGAAGAAGTAATTACCCTTTAATGAAACATGTTTCTTGTCTTCAGGATATCTTAAAATCCTAGCAATTTGTAAATTTTCAATAGATTTTGCTGAGCAGGGAAGATTGTTAACAGGAAAAGGAGAAATGGCACAAAAGGCAGCAAAATCGAGGAAACATCAATAATGGAATAGAAGGGAACTTCCACTCCCAAACAGAGGGAATGGTGGGATCTAGATCAATGTTACATTACAAAAGGCATTGTTAAGGATAAATAGCTTTGGTTGAATATGGAAAAAGATAAAGGAACCTTAAACTTGAAAGCCAAATAACTACACACATTAGAAATATAAAATAACAAAGCAGATGCTGCCTGTTATGCTGAGAATTTCCGGCATATTCTGCTTTTATTTATTAATCTTGATAGATTTGCAATGAATAAAATTCCACGGAATTATCAAAGGCCATTAATCAAATGTAATGAACTGATCAGTGAAGGGAAGGCTAGGAAAACCTGGTGCAGGGTTGATGAAAGTGCAGTTGACACATTAACAAAAGAGTGCCTGAGATGCATATCAGGCAGCATCTGTTGGAGTTTATATTTCCTATATGTGCAGTTATTTGGCATTCAGGTTTAAGGTTCCTTTCTCTCCTTTCATATCAACCACTCTGCCATTTGTACCCTAACATTGATCTAGCTCCCACCATTCTCATTGTTAGTGAGTGGAAGTTCCTTTCAATTCTAGTGTTGGTGTTCCCTCGTACAGTTTGCTGTCTTTTGTTCCACTTTTCCTTTTCCTGATAGTAATCTTCCCTGCTCAGGAAAACCTATGGAAATTTTACAGACAGTAGGGAGGAGGTCACACAACTGAAATGATTTACATGGGCAAGTTACTGATGACAACTAGTACCTGAGGAAACCATGAATTAGAGTCATAGAGTTATATGGCACCCAGACTGGTCACTTAGCCCAGCTTGTCCATGCAAACTAACCAAGCTGGTTCCATTTGGCGGAATCGGGCCCATTTCCTACTAAACTCTTCCTATTCATGTACCTGTGTAAATACTTCTCAAATTCTGCAATTGCAGTCACCTCTACCACTTCTTCTCGCAGCTTGTTCTAAATGCCCACTGCCCCAAGTGTGAAGAACTTGCCCATTTGAATTTGTCCCTTCTTGTATTCAATCTAAACCCCGCCTCCCAGTTTTAGACTCCCCTGCCCTCAGAAATAGATTGTGACCATCTAACATTTCTATGCCGCTTGTGGTTTTATGAATTGGTACAAGGTCGCCCTCAGCCTCTTACGCTCACAGGAAAGATGCCACAGCCATCCAGTTTCTCCTTGTAACTCTACCCCTCCAGTCCCAGTAATATGCCTGTGAATATTTTCTTCACCCTTTCCAGCTTAATGACATCTTGATATAAAGAGGGAAATAAAGGGACATAAAAAGTTATAATGTATGCAATTCAATTAGATTTTTAAAGCAGTTTGTTTCAGGGAATAATTTTTCCAAAATATGTTTCGAGTAGCAGCATTTATGGCTGGCACAGTAGTGTACCAGTTAGCGTAACATTATTACAGCACCAGCAACCTGGGTTCAGTTTCTGCCGCTGTCTGTAAGGAGTTTGTATGTTGTCCCTGTGTTTG
This sequence comes from Hemitrygon akajei, assembly GCF_048418815.1. Classification (NCBI taxonomy): domain Eukaryota; kingdom Metazoa; phylum Chordata; class Chondrichthyes; order Myliobatiformes; family Dasyatidae; genus Hemitrygon; species Hemitrygon akajei. Next base: position 150,173,970 of record NC_133131.1, read on the forward strand.
TGTTGATTTCCACCCAGTGCTCTGGTTTCCTCCCACATTCTGAAAATAGATAGGTTAGTAGGTTAATTGGTCACATGGGTATCATTGAGTGGCATGGGCTCATTGAGCTGGAAGGGTCTGTTACTGTGTTGTATCTCTAAATAAATAAATGTATCTTTACTTTGAGATATAATGCATTCTATGTGCAGCTGAGAAAGGGTTAACTCACTTTCTAAAGTGTATGGGACAACTCAGTGATGCTGCATTCAGTGTTTGGTTTGACTGTGTTGCATCACTTACTGATATCTGTGTTCTTCTATTAGAGTTAGGAACACATTAAGTCATGCTATGATAACATGGCGGTATGCTTGGATGCAGCGGGCACCTACAGGGTTATCTAAAGGTGTTATTGTCTCTTTTTAATTACTTTTTTATGATCACAAGACCCTGCTGGTCATTAAGAACTTCAGGTGCTGCAGGTCTACCCCATCAGTGAGTTGTTCTTTGACGGAGGAACTGCAGGGTCTGGATCTGGTGCAGACTGGTGTTGCTGCCTGCTACAGAGAGTTGTTGTGCAAAGGCGCTGTGCAGTCTAACAGCGAGTCATTGTCCTAGTAATTTTTTCTTGTGATTGCAAGACCCTGTTGGACATTGATAATGTAGAAAACTGCAAGCCTGGTTCACTGTATTTTTTTTGGTGGTGCAGACAGCAGGGGCCTCGTGGCCTTGTTTGTAGCACAGAGTTGGCGTCGTGCCGCAGTGTTGCCTGTTGCAGCCGCCCAGGAGGGGCCACACCAGAGACAATGTGGCACACCATCCGTGGTGCCATTGGTGCTGCCCTGCAGAGTTTGCTCGGAAGAAGACAAGCTGGATTGCATTCATCTGCAGACTGCTGCCAGCTTGTTCTTGGTGACAACGTACAAGGACTCAGGGACTTGGACTGTATTATATTTTTTGTGTGACTTATGGTTTACTGTTATCTTATATGTGCTATATGTGCCTTGTGTTGTGAATGACTGTTTGTATTATGCTTTGCACCTTGGCCCCAGAGGAACGCCATATCGTTTGACTGTATTCATGTTTGTTTAAATGACAGTTAAACTCTCTACCATTGAGCACATCTACATGGAGCGCTGCCATAGGAAAGCAGCATCCATCATCAAGGACCCACACCATCCAGGCCATGCTTTCTTCTCACTCTGCCATCACGAAGAAAGTACAGGAGCCTTGGGACCTACACCACCAGCTTCAGGAACAGTTACTACCCCTCAACCATCAGAGTCTTGAACCAAAGGGGATAACTTCACTCACCCCAACACTGAAATGCTCCCACAGCCTATGGACTCACTTTAAAGGACTCTTCATCTCATGCTCTTGTTATCCATTGCTTATTTGTTTATGTATTTATTTTTATATTTGCACAGTTTGTTGTCTTTTGCATATTGGTTGTTTATCCATCCTGTTGGGAGCAGTCTTTCATTGATTGGATTTTGTTTCTTGTATGTACTGTGAATGCTCACAAGGAAATGTATCTCAAAGTTGTGTATGGTGGCATATACGTACTTTGGCAATAAATTTACTTTGAAATTTGAACATTGAACTTAAGAAACTGACTGCCTGCCCAGCTATAAGAGGTTATGTCTCACTGTTCCAGGAATCCATATCTAATTTTGACCTTCAGTACTGCCTGTATGAAGTTTACACATTGTCTTTGTTACCATGTGGGGTTCCTCAGGGTGTTCTGTTTTCTTCCCACTGTGGTGAACTACATATACCTGTCTGGATTGCTCCTGTGGCTCCTCCCACAGACCCCTGCTGACTGCTCCTGTGGCTCCTCCCACAGACCCCTGTATAAAGGCGATTGAGGCCTGAGCCCGGCCTCATTCTCCAGGATGTAGTGTTGTTCATTCTTCCAGTCAATAAAAGCCGATATCTCGCTTCTTACGTCTCAGAGTGAGTTATTGATGGTGCATCACCCACATCCGAACGCAGTGAGATTTGTTAGGGTAAATAGTTTGTAAATTGTCTTAATGTGTCAGTGACTCATAGAATCTGGGGCAGATGATGGGAATGAGAGGAGAGGAAAATAGAATTAGTGTAGCATTAGTTTGAGTGGGTATTTAATAGTAAATATAAACTCAGTAAGTGGACAGGCCTGTTTCTATCCTGTATGAATCTGTAACTCTATGACTTGTGCCCTCGGGGAGAGAAATTTGCCACCTTTATCTGGTCTGTCCCATACAGTACAGTACAAAAATCTTAGGCACATAAATATAGCTAGGGTGCCTAAGAGTTTTGCACAGTAATGTAGTAATTTTATGTATTATACTTTACTGATGCAAAAAAAAAAAAAAATTCATGAAATATGTGGGTCATGGTAAAGCTGATTCTGACACGGGTCTCTATTGTGGACTGAGAGTGGAGCATTCTGTAATGACCAATAAATGAATTGTTTGGAATCAAAGGACTTTGCCTGGTGTCTCAGGGCTGGGTGTGTCTGCACCCGTGCCACTCCCCACCCCTGGTACTCCTTCTCTGCCACCTGCCACACACCTCTCCCGCGGCATTCCAGTTTCATTCTTCCCAACAACCTTTGCTCCTGCCTGATCTACAAACTCTCCACTCCATCTTGACAAGTTGCAGTACTGTGTAAAAGTCTTAGGCGCCCTAGTTTTATATATATACATGTACTGTATGCAGCATCAAACCTACAGCAAAGTGTCTTACACATAAAATGCTGGAGGAACTCAGCGGGTCAGGCAGCATCTGTGGAGCAGAATAAATGATGTTTCAGGCCAAGACTCTTCATCAGGAAGAACCAAGGAGTCTTAATTGTCTCTTCTAATGATCCATCCTGGTTCCAGGAGCATTCTGGGATGGGCAATTTATGCTGGCATCATCAATAAGGCCTACATCCAATAGAGGTCAATGTTTTCAGGAGCATATAGACAGAGAGATTAAGGCAAACGTAGAAGGAAAGCCCATTTGTTCACTTAACAGCATATCAGGGCTGTATGCATTGCATTCTAAGACTGCAAATACTTGTGTAGTAAGGGGTGGGTCTTTGGAAGATTTTATCTGAACGGATTCATTAAATGGAAAGTTAACCATCTACTGTTTGAGTATTTTTTTTATTGGAATTAGGAACATTTCCTGCTGTCTTCACAACACAAAAACGATTCCCACAGCATGCTGCAAAAAGCCAAGCTCAGGAGGATCTCTGAAATATTGCTTCTTTAATCTTTGATTCTGCATATAGTTTTGTAAAATTCTTATTTAGGATTTCCTTTGCATTCATTGTCAGAGTCCTGAGGTGAAGTATTACACTGGTGTGAGTTGGATTCCTCAACAGTTTAGGGGACTGTCAACCTCAGCAATACAGCACCCCCTACTGCACTGGTGTGGCATTTCCATTAACCACCCCATAATTAACACCGGGCCTTAAGGAGTCACAACTTAATCCTGGGAGTGAATTCTCAGTAGGTACTTTTTTCATGAGCATTCATTCAATGGAGTGAGTTCAACCGATGGAAGTCTTTGCTTTCAGTATTACCTGCAGAGAGGGTTAACCATTATCCTCTTGTTCGCAGTTATACTTAATCTCAAGTTGTGAAAGTGAATCAGGGAGATTTCCCGCCTGCTTGTCACATATCCCTAGTCTACATGGCAAAGGAAATAAGCATGAGTGTTGTAACCAAACAGATCAATAAACATGATTGAAGATTATACTTATATTGATAGATAGAAAGATAGATATGATATATAACTCTTGCTCTTCAAGGTGAATGGATGTCTCTAACCTCCTGTCCTATCCCAAGTATTTATAAAATGTTGTAGTTAATGGGTAATGCTGAATGACTGATGGGAAGGACATAATTTTGATGAAAGGTTTAGAAACCATCAGGAGCTGTTAGAACCCGCCAGCTGTCTTCATTATAATCAAATCCATGCACTGAATTCTTCTAATGTCAAGCATAATACAATTGCTCATAGCCAAAAAAAAAACCGAATTAGCCTGAGCTGTTAATTCCAGGCGGAAGTTCGAAGTGAAAGTTAGCTCTTCACGGCAGCAGCACAGTACTTATATAAACACGATGAGCATGAGTTAACATCAACTTAAATTAACATAAAATTAAACATAACCATATGACAAAATAAGCAAAATGGTAATCGTGCAACTTGTGGGAAAGTAAATGAGTTATAGTCTGAGATGGTTTTGGGGCTTTTGATGAAGGGTCTCAGCCCAAAACGTCGACAATTCTCTTTTCCATAGATGCTGCCTGGCTTGCTGAGTCTCTCCTGCATTTTGCGTGTGTTGCTTGGATTTCCAGCATCTTTAAATTTTCTCTTGCTTGTTAGGGTTTTGCAAGAACCTGATGGCTGTGGTGAAGATGCTGTTATTGAACTGTGAGGTATGGCTTTTTGAGACCCTTGTACTCCTACCTGATGGCAACGTCAAGAAGAGGACATGCCTGTAGGGTCCCTCCTGAGACTTTGCATCTTACAGATGTCCTTGATCATGGGCAGGGCTGTAACTCTGTTGCCTGGCTTAGTTCATAACTCTCGATCAGCTTTTGTATTGCCAAGCATTGAAGTATCCATATCAGGCTGCAATGCAACAACTGAGAATTTCTTTTGAACTTGTAGTCCTTTAACATCTTTGGACTATTTTTACTGTGCCCATAGTCTGTTTTTTTAAATCAATTATGCTATTGTTTGCACTGTTGTAACTATATGTTGTAACTGTGGTTGTGTGCAGGTCTTGTAGCTTTAGTTTTTGGTCTTGTTTGTCTGGTGAATTTGGAGCTCCTTTCCGGGGAACGCGCTAAGAGGGTAGCGCGATATTAATATGCAGCAGCCTTTCCGGACTCTGGATTGGGGATTGCCAAACGTTATGTGGATTTTCTAGTGTAGTCTGTTTTGTCATATGCTTTTGTGATATCATTCTGAAGGAACGTTGTCTCATTTTTTAACTGCATTGCATTTGTGATTTCTAATTGACAATAAACTGATTCTGAATCTGAATCTGAATAATACCTTTGTGTATTCTGAGGTTGATTCGACACACTGACTGGTGCATTGGTAATATCCACACTCTACTAAAGCATGATCTGTGGCAGGTAGCAAAAATGAAATAAAGGAAAACTTCCAATTCAAATTGCCTCCAATTTAAAATTTTAATTGTTTACAACTCTGATCAGTTTCACGAGAGGACATAGATTTAGAAATGAATATGAGTGACAGGTATAGTTTCCAATGGATTTTTCATCACGACTTTGAACAAAAAAAATGCACTGACAAATAAACACAGTTAAGTTTTCAGGAGAAACATTTTTAGACGGGAATGGTTAAACTGAGGAAATTCCTATCACATGGAAGAATTAAAGTGAGTAGTGTTTGCATTTAAGGAGAACTTAGAGATGTAGGGCCAGAGCTGAAATTGTTTAACAACAGGAAGAATTGATTAAGTACTTCTGAAGTGTATGAGGAAACATACCACCCAGTATAAAGCAAGCTCCCATGACCAGCAACACAATCTGAAACGGATTTATTATCCCTGACATATGCATGATTGTTTTTTTTTGTTTTGCAGCAGCAATATTGTGGAAAAACATAAAGAGCTATAAATTGCAAAAATAAAGAAAATAGTGCAAAATAAAAAGGTATGATGAGGTCATGTTCATGGTTTCATGGACCATTCAGAAACCCGATAGCAGAAGGCATCTTCAGGCTCCTTTACCTCCCCGCCAATGGTAGTAACCAGAGTGGAGAATGTTCTCGATGGTGATGGCCCTTAATCATGGATACTGCCTTCTGGAGGTACATTGGAGCCTCTGTCCCAGGCTGTGATGCTATCAATCAGAATGCCCTCCACCTTCTAGAGAATTTTAAGAGTCTTTGATAACACACCATTTGCGGAGGAAGGTACAAAAACCTTAAGTCCCATGTCACCAGGTTCAAGAACAGCTACTTTTTTACAACCATTCAGTTCTTGAACCAACCTGAACTATGCTTAGTAGTTTAATATAGCCAATATAGCTCAATATACAATATGACCTCTTTGACCACTCTGCACTGCAATGGACTTTGTTCTAATGCAAATCTTTATAGTATAATTTTGTATAATTTATGTTTTTTTTATTTTTCTTGTGAATGTTCTATCCCTGATCTTTGAGCTATTGATGCTTCTGCAAGAAAGTTGTTAATTCTAACTCTGCATACATGTACCTCTGCATAAGACAATAAACATGACTAACTTTCCAGTGTTTGTTTAGATACTTTCCAAATGAAAGGACACTGACATGAAATGTTAAATCTAGTTTTTTCTCTCTCTCTCATTCTCACTCTCACTCTCTCTCTCATTCTCTCTCTCTCTTTCTTTCTTTCTCTCCCTCTTTCTCTTTCTCTCTGCAAATGCTGTTCCTTGTGCTGTGTAGTTCCTGTCTCTGCTGTTTTTATTAATGAACATTATCCTTTCCTAAGTTGAAATCTCCACTATGTACAGTACTGTTCAAAAGTCTTAGTCACATGTAAAACAGTTCTGTAAAGCAAAAATGCTTTCAAAAATAATTAACTGAAAAGTTTATAATAACAAAAAATACTATAAAGAGCAATAAATAGTAAAAAAAAAATCTATACCAAATCAATATTTTGTGTGACCACCCTTGGCCTTTAAAACTGCATCAATTCTCTTAGGTATATTGTTGTTCAGCTTTATAAGAAAATTAGTTGGTAGGTTGTTCCAAGCATCTAGGAGATCTTGCCACAGTTCTTATGAAAAATTTGGCTTTTGTCTCGCCAAGTAATCCCATTCAGCCTTGATGAAATTGAGATCAGGGCTCTTAGGAGGCCATACCATCTGAAACCATATAAAAAAATCCAGGGAGCCTAAGACTTTTGCACAGTACTGTAGTATGAGAAGGCCAAATGCTGGAATGGGCCTTCTGAGGACAAAGACTCACAGAAGAATACCAGGGGTTTTGTTTGTAAGTTGATTGGTATCAGCCCAGACACCTAAGCCCATTTAAGAATTTCTCCAACTAAAACTGGTGTGGTTTTCTTTCTGGGCTGAACATATGTTTTCTCGCTTTCTTTGGCATTGATTGGCAGCCAAAAAGGCTTTGAACTGCATAAACATGAATGATGGGGCTCTGGGACTTCAATTACATAACAAGCTCCATCTGTTAAAGCATTGGTCTGCATGGTTCTTGTAAGAATGTTGAAGAATACCAAGCTCCAGTGACAGGTTTATTTCTCCAAACAAAAACATTTGATTAGTCCCTTGATCAGTCTTAAATGTGTGGGATTATTGTCAAACTCGAAGGAGAGTTACCTAAATACTGACTTTTCTGCAGTGCAATGTCTTTCATCATAAAGCAACTCAGTACCTAACATCATATTCCTCTCCTGCCCCCACCTTATCCCACCATCCAACTATCCTCACAAAAAGCAACAAGCATAAATTATTATATGAACAACAAGCTCAAGTATAAGCCTTCACTAACCAAGAACCACAAGCAGCACCATGTATCACACAATTTAATGTTGGTCACTAGCTCGTCAGCTTCAGTGAATAAATGACTTCTGATATTCTGTCTTTAAAGCAGTTCAGGTTTCCAACATCTGCAGAATCTTTTATGTCTATAGTGCACATACTGTTCACAAGGACAACCATGGCTGTAAAAGGCCATTCTACTCTTGAAGTTCTTCTCCAGCTTCCTGTCTACCAGAATCTGCTTTAACTGAAACTTTGCAGCTTTAATTATCTGAACTTCTGCTGCCCAATATAGCAGATTATTTCTATGATCTATGACCATACCATACTCCTTAATATCCATTCTAAATTTTCCTTTCAGTTATTTGAATGGATATCTTCATGTCTTATTAACCTGAATTACTTTAAAATAATATTCCAGGTTTCCCTTATCTATATTGCTTAAGGATTTATATATCTCAATGAATTTCTAACATTCTCTTTGGATTGAAGGTTTATGTCTCCCTAATCTCTCTTTCATAGTTCCACCTTGCACCTGGGATCATCCCTGGTGCTCTTCTGTTTTATCTCTGAAGAACGTGCATCCATTTTATAATGAGGTATTTAAGAAGGATCCCAATATTCAGTGTGATCACCCTTCTTGCTCCATGTCACAAGACAGTTGTGCTTCTTTCTATTACTCTTTCAACATGCTGATTAAATGTTACAAAGTCTTCTGCTGCTTCTAGGTCTCCTTCTAAATCTTCATTTGTTATTTGTACACTTTCACTCTTTACGCAGTAGTCTGCAGTTTTGGGTTAAATTTTGATTTCTTGTTAATATCTGGTTTTACAAAATGTCTGTGTGATGGTTTCTATCTTTCTGCACTTTTGTGTCACCCACAGATTTGACAAGTTTACCACTGGTTTTGACATCACTTTACCTATGACAATTAGAAGCAACAGGAATCAAAGTGCTGATCTCTGCAGGTCTCCATTCACACCACCGTTCTCAGCTACTTCTGTAACTAAAGCCCCTGGTGAACAATTTCCATGTCAATTACCCAGTCAGGAGTGTCCATTACAAAATGTTATCCAGAACCAGCACAAGCTGGATCAAACACAGTACAGTACTGTATAAGGACCAGATAGAGCACAAAGCAGAAACTACTGAAAAGCTACAGAGACTTGCACTGACAATGAATCATCCTCTCACACCAGATGTATGATAACTACCACTACAAAATACAAAATAAGTGTGTCAAAGGTTACAGGAGAAGGCAGGAGACTTGGGTTGAGAGGGTGGAGCAAAGTCAAGATAGCACTAAACAGCGACTAATTTGCTTGCGTTTTCAGAAACAACTCTATTTCTACAAGGGGTGATTGATAAGTTCGTGGCCTAAGGTAGAAGGAGATGAGTTATTAACTTCAAACTTTCTGCATTTTTACTCAAAGAGTTGTACTGCACGTGCATGTAACGAGGGCTGTATAACTCATCTCCTTCTACCTTAGGCCACGAACTTATCACCCCGGCTGTGGACCACTTCTACAAAGAAGGGATCCATAAGCTCCATGACCGCTGGACTAAGTGTGTAAATGTAGGAGGGAACTATGTTGAAAAAAAAACGTGCTAGGATTTCTAAAATTGACTCCTTCTACCTTAGGCCACGAACTTATCACCCCGGCTGTGGACCACTTCTACAAAGAAGGGATCCATAAGCTCCATGACCGCTGGACTAAGTGTGTAAATGTAGGAGGGAACTATGTTGAAAAAAAAACGTGCTAGGATTTCTAAAATTGACTCCTTCTACCTTAGGCCACGAACTTATCATTCATCCCTCGTATCTTTGATTTTTCTTTTTTTCCTTTGCAAGGTTCTTTTGAAGACCCTGACCTGGAGTTATACTCTGATTTAGGTTCTTTGCCGGAATGGGACCTGCACTATTTTGAAATCCCAAGGACACGGCCTGGAAGACAAGCGTGCCTTCAGGGAGATGGATTTTCATGGCTCTGGAGATGGGCTGATTCAAGGCCGGTGTCCCTGACTGAGACATCGCAGTGTGGCACGTGGCCAAATGGTTAAGGCTTTGGGCTAGCAATCTGAAGGTCCTTAGTTCAAACCTCAGCTGAGGCAGCGTGTGTGTCCTAGAGCAAGGCACTTAACCACACACTGCTCCTGCACGTTTATAGCCCAGTGGCAGTGGTTGGTGCAGCATAAAGAGAAAAAAAAGAACATGGAACATTGGGAGCTGCTGGCTGTGTGTCCGGAGACCTGAGCCTTTCCGAGGCCGATTCACTGGGCGCAGAACTCGGAAAAAGCGATGCAACAGACTTTTAACTTTGTAATCAGTGAGTCATTTGTTATGTCTCCCCTCTCATGGTGAAACGGGAACACCTCTTTCTCCCTTATTAGGAGGCTGTGGTATGTCAAATTACTGGGTGAACGAGTAGTCTACGTCTTTATTAATGCTTGCTGCATGCATCGGTGCTCGGTGGAGGGCACTGATGCTTTTTTTGCTGGTGGGGCTGTTGCTTTGCTGCTGCTTGAGCGTGGGAGGGGGGAGCTGGGGTACGCTTTGGTGTTCTAACTTTTAACCGTCATTCATTCTTGAGGCGCTCCTCTGTTTTCGTGGATGTTTCCGAAGAAAAAGAATTTCAGGATGTATATTGTATACATTCCTCTGACATTAAATGTACTTAATGAAATTATTGAACCTTATTATTAATGAAATGCCAGAGCAGACTTAATAGGCTGAATGGCTTAATTCTGCTCTTAAGTCTTATGGTCTTATGGTATGACATTAGTGGTTAGCCAGACAGATTCAGGTAGTGTTGAGCAAGATATGTATAAGCTATTTAATCTGCCCAGGCAACAGCAATCAGCTCATTGAACTTTCTGTTGAATTTAACTTCTTTAATGTCAATATGCTTCAAACTTTACCCGATTACTTCCAGTAAGATGGCGCTATTAAATGGCAACTCTGGGTGCTGCTCTGATGGAAATTCATCAAATATTCCCATTTAGGATCACAACTGCTGAAATCTGTCATGTTTTGTAACTCCATAAACAAGAAACTAATTGAAAGAAAAACACAGAGAGTCCAGAATGCATGTCTTAGTTTCATTTTTACTTCAAGCGAGTCCCACACTTATGGCACGGCGGTGTGACGATGCATGCCACTTATATACTTTTACATTTAACATGTAATAAATTACTTAAGTGAACAAGCACAGTTAATCAAAAATATATTTATAACATTATTCAAATATTACAGATATTTTAAATACACAGCAAAATCCACAGTCATTGTTATGGATATTCCAGAATCATAATCAGGTTTAATATCACCAGGATATGTCATGAAATTTGTTAACTTTGCCACAGCAGTACAATGCAAAACATGATAATATTAGAAAAAAACTGAATTATAGTACGTATATATATCAAAAGAGTTAAATTAAATAAGTAGTGCAAAAACAGAAATAAAAAAGAAGTGAGGTAGTGTTCATGATTTCAATGTCCATTCAGATGTTGGATGGCAGAGAGAAAGAAGCTGTTCCTGAATCACTGAGTGTGTGACTTCAGGCTTCTGTACCTCCCTCTTGATGGCAACAGTGAGAAGAGGGCATGTCCTGGGTGGTGCGGGTTCTTAACGATGGACACTGCCTTTTTGAGGTACCGCTCTTTGTAGGTGTCTTGGATACTATGGAGGCTAGAACCCATGGTGGAGCTGACTGATTTTACAACTCTCTGCAGCTTACCTTGATCCTGTGCAAAGCACACCCCCCCCCCCGCCCCCATACCAGCCGGTGATGCAGCCAGTTAGAATGCTCTCCACAGTACATCTGTAGAAATTTTCAAATTTTTAGAAAATATTCCAAAATGGTATTTGAGCTCTGCAAAGCCACACAGTCATGGGTGTTGAGAGAGTAGAGCAGTGGGATAAGCACACACCCCTGTGTTGTGCTAGCGTTGATCAGGAAGGAGGAAATATTATTACCAATCCACACAGCTTGTGGTCATCTAGTTAGGCAGTCGAGGATCCAGATTGTAGAGGAAGGTACAGAGGCCCAGCTTCTGTAGCTTTCTGATCAGGACTGTAGGAATGATGCTGTTAAACACTGAGCTATAGTAAACTAACAGCATCCTGACATAGGTATTTGTATTGTCCAGGTGATCAAAAGCTGCATGGAGAGCCAATGAGATTGGGTCAGCCGTAGATCTATTGAGATGATAGGCAAATCGTAGTGGGTCCAGGTCCTTGCTGAGGCAGGAGTCGATTCTAGCCATGACTAACCTTTCAAAGCACTTCATCACTGTAGATGTGAGTACTACTGGATGATTGGCATTAAGGCAGCTCACACTACTCTTCTTGGTACTGGTATAATTGTTGCTATTTTGATGCAGGTAGTAACTGTTCCTTCAAAAGCAGTATCATTTTGTTTAAAGATTAACAAATTTTAAAGAATCTATCAATACTCGAAATCAATGAACCTCAGACAGCAAACTTGGGTCGTGAGTGCAATTCCCCTTTAAAAAAACGGAAGCAGGAATGCCACACCATTCTACTGATATGATTAAAACTCACAGACCTTAAACTTCCACTCCTGATGACCTTACTGGTGAATGTACAGTTTCTGGAAAATAAAATTGAAAGCCTTAGAGCAAGATTGCTGTACCAGAGGGACATCAGGAACTGCTGTGCACTCTGCTTTATGGAAACATGGCTCAGCTCCACTATTTAAAATGCAGTGCTGCAGACCAATAATTTCTCTGCAAAGAAAGGACAGCTCAGTCTTTTAAAGGTAGAGGAGATGGAATATTCTTAATGATCAACTCATCATGGTGCACAAATGTGGCAGTTCTGTCTCTGTCCTGCTCACCCAACCTGGAACATTTACACTGGGTCAAATGTTGTCCATTTTATCTGTCGAGCGAGTCTTCCCGCATCATGCTGGTAGCTGTGTACATTCCACCCCAGGCCAACAAAAGGCAGGCACTGGAGGAGCTAAGCAATGTAATCAGCAGTCATGAACTGTACACCCTGATATTTTTCCTATCATTGCAAGGGATTTCAATAAGAAAACATGAAGAATTCTCTGAACAACCACCACCAACGTATCACTTGTGGAACCAGAGGAGCCAACACACTTGACCACAGTCTTAGCATGCCATCCCATGCCCACATTCTGGAAAGTTCAAACACATGGCTGTACTTCTAATCCCAGCATATAGGCAAAGACTAAAGATGGCAGCACCAGTGGTAAGGACCAAAGAGGTCAAGCGAAGTGGAAAAGTGCTTACAGGACTGCTTTGAGTCAGTGGACTAGATAATAATCAGGGATTCATCTTTGAGTCTGAATGAATATGCCACAGTTGTCACAGACTTCATCAAGAAATTTGTGAATGAGTTTCTGCCTCCAAGAACATACCGGACATACCCTAATCAAAAGCCATGAATGAAGCAGGAAAGTCATGGTCTGCTGAGGGCTAGTTCTGTGGCAGCTAAGACTGGAGATCCAGAACTATACAAGAAGTCCAGGTATGACCAACGGAAGGATATTTTAAGGATGTAAAAACAATTCCAATTAAGGTTAGAGACAGAATCAGATGCACATCATCTCAGATAGGGTTTACAGGCCGTTACTTCCAACAAAATGAAACCTAGCATCATGAATGGTTGTGAAGCTTCACTTCCAGAATGGCTCAACACCATTTATGCACATTTTGAAAGGGAGAATAACACCACACCTGTGCAATTCCCTGCAGTATCTGGTGAAACTATAATCTCTGTCTTGGAGGCCAGTGTCAGATCATCTTTCAAGAGGGTGAACCCTCATAAGGTGTCATGCCCTAATGGTGTACCTGGTAGGGCACTGAAAACCTGTGCCAACCAACTGGCAGGAGAATCATACCAGTGCCCAAGAAGATCAAGGTGAGATGCCTTAATGACTATCATCCAATGGCATTCACATCTACTGTGATGAAAATGAACCCATGAACACTACCTCAGTACTTTTTCCTTTCCTTTTGCACTATTTATTTAATTTTTGTATGTATATATACATGTGTGTGTGCATGTGTGAGCCTGTATATATTTGTTATAATTTATAGTTTTTATTAAGTATTGCAATGTACTGCTGCCGTGAAACAACAAATTTCATGAAATATGCCAGTGATATTAAACCTGATTCTGATTCTGATTTAGTTCCAACTCTATTCATCTATGATCGCCTATCCAATTCCCAAGAACAGGAAAAAGAAACACAAGCCATAAATGATCTCTGAATAAAGGAACTTAAAATTCACCTTGGGAAACCCAAATTGACTGAGGTTCTGCTGAGCTACAGTCTCTGGGAGACACATTTCCCGGTACACACTCAGCTTCGGGATCTAATTGTTGGTGGTCTGACACGGGATCTCATGCTGCTTTACTAGACTGTTTAGAGAGAGTTACCTTATCCAAAGGCAGACCTTTCATCGCTAAGCACGTACTTTCTCAAGACTAATTCTGATGGATTCTTAGTGATTCCTGCTCTCTTTAGTACAACCCCGGATAAATGGATGTACTAGTGAGGCCTCACTCAGAGTATTGCGAGCAGTTTTAGGCCCCTTATCTTAAAAAGGATGTGCTGAAACTGGAGAAGGTTCAAAGGAGGCTCACAAAAATGATTCCAGGATTGAATGGCATCACTTAAAAAGCATTTGATTGCTCTTGGGCTGTATTCGCCAGAATTCAGAAGAATGCGGGTTGACCTCATTGAAACCTATTAAATGGTGAAAGGCCTTGATAGAGTGGATGTGGAGAGGATGTCTCCTATGGTGGGAGAGTCTAAGATCAGAGGACACAGTCTCAGAATAGAGGGGCGTCCTTTTAGAATGGAGATGAGTAGGAAATTTGTTAGCCAGAGAGTAGTGAACCTGCAGAATTCTTTGCCACAGGCAGCCGTGGAGGTTAGTTCTTTATGTATATTTAAGGCAGAGGTTGATAGATTCTTGATTGGTATGGGGAGAAGGCAGGAGATTGAGGCTGAAAGGAAAATTGGATGAACCATGATGAAATGGAAGAGCAGACTCAATGGGCCAAAAGGCCTAATTCTGCTCCTATATCTATGTCTTATGGTATACCTACCATTGGCCTGACCCAAGTGGAAAACTCTACACTTACTTGTATTAAGCATCTTCAGTCAAGTATCAACTACTTTCTCATTACATCTAATTCTGGACCATCTAATCCTCTCCGACAGCTTGGACACCATATGTCTTTTTGAATTATCCGTAGATCTATGTATTTTCCCCACTCCAACCTATTGTTGTTAATTCATCAATAACAATGAAGAAATCAACAACTCCTATCTCAATTGTTCAAGCTCTCTTTAGGTGATTGGGCTTTCTGCAAAATCACTGCCAGAAACCTGGGACTTGGTTCCATTTACAAATATGAAGAGTCAGATAGATTTACCTCTGCAAGACAGCAGAAGGAAAAGAAAGTATTCCATTTATGGTGAAGATTTATGATTTTGCTATAACTCATATCAATGTAACAGCTTTAATGTAATGACATTTCCCATAGATTTCATGGGATAATTATGAATTCAAAATATATCATGAAGCTACACAAAGAAATTATAGTTTAGGCAATCAAGTCAGATAGAGACAGACAGACAGACAGACAGATTTTTTTGAGTCATAGAATCAAAGAGAGATACATCATAGCCCTTCGGCTTACTTCGTCTGCCAACCATCAAATACATATTTACACAAATATTACATTAGGCTCTATCTTTTATTCTTCCCACATTCCCATCAGCTCTCACTGCAGTCTATGACTCAGCTTCATGCTAGAGGTATTTAAACGACCAACACTCATGTCTTTGTGGGAGGAAACTGGAGCACTTGGTTCAAATCCGTGTGGTCACAGGTTTCCTGCAGTTATGTTGAGGAAAAGATATTAAAAGAGGAGGACAGGTTTACGGAGATGAGTCTGCCAGTTAAGGCCTGGGCAATTGGAGGACAGCAGCACAAAGATGGTGAATTACAGCTGGGGTTGTGATAATGGACAAGATTGGAGTCTTGCGGAGCTTTCATAGGACCGTAGGCATGAGAAAAAGATACATGTATAGATGTGAATTGTGAGATCATGGGGTTCTGAAATCAATAGTGAGAATACCTATTGGTAGAAATGAAACAAGATCAGCAAGCACACCAGTAAAGAATGAACAGGCCATAATAACAATGGCTGAGTGTAGTTTTCAGATTAATATTTTATATTACTTACTTACTTAAGCCCATCACCCCTACGGAGCATCAGCTGCCAACAGCAGCTCACCAGCGTCCTCTGTCTTTCAAGTTGTATCCTTCTCTTCCAGGGATGGCATCTTTGGAGCTTCAGTTGGTGTTTCTCTAGCTCTGGGATTTTATGGGATGGGGTTGCTAGCCTCATTCCCCACCCTTCTCCCTTCACAGCCAGACTTGGGACCATCTATGGCAGGGTTAAATTTTATACATTTTCTCATTTCCTTATGACACAAAATATTGCAATTCCATCTTTCGAGATCACATCACAGATACTTCCATGTTCACTCTCCTAATAATTTCTCTAAAATGTACTCTATCCTCCTTTCTACCCGGAGGTCATTTCCAGTAGCCAATTAGCCGACCAACCAGCACATCTTTGGGATGTAGGTAAAGTAAGAGCACCCCCCCCCCCAAAAAACCCACACTGTACAAGCAGAAGTGCAAACTCCACTGCAGGTTAACCGTGAACATGGATTACTGAAGCAGTGACCCAGGTACTACCCCCAGGTGCATTGACACATGAAAGATTACTGCACAAACTAAGAGTGCACAAAGTTAAATGTTATTTGTTAGCATGAGCTGAAGTGCAGCCAAGCAAGAGAAAATTATCTTGATAATGGGTTGCTTTCACACTGGGGGTAGAACATGAACCTTTTCTGGGGTTTCAGCTATTTATAACTTTTAAAGATAAATATTACCTTCTTTTGTCACACATGCACCAAAACATCAAAACACGCATTGAAATGCGCCGCTTGCATCAATGACCAACACAATCCAGATACAGTGTGTGTTGGGGGCAGCCTGCAGGTCTCACCAGGCTTCCAGCGCCAACATAGCGTGCCCACCACTTAATAACCCTAACTCATATATCTGGAATGTAGGAGGAAAACCACATTGTGGTGATGGGGAGAATGTACAAAGTCCTTTGAGGGAACGTCAGCAACTGAATCCTAGTTACTAGCACTGTGCAGCATTACGCTAACCACTACGCTACTGTGTCGCCCTCTGACTTGGAGGTAGGATTAGCAAACCACGCTCAACTGAAATGAATATTCCAGGTCTATAACTCTCAATTAATTTTTATATCATAATCCTATTGGGGATTAAGAAAGTTGGAACCATTAGTGGGCTCCTAAATGAAGTCAGCCTCAATCATTATATTTTTCCCACTTGGAGAAATGTTGTAAAATATCAGCATTTCTTAAAGTTTTATTTCTTATTTCTAGAAATAACACACTTCTTCTTCAGCACTGCTTGTGTTACTCTTAATCTTTATTGTATTTTTTTTTACTTAAGGAGTCATTTAAACTCAACAGGTCCATTCCCCTTTTGTCCAGCAATCCACTCTACTCAGATGCCCATCAGCTCCCCTTCAATTCTTTGGGCACTTACCAAGACTGAGGGGTGATTGCCAATGGCCTGCACATCTTTGGGATGTAATAAGAAAGCACAGCACTCAGTAGAAAACAGTGTGGTCATTGGGTAGAACAGGCAACCTCCACACAGACAGTGCCTAGGGTTATGATTGTGCCTGGGTTGCTGAAGCTGTGAAGCAGCAGTAGTAATTGCTGAGTCATCGTAACGGCGCAATGATACCGGTTGATAACACCCTGTAATGCTCACTACCTTCCCAGATCACTGGAGGAGTCCATCAAGACTTATTGCATCATCAAGTAATCAATAAACCATGAACACAAGTTCACCAAAGTAAATGCAGATATGTTAGTGGTTGGCTGGGACATGTTAATTTAATCTAGTTATAACATACAAGTTCAGTTGGCTGATGAATGTTAAATGCAACTTTAAAGTCATTGCAAATACTACTTATTCCTTTATTCTTACATAAAAAATCTTTCTGAGCAGAGTTTCCTCATGGGTGTTAAGCAGGGATGTTAAATTAACCAGGCAACATAAGGCAAGTGAAGGACTACTACCTTGTATGAGCCAGTAGCAGAGCATACCAGTTTTATTTAAAAGTGTGTTACATTAATGAGAAGCCTTTTTCCTTTTTTCTCCCCCCCCACCCCCTTTAGACATGTGAAAGCTGTAACTTTGATACCGTCTCCAGCCACAAGCCAGCATGAATTTCATTGGATATTTTGCTCTCTTGCCAGCCACCAGGGTCAATGTGCTTACTACCAACGGTCTGGATTATTTTGATTTTGCTGCGCTTTGAGCTACAGAATGAAATGTAATACACAACAATTCACATTCTGCAATCCAATATCGCAGCACTTCTGATGTTGCAAGTGCTCTCATTCAAAGTGTTATATTAATGTTAATGTATATTAAAGCACAGTTGGAAAAGCATTTCAAAATTCTAATGCTGATCACTTTACATTCTCCCAAAATGTTAGCTCATTCTGAGAACTACTGCTATTTTATTTAATTCCAACAATTTCCTGATGATAAATGATAGGTTAACTGATCTAACATTCCTCAATTTGTCTCTCAATCCTTTTTTTCAATACAAGTATTATACTTTTTTTTCCAAATCTACAGGAGCTCTCCAGAATGCTATTATTTTGAGGATGTTTCAGTGCCTGCTATCACGAAGGCCAATCCAAAATAGTTACTTACAACCTCTGTCGTTTCCCCATTTCTCATTATTAATACCGCAGTCTTATGCTCTAAGAGACTGGTACTTCCTTTAATTTCTACCTTCCTTTTTACAGACCTACAGATTTTTTTACTGTCTGTTTTAATATTATTTACTAGTTCACTTCCATGCCATATCTTCTCCCTCTTTAGAAGAACTGTAGTTGTTCATTGTTGGTTTCTTCAAATTTCCCAATCTCTAACCTTGTGATTAATTAATGTATGCCATTAATTTCAAGTTGATACCATCCTTAACCTACGGTCTTATAGGTTAAAGGAAAAGGCAGGAGAACGTGGTCAAGAGGGGAATGGATCAGCCACGATGAAATGGCAGAGAGCAAAGCAGACTTGAGCTGACTGACTCCGATGCCTTATGTCAGGGGTGTCAAACTCATTTTAGGTCACGGGCCGGATTGAGCAAAATGCAGCTTCATGCGGGCCGGATCAGTCGGATGCGTGCGAACGCAGCTTTCGTTGCCTCCGTTTTTTCAGCCTGCTCTCATGTGTCTCAGTCTCTGCTATAACTACAAAGTGTTTCACTTTACAAATTCCGTTTCTTATGAAGAAGACTGCCGAGCAAGACTGCCGAATAAACACTAAAAACCCTGAAAACCTGGTACCTGAATAAACTCAGCATTAGCCATATCATATGCCATAGGCGCTTCGATTACTGGGGCCAGCTTTAATAGTAATTAGATATTATCTCGCGGGCCAAAGATAATTCCACCGCGGGCCGGATTTGGCCTCCGGGCCTTGAGTTTGACATATATGCCTTATGGCCTTAACCTCCTTTGCACATCCTTTGCAAAAGCTTTTCTTTATTAATGGAATCAAACTTTGCTGAAATTGAAATGTCTACCACTGCTGATCTACCACTTTGCTAACTCTCTCACATTGCCTTTATTTAAATTTAGAATACAAACTTCAGACCAAAGTTTCTCTTGGATTTGAAATTCTATCATTCGATGATCACTCGTCCCTCGGGGGTCCTTTACCATGTGATCATGAATTAATCAGATCTCATTACACAATATCGTATCTGAAAAGCCTCCCCAGGATTGATTCCTCAACACATTTCTCCAAAATAGAAATCACATACTCGCTCTATGAAGTCTATAAATTCACTTTTAAAGTTGCCCTTGCCAATTTGAGTTGTCTAATCAATATGATTTGGCAACATTGGCAGCTTCATGCAATGTATTATTAGAGTCATGCCTTGAGGAGTCACAGAGTCAAAAAACTGTACAGTACTAAAAGCTCCCCATATCCATGCCAAATTTTTTGCCCATTTACACTAATCCTTTTTATCTGCACTAGATTGCTATCCTGCTGTGCCTCGCCTATTTAAGTGCCTATCTAAGTGACTTTTCTCTGATTCCACCACCTCCTCTAGCTGAAAGTTTTAGATATTATCCAATTTCTGTTCAAAACGAAAACTTTCACCAAAACCTCTTTCCCCTCACCTTAAACATGCGTGTTCTTGACTTTGCTACCACTAACATGAGAAAAGGCTCTGATGATTTAAATAATCTATGCCTCATAGCCCCTCTTTCTGTCCAAGGAAAGTAAAAACCCAGCCACGATAGGAGGCCAAATGCAAGGGAATTTACAGTAAATGGCAGGAAACTTAGAAGCATTGAACTAGAGAGAAATTTTGGGGTCCAAGTCCATAATGGTGGTGGCATCCGTCAGTCTCGAGAGACCATGGATCTGCGCCTGGAGTTTCCAGGGCGCAGGCCTGGGCAGGGTTGTATGGGAGACCAGCAGTTGCCCAAGCTGCAGGCCTTCCCCTCTCCACGCCACCGATGTTGTCCAAGGGAAGGGCACTAGGCAGCTTGGCACCAGTGACATCGCAGAGCAATGTGTTGTTAAGTGCCTTGCTCAAGGACACAAACACGCTGCCTCAGCTGAGGCTCGAACCAGTGACCTTCAGGTTACTAGTCTGATGCCTTGCCCACTAGGCCACGCGTCAACAACAAGTCCATAATACCCCTAAAGTAATAACGCAAGTGGATAGGGTAGTAAAGATGACATGCGACATGCTTGCCTTTATTGGTTGTGGCATTGAATTTAAAAACTGAGATGTCACATTTATAGCTTTACCTTGACCCACCACAATGCACTGCTGTAGTAAATGTGTGCTGTATGAACGGTGTGCAGGACAAGTTTTCCATGCATCTCAGTACAAGTGACAATAGTAAACCAATTTACTATTGTAAACCAACTTAAGACCCTAAAGAAGGGTCTCGGCCTGAAACGTTGACTATTTACTCTTTTCCATGGATGATGCCTGACTTGCTGAGTTCCTTCAGCATTTTGTGCGTGTTGCTTTGGACTTCCAGCATCTGCAGCTTTCCTCATGTTTGTGGTCTTCTAATCCAAACAATATCCTATGATTCTCCTTCACACTCTCTTCAGTGCAATCACATCCTTCATAGTGCTGCAAGCAGAATGAAACACAACACTCCAAGTGCACTCTAAGCAGTATTTTGTAAAGTTGCAACATAATATCTTAATTTTAATATCCTATCCCCTGACTTATGAAGGCATGCCAGATGCCTTCTTCACACACTACCTACCTGAGTTGCCATCTTCAGCGAAATATGGCCCTGAACTCCAAGATCCCTCTGTTTCTTACAGAGGCACTGCCATTTACTGTGCAAGACTTATCAATATGTGACTTTCGAAAATGCATCACCTCGCACCTCTTGGGATTGAATTCCTTCTACCACAGCTTCACCCAACTTTTCATTTGATCCTTATCTTGCTGTACCCTGAGACAAACTTCTTAGCTTCCCACAACTCCACTGACGTGGGTGTGGCAACGACAAAAAAAGTGATCCTAAATCAAGAAACAAGACAATTGCTACCTGCCTGTGACTGTATAGACTTGTGTGACACAGCCACAGCTCCAGTGAGTTGTATTTATTATTTTGATCATTTATTAACAATTAGCAAACATAAAATTAATTGAGCTCTATCTTAGCGGTCAGCAAAGATATGACCTCCACCGGCCCCAAGACACAAACTGCCATGAAATAAGGAAGAATAAGTAACTTATTCCCTTTGCTTTTACCAAGCCCCCACTAATGTGTTTCGTTACCATAATAAACACAATAAACATGCAACAGAGAATACATGGCTTTTACAAGTGTAATTCACAAACTTACTAATTATACCTCCTAGCAATATTATATATCATAAGCTAAAAGGGTCTCTGCACTGAACTCTGCGGCACACAAACAGAAAGAGTAAAAGAGAAACACTGGCTGAGAGAAGAGGCAAAGGAGCAGGAGGAAACTAAGGAAGCAGTCAATAGTGTCTGTAGTGAGATGCTGAAGATGTTCTATAGGTCAGTTGTGGAGAGCGCCCTCTTCTTTGTGGTGGCATGTTGGGGAGGAAGCATTAAGAAGAGGGACGCCTCACGTCTTAATAAGCTGGTAAGGAAGGCGGGCT
The DNA here is from genome assembly GCF_048418815.1 of Hemitrygon akajei. NCBI lineage: Eukaryota > Metazoa > Chordata > Chondrichthyes > Myliobatiformes > Dasyatidae > Hemitrygon > Hemitrygon akajei. The sequence continues at coordinate 150,195,775 of NC_133131.1, forward strand.
CTGTCGTGGGCAAAGTACTGGAGAGTTTAACATCGGTAGCTGAGCGAAGGGCGCTGTGTAGGCTACGGTCAATTATGGATAACTCTGAACATCCTCTACATAGCACCATCCAGAGACAGAGAAGCAGTTTCAGCGACAGGTTACTATCGATGCAATGCTCCTCAGACAGGATGAAGAGGTCAATACTCCCCAATGCCATTAGGCTTTACAATTCTACTGCCAGGACTTAAGAACTTTTTAAAAGCTATTATTAATGCTTTTTGAGATGGTGATTTAGATGCATATCACATTTTTTTTTACTGAGTTAAGTATTGTATGTAATTAGTTCTGCTACAACAAGTGTATGGGACATTGGAAAAAAAAGTTGAATTTCCCCATGGGGATGAATAAAGTATCTATCTATCTATCTAATAATTCTACTGAGAGTAACTGTTAGTAGTAGATTGCAATGCACTAAGTATAATTAAAATCATGATTAAAGCCAACATTCCCTTTAATTTTTTTACCGCTATGCGGACCAACCATTGCTCTGAGCGGAAAATTTTTACATGGCCTGAGAACTGTGTGGCGCTTTAATTTTTTTGTAATATGCATACTATGAATATTTAGAATGAAAATTGAAAAATCATATACATTTGATTGTAATTATTAATTGAAGGGTATAATGAAATGCAATACAACAAAGAAAATCTTCCACAATTCATAAGATGTTTCTCATCCATCTTTATTCCAGCTGCACAGCGACAAAGGCTATGTGCGCGGGAGCATTTCGGGCACTGTGTGACCATGCACCCACAAAACTTACTGGGAACAGCGATTAAAGCATAATTAAAATCTAAGTGCCTCAAAAAGAGAAGAGCTTTACATTAATGGAATGCCTAATTTGGCCTCAAGTATGTCAAGCCAACGAAAAACTTCCAAAAAGAGATAGTTGAAAAAGAGATTGCATTCAATTGGAAAACATTAAGTTTCAACAAATAGCAATAAGCAGTTTGATTCTTATTCTACCACTGCAGGTGCTGACTGATTTATACTCTGTTTTATTTCAGGTTCAAACATCTGATTTATGTTTTCAACTTGGTTTCCATGTTGGCTTGAGGACCAGAGCAATGAGGACACTCTGAGGAGTGAGGACACAAGGTGTGCACCTGAGAAAGCTGCAACAGTTCCCTTTATCATCTAATTCAAAGACTCAGTTGAGGGCTTTTTGACACACTGTGTGAATAGAACAGAATACTTGATTAAGTTATTAGAGTGTAGCTTGAGTGTGTAACTTTCTAACTCAGAAGCAAAGACTGCCTATTACAAGTCTACCACTGGGCTGAGACGTGGTTCAGTGTTCATTTGGAAGCAAGCCAAAGCCTCTACTTCACCAACAGGCAGTGAATTAATCTCTTGACAATATTGAAGACTTACAATGCCCACACATTTGTATAAATCTGCTTTCCATGTCCACAGTTTTGGGATATCCATTCTCACAAATCACCTCACACATAACTAAGAGCTATCCAATAGTGAAGTCATGATTTGAGGATCTGTGGGTGAACAGCCAGTGGGAGTGGGCAATCTTTAAGGCATAAATCTGGCAGAGAGTCAGATCCTTTATCTATCACCTAAATTATATAATGAAGTTGACAGTCCAACTAAAGATGAGAATGTAATTTAAAAGAGGAACTATTGCATGATAAACCATGAAATCTCAGTTCTAACAGATTCTATTGCTATGTGAACTCCCACACAATATTTAGTAAGAATTTTTAATTTTAGTTTGATTTATTTTTGTTTCTACAATACTCTTTGAAATTTCTTCAAATGTAGAAATGAGCAAGCAAAGATGGCAATTTGATGCAATTTAAACATGCATCCATTTTAATGCAACATTGAAACATGATTGATAAAGCACATCAGTAATAATTGATCAACTAATTTAAAAAAACTCCTCTTCAGTGTCAGTGGCCCTCCCTCAGCTGGGATGTTTAACCAGCACAGGAACCATTTATTGCTTCAGACAGAACTGACAAGTGCAAATTCCCACATTGTGCCATTATAAATCATATGAGCCACAATCTTCTAATACATTATAAATCATAGATTTAAAAGAAAACACAAACAGATTTGACAAAGAGATCATGTAAAAACAAGTAAAACATGAATCTGATGTCAGACTAAGAGTTATCTCTACTTCAATACTTTATTAATCAAAAGCCTATCTATTAATACAAGCAAGGGGGAACCACCAGTCCCTTCAATTCTGAAGAGGGTTCAAAGCACAAGTGTGACTTTTATTCTATGTTTTTGTTGCATTCTTAGTATTTTCTTTTTTTTAAATTTCCACACGGTGCTATAATAGTCAATGCAGATATTGGAGATGTAACTAAGTCACTGGTTAACGGCTAGATGTGAGGAAGGGCTATTTTTTTTATTATGATGGCTAAATGTAATAAATTCTCCTTCTTAATACATGGGTCGACGGGTCTACCAATCCCATCCAGTCGTCTGTGAAAGTGAAGGCGACGGCTGGAACATTTAACCCAGCCGCGTCAAAATTTGAACTTGGCTGACGTAATAACGTAGGCATTCAGTCCCTGGAGTCTGTTCTGTCTTTCAATGTCATCGTGGTGAATGTGGACTTTAAACTTCAACTTCCCGTCTTGGCTCCACAACTCCTAATAACCGCAATCATCGAAGAGCGACACGATGCTTGCCTCCCAGGTTTACGTCGGGGTCAGCGGAGGCAGAGGTCTACACATTTCCCGCACATTTTTTTTTCCAAACACATACATCCGTGCACAGCTCTGAGTAGGATTTAGTGAAAGAGAGAGGGGGGGGGGGGGGAGACATGTGGAAGATCAAAATAATCCTGCAGATGTGCTTTGGTGTTTGGTCACTGGAAATATACAGGGACCCAAAAGAGAGACGAAGTACACTTTTTTTCTGATCAGTAAGGAAGCTTCGATTACTTGAAATTGCACAAAAATGTGCAAAATATTTAGGTTCTATTGGATATAATTAAGTGTTAATTAATTATAAGATTTGCTTCCTGTGTGCAGAAGTAAAAGCGCTTTTTACGTTGATTAATGCAGTGCGATGCAATAATAAGGTTATTAGGGGGAGGTCCCGAAATCCCTTTTTGCAATATGTCTCTCCCATAAACGTTGTCTTAGATTTCGGAGAGAATTGTTTTGTTTTATTCCCTGCAGTGTAGCTGTCAGTTCCGGGGCATCCATCACACAAATGGGAGCTGAGTTTGCATTGACAGGGAGAGCCTGTGGGGGAGGGCAAGGTGTGTGGAGGGTGGGGGTGTGCTACTGGAATGGGAGGGAGCTGGTCACCGTTGATGTCACAGCCAAGAGACGGTCATGATTGGATCTAATTATAATTTGCAGCAGCAAATAGACAGGCTTCCCTGTACGATTGACTTCAAAGTGTATGGTGCCGAGAGAGAGAGAGAGAGAAACTGATAGAAGAGGAGAAAGTAGGATTGTTGCATTCAAAGACCGGCAGGGCAAGGTGGAGGTGGCAACGTTGAAGGGTCGCCCGAGGACCGCTTATATATCGGCTTGAGCCAGTGCCACCTCGCTCTCCCAAGTGCTTTAGTGAGGAGAGGACAGCTGAAGAACAGAGGTACAGAGGGTTGGCAGGGGAAAAGGAAAGAGAGAGAGGGGGAGAGCGCTGCAAGGGCTGAAAGTGTGAGGGAGGTGGGAACAAGTGACTCGCGATCAATAGACAAGGGGAAACTGGAGTGGAGGAGACAGGGAGACGAAGGAAAGAGCGACGCATTTAAAGGCACTCTGAACCAGCAGCGTGTTCTCAGACCTACTGCGATGGCATCGGTCCTGGTGAGCAACAGAGGCTCGGCAACTCCGGGCAGCCAGCTAAAATGCAAGTTCAAGAGGAGGAGGAGGAGGCGATCGAAGAGGAAAGGTAGGATGCTCTTCCAAATGTGTGACGGCTCGGTCCTGGACTGTGTTATGCCGCCCGGGAAAGTGCTAGTGGGTCTTGTCGCCACTCTACGTTTCTAAATGGGGATATTCCTCAGTAACGGTAGCTAAAAGTGTAATTGATGAATAATTGAAGAACATAGTGTTTCTCCAGGTTTTGACGGCGCGGTCACTGTATTACAAGGAAAGACGCCGAGATTAGAGGTTGTTTTTGACTGTGGATATTTTCCATTCTTATTATAAATGGTATTATTTAGTGTCCCGCGGAGCAATCCGGTTGTGTCGAGGTACTAAATAAAGCACATTCCATGTGCTAAGAGCAGCTATATCTTGCCTGTACACCATCGCTCCTTTCAGATGACAGCTAGTGATTGTGCGGGATAGACGTAGACAGTCCGGTTACCAGAAGTTGGCACTCCCACCTTGCCCCCTTCCTCTCGCGGGCTCGAAGGGCAACGGTGCAGAATAATCCATCTTTAAAATCTCAAGTTGTTTGTGGAAGTTGACATGTTTGGGATTGTAACTGAGGGATGTGCGCTTTTAACGGACAGCACTGGACAAAGGCGTGGACAATCGACCGGGCTGAAGTTGACAACAGCGATTGTAACGTGGAAATTGCCAATGAGAATCTTTCCTGACAGGTGATTCCGGTAGAGGCCTGATGCCGAACCTCGGCAGTGCACAGTTACCACCCCGCTCTGAATGAAGTGTCATTCCAAGCAACCTGTGTAACAACTCCCACTCACCGCTGACCAAGAAGTTCGCCGCTGTTGTACTTATTGTTGTTGCTTCTTCAGGCAGCAACTAACCAAAAAAAATCAAATCGCAAAATACTCCCTGTTTGACACCAGCACACGGTTGTCATGGAAACGCAGCATAACACAAAACTTGTTTGTTCCTGCAGTTTATCTTTTCAGTTCAGAATTTGTTTTGAAGAACTGCACTGGTGCCGACTTCAAACCTGCTCTTGTATTCAACCTCCTTCGCACTCCTCCCAGCAGTTCTTCTTATTTTCGCCGTTTGAAGTTTTTTTTAAAAGTACTAGTCGGATATCAGGAACAAACTAGCTTCTGAAATGATCCTAGCATAATTGGTCAATATTTTCATCATTCTACTCGGTGCTACCCCGGGGCGAAATTGTTCCAGTATTCACTCGCAATACCTAGCAAAGGGATAACGACAAAAAAACGTTTTGAAATATTTTTGATGTTAAATGGAGAAAAGCGCCATGATTTGCAGGAATTTCATTACAACGCAAGTAACAATCTCTCAAACTTCGCACCGCTGTCCTTGCATTTTGAGCTAAAATTAGTGCAGTCGTCGTTTCTGATGCTCATTCCAAGGACAGTTCGTATGTAAAGTTCAACGGTGTTTTGAAACCTTTCTGGCAATTTTCTGCTGCTCAGTAAAATGAATGACCAGCACTTTTATCATTAAACTTTAAAGAAAATGAGTCTTCCGGCAGTTCGGCCCTTCTGGGGTTGAGGTCAAATTAGATTCGAAATCCTCACTCCTGAATTAATGTGGCCAACTATTAGCTCAGAGGGGCGGAACGCATTTAGTGACAGTAATTCAGCGTGGAAGTAAGAGAACGTAGCAGTATTGTTCCACAGCATGACAGTACCTAGGGAGGGTAATAGCGGGGTCGGCGAGAGCAAGGTTAACTCGAAAGCGAAAAGATAATACTGGCCAAATTCCTGCAGGACAGCGGAGGTCGGAGGAGTGAAGGAACCGAGACGGAAAACAAAGAAATAAATGGGTAGAAACGGTACTGGAAGTTAAGCACCGGAGCAGAGAACATTGGTGTATCTTTCCTTCGAGTTGTATGTCTGGGATTGGGGTAAATAATATCCGCTGAGAAATGGCATCTGGCTGCTCAGCTCGCTTGTCCGTCCGTCTCCGGCAGTGGGAAGGGGCTTGTTTCGTCTTCGCTGGGTTGAGCGACGTTGCTCTTGCCTCTCTCCAGAGTCGGGCCAGCTGAGCTCCGGCAGAAATGATCCCCTACCCCTGCCGCCTCCTGAGCCTTATCGCCGACACCCTCTGCTAACAGCCGAATAGAAAATCGTGTGGATTCCATGATAACAAATTGATTTTTTTTAAAAAATATCCATCCTTCATCTAATTCCACCAAGCTTTCATCGTCGCCCTTCATCCTCAGTGATCCGTGTAATGACAGCAATTTGAGATTGCATCAAGGGCATTAGCAAACGATGGCTGAGCTCAAAATACAGAAGTGAAATTATCTCGGCATGGTGTGCCCGGTCTGGGTATGCCTTCGTGCTCAACACTTTCCCCTTTTGTCCCTAACATCACCTGGTGATATCCACGTTGGAGATGGCAATTCCGTGCCAAACAATTCAATTCTTTACGAGTGCGAAGTGATTCGGACACTCGTGGATTGCTGTGAACAATTTAGAATTCCTCCTTTCCTTGATTGATTCTCGGCAGTTGATTCTTTTTACTGCTGTAACAACCTAGATTTTAATTTTAATTGCAGATTGTGGGGGGGGGGGGGAGATAAGACGTACTTAAGCAAAACTCGCAATATCTGTGATGATCTCTTTTTATGTATACCGGAATGGATTAACCCTTCACTCGCCCTGTAACTTCTCCGCGAGCCATCCAGTCCTACAACCGAATGCGTATTCGATTATATTGGCATGGCTGATTAGTCCCTCTGTATAAACTGCGTGATCACTCCACTCACCTGAGAAACCCCCTGGCAAAATGCCGTTTTCCATGAAGAATGCAGGAAACGCCAGATTTGAGAATAGGAGTTCCAGCATTTCCAGGCTGGAGATATCGGTGGCCGGGGTGGGGGGGGGGGGGTGCAGGGGTAGGAAGAATCAGGGGAGCCAGTGTTTTGGTGCTTCGGGAGGTTCAAGAGGGGGGGGGGGAAAAAGAAACGAACGGGGCGGAGGAAGAGACTGATAGCAAAAAGACGAACCAATTAAGCAAACATCAGGAGGTGCCCAGCGTGGAGTTATCAGCAGAACTTGGCCTTTGCGCAGACCAGCTCTCATGGAGGCGAGAGGAGTTATTGAAAGAGAACAAACAAAATCATTGAAGTGGGTTTTAAGAAGCGTTTAAAATGGGGATCTGGGGAGAGGGAGCTTTTCGAGACCGGCGGGTGAATGGCAGGTGGATGGGTCAAATCGTTAATATGTTTCGTTCAGTTTGCACAGCCCACAAAAAAAGTAACGAAGAAACCACTCAAAATAAATGTAGGATTCGTGTTCCTTTTAAAACTTATTTTATGTTAAACATATTATGAGTTTTGTCTTTAACCACTTGCAGGTGTACACAATAAATCTACCCATCTTTCCAGGAAGCAAATTAGCATTATTTTTTTAAGTGTTTAATTCTGTCTTCATTCTCCGGTGGTGGAGCATGGCCTAGTAAATTGAAGACAACGTTTTCATGCTCTGAACCTTGGCTAAATAGTTGTAATCTGCTGTCAGTGCGTAGCTGGCTGATCTGATGGCAGAATTGAATTCCATCTGAACAAGTAAGGCGGGGTGGAGGGTGCTGCTGGCGTGACCTCGAGCTGCACAAGGCCACCTTCCCGCCATGCTGGTAACGAGATACTGCACTCATCTCGCGTCCTTGCTGACGGAGAGCGTAACTGAAGCGTGCGGATCTGAACAGCCTCCCCCCCCCCAAAAAAAAAAGTTAAACCTCGACACTCCTCGCGCAATTTAAAATCGTGCGGCTAACAAGTAAGAAGCAGGCTAGTTTTAGAGGATGGTTACTTCAGGAGGCGGGATTTTCCTTCACAGAGAAACACTTACAAGCTGCTTTCTTTCTGATCAGAGATAGAATGTTAAAATGGGATTTTGTTAAAATTGTAATCTCAGCTGGGAGCTTTGCAAGGGAGCAGAGAAACGCCATTACAATAATCAATCCTTCCTCTTCAGTAACCTAATGGAGAGCAAATCATTAGGGTGAATTATTAATATGCGTACCCAATACACAAAGCTCTGTGCTGGAACTAATTCATTCAGAATACGGGTTTGGGTGGCCCATCCTCAATCGTCCTCTAGAAGATGTAGGCGTGAAACATTTCCTGTGCTGGTTTATTACACAAGCCGGTTCTTTCAGGTGCAATTAACGTGAGTTACATGTAGGCCGGACCTGTTAACGGGAAGCTGAGCTCATTTCCAAATAGACATTTGTAAATTTAGCATACCACCTTCCAGTGCCTGGTAGATTTAGTTAATTGACGAAATTCAAATTCTCCGTCTCGATCCTTGGCCTGGATCTCGGGGCCAGCATTAAACCAGAACGCCGTAGTTCCTAAGCCGCGACCGTACTAAAAGATGCTTCACTGTGCAATTAATTATTATTAAATATCAAATCAAAATAAGTGACATTTCCGAAGCTATCCGGATGAGCTTCCAAATCACAAGGAGCTGATGGGGTTGAATGATTTTGTTCTTGTGGTAACCTTAAAACTAAATTTTATGTACTGACTACAGTATACAGGAAGGACCATCGAGAGAGTGGAGTTCCGTTAAGTTTCATTAATTGCTCCGTAGGTCACCATCTTTTATTACACTGCATCAGCCTGGTCTGGTCCCTGGTCAGACTTGTTACATGGCTTTTACCAGCGCATGTGGAGTTTCTGGTGTTAATTTGGAAAATCAAACGATTCCTACTCTTGCTGTTTCACCTTGCCCTGCTTCACTTCAACTCACTTTCACTTGTATTGTCACTTCGACCATAACTGCTGGTACAGTGCACAGTAAAAACGAGACAACGTTTTTTCAGGACCACGGGTGTTACATGACACAGTACAAAAACTAGACTGAACTACATTTTTAAAAAAAACTACACTAGACTACAGACCTACCCAGGACTGCATAAAGTGCACAAAACAGTGCAGGCATTACAATAAATAATAAACAAGACAATAGGGCAGTTAGGTGTCAGTCCAGGCTTTGGGTATTGAGCAGTCTGATAGCTTGGGGGAAGAAACTGTTACATAGTCTGGTTGTGAGAGTCTGAATGCTTCGGTGCCTTTTCCCAGATGGCAGGAGGGAGAAGAGTTTGTATGAGGGGTGCGTGGGGTCCTTCATAATGCTGTTTGCTTTGTGGATGCATTTAGACCATAAGACATAGAAGCAGAATTAGGACCTTCACCCCATATTTTGCTCCACCATTCTGATTTATCCCTCCTCCCTCAGGCCTGTTCTTCTGCTGTAACCTTCAACACCCTTGCAAATGAAGAATATTTCAACCTCCTCTTTAAATATCCACAATGATGGTCATCAGTGGCAATGAATTAGACAGACTCACCAACCCCTGGCTAGAGAAATTCCTCCTGATCTGTTCTATAGGGATGTCCTTCTATTCTGAGGCTATGCCCCCAGTCCTAGACTCCTTCCACTATAGGAATCATCCTCTCCACATCCACTCTATCAAAGTCTTTCAATATTCGATAGGTTTCAATGAGATTCTTCCTCCCCCCACCCCCCTTTCTTCTAAACACCAGTGAGTACAGGCCCAGTGCCATCAAATGTTCCTTATAGTGCAACCCTTTCATAAACCTCCTCTGGAACCTCTCCACTGCCAGTACATCTTTTCTTGGATAAGGGCCCAAAAATGCTCACAATACTCCAAGTGTGGTCTGACCGATGCCTTGTAGAGCCTGCACATCACACCCTTGTTTTTGTATTCTGGTCCTCTTGAAATGAATGTTAACATTACACTTGCCTGCCTTACCACTGACTTAATTTAACCTTTGAGGAATCCTACATGCGGACCCCGTTTGCACTTCTGATTTCTGAATCTGCTTCCTGTTTAGAAAATGCCCTGTGCTTTTATTCCTACTACCAAATTACACTATACACTTCCATACACTGTATTACATTTGCCACTTCTCTGCCCATTCTCTCAGTCTGCCCAAGTCCTGCTGACTTTCTGCTTCCTCAACATTACCTTCCCCTCCACCTTTGTTTGTGTCATCTGCAAACTTGGCCACAAAGACAAAGGTTTGGTGGCTTTGGTAACTGGTATGTGCAGCAATTAATTATTTCCAGCACGTTTCCCAAGTCTGCTGTGTGTATAAACGTCACGGTTATACATTATGATTATTATTTCATAAATTCAGTTTTGATACGGCGAAAGATCTCTGGCCCAAACACTCCGAAGGCTGTCACCCCCGATTGGTAAATACTAGAAATGGAATATGCTATTCGCCCCCTCGAGCCAGAGCTGGTATTCAATTAGAACTCGGTTCTGTAATCCTTAAGACCCACAACAACTGCTCCTGTCAATCTCACTTGTGGACTTCTATTGATTTGGTCTTTACAACCTTAGTAGGATTTGCAATGCCCACCTCCCTTTGCGGGAGGAAGTGCTTCCCGATATCAACCTGACGGGCGTTATTTCGCTGGTGTTGTATCTATTGACCTCACTCACTCAGAAGAGAACATTCTTTCACTCCTCATCTCACCGGCTCAGTTCTCTGAAACGGCCGCCTTTTGCTTCACGTTTTATTTTTCTGAACATCTGCATAATACACCGCCGCTTGACCCGCCAAGTGCGGGAAAGGCAATTTCATTGATACTATCCAGAGCTATGGTGTTTTATTGACAGAACTCGACTGGAAAGCTGCCCCGCTGCTATCTATAGTTTCAGAACTTCCTCACTTCTTCGTCGCCCCAGAGTACTTAAAGCTGCGGGCTGGTTTCATGGAACAATAGACCCATTTCCTGGAGGGATTTAACGGACCGAGAAGCATCTGTGTACGGGGCGAGGAATTGTCGACTTTCTGGGTCGATAGCTAGCATCATGAACCTCCCCCCGTCACCGGTGCTGCTCGACCTGCTAAATTCTTCCAGCATATTGTTTTGGTGCTTCAGATTCCGGCATCTGTTTGCATTTGACCCATTAGATGGTCTCATCGACGAACATTTTTGTTTCAAATGTCTGTCGGAAGTTACATATGCGCGCGAGTAAAAAGACCGCACAAAGTTTCCAGGTACATTTCATTGCATTTATTGTACACCTCCTGAAGCTAGTTTTCGCTGTCCGCTAGGTACATGTGGCCGTAAGTAAATAGTTTCATAGAGTTTCATAAATTCAATGCTGGGGGAACTCAGCACGTCAGGCGGCACATGTGGAAAGGAATAAACAGTCGACATTTCGAGGCGAGACTTTTCATGAAGTCTCAGGCTAAAACAGCGGAAGTTTACTCCTTTCCACAGAGGCTGCCGGACCTGCTGAAGTTCTTCCGGCATTTTGTGTGTTTTTTACCCTGCATTTCCGGCATTCGCTGAAACTCGTGTTTTTCATAAATGGTTTTTCTTCCGACCTCATGTACAGGGGACCTCAATCCCGGGAGTGAATGGTTGGAAGGGGCGGAGAATTTGTCAGAGGATTTGGCAAAATTTGGAGGGTGAACAGATACTGTATGTTGTGTGAATCGTCCACCAAGTTTGCACAGACGCTGCTAACGATGTGAAACGTAATGTCCAAGCTGCAGGGTCCGGAGAGTCGCAGGAAACAAGGGGAAAATCTCCGCCTTGTGCTGGTTCTAACCCAACACGGGCGCTGGGTAGAAAAGAATGAAGTTGGCTGTAGTGATTATTTTGTACCTAGATTTGAATAGTGATGTTAAACCAATCATTTTAAAAATCCAACTCTTGAGTATACAAGGTAAATGTGAGGGAAGGGGGCGCAATTCACATCTGACCCCAGGCCTTTCCACACTCCACCCACCCCCGCTGTTCCATAGGATTGCTTTAATCAGCCTTGTTTTACACAGTAATGCAGCTTAAGTGTTCAATCGGCATTGGATGCGAGTGTAACGTGCTATTTATCTAAAAGCTCATTCTGTAATTCAGAAGCTTTCCATCGCAGGTAGATACAGTATGTGCTAAGATTACGCAGTAGTGTGTTCGATAGACCACTCGCTAGGAAATGTTGCAGATTAATTTGATTTCTTTTGGGTGGGAGTCGTAAATAGACTTTGCGCCGATTTCAGTAGATTGTGTTGGTCTGTTCTGCCGAGGCAAACCAATATTTTGTGCCAGATATGCATGTAATCCGAAGACTGTAACTTAAGCCAAAGTAGAACTCTTGTTCACAATCGGCCAGAAGACCAGTGCGCTCTGCCAGAGGGTGTCACAGTGACGCCCCACCCGAGGGTGAACAACCTGCCCGTACAGGGTCTCGGCCCGAAACGTCAAGGCTTTTACATGCTGCAGAGTTCCTCCAGCATTTTGTGTGTATTACTCTGGATTTCCAGCATCTGCAGAATCTCCTGTGTCTTGTGATTTGCTGTCTGTACTCATTGTTTTGGTCCACGCTTGAAGAACAGATACTGCACCTGACGACCTTAATGCTGCAACACACCATCACAAACCGCCTCGGTAGAGTAAGAAAGCAGAGAAGTGGGGAAAATCGACGGGGCTGCGTCCGCCAAATTCAAGTATTGTCTCTCCATTTTCCAAAAGCAAGCGGTACAATGCCTGTTACAAACTAGAAATGTGTTGTAAGAGATGCCTGTAGTTCCTTTTCATTTCCAGTTTTCAGCTGGAAGTCTTGACAAGAAGTACACGAGCGGCCAGTGTAACACAAAAGCTGATTCTGTGTGCGCATGATTAGTTGGGAATGTTCCTTCATAATGGGGTATTTTGTGTGCAAAACAGTTCCCCTCTTTTATTTCTATAGCCGCTGAAAGATGCAATAGATTTATGTTGAGGTATAAGGCAATCAATATTTGGTTGCAACTCCTCCTGGTGAAATGTTTCCTCGTAAATTGTAAGAATGTGTCATAAAAATTCCTTTCGAGTTCTGCCATTGGACACGGAGTATATGCAGAATGGATGGTCCTTCAATCTAATCTGAGTAATAAGTGTGATGCTGATTACTACCTTGACACGACACCATGGAACACAGGTATATAACTGGAAATCTTGTTCATCACTTTAAGGTCTAATTTTCCTGTATTTAACGGCTCCGCTAACCCAGCAGAAACAAGTTCGCTTTTCAGTCATTCTGAATCTTTCGGCAGAAGTTCAGGGTCAAAGGACGAAATGAGAAATCGTGGAAATGGCGTTCCATATAAATCATTCACAATAACTTCGTACATGAGATATAAATCATATTGAAAACCTCCTGGTTGCTCCTGTACCTAGCTCACTCTTAAATCCCCACAATGGAACAATGTAATAAAAGTAAATAATGTCAGTCCAACAGGTAAAACCTGAGACGTCGGCAATAACCATTTCCTTGTGATTGGCTGAAGAATGCAGACCCGTGTTTTTTCTTTGTTCTCTAACTACACATTTTGTTTCCTATCTGAAATAACAGAATAATTGCCCTGTAACTAGATTCCAATTTCAAGTTTATTGTCATTCAACCGTACACATGTATACAGCTAAACGAAACGCCGTTCCTCCGGGACCAAGGTGAAAAATACAGTACATACGGCACAGAAAATATTAGCACAATAATATTAACAGACAAACACATTCTGCAGAGGTACAAGTTGACATAAAGTGCATGTACGTCATGGTTAAATATACAACGGTGTAATGCTGCTGGCGGGGCCATAAATAATGTGTACTGGCTGGGCTGGACGTCTCTCAGCCTGGGATAGGAATCTGTTGCCCAGTCCTTGTTCTATCAAATGACACGATGCGATGTTCTATTTACGTTTTCTAAAGGAGAAAAAGTCAGAACCTTTCCACAAGTGATTGTCCATATTCTGAGATACACGGTGTTTTGTTTTACCTTGAGCCAAGGTAACCCTGTTGCTTGGAAGTGTGTGAACAATTAGGTGTAATCATACAGTGCAGAAACAGGCCTTCATATCCATGCCGCCCGAATTACCTGGACCCTTTAACAAACAAAAAGTATCGGCTGTCTTAACGCCATAATAAATTAAGTACTTAATTTAAAACAAAAGAAGCAATCCATTTGCCTGACAGGTGAGTCAAAAGTTGAAGATCTGTAATTTACAAATCCTTTAATTGCGAGAACTTGGAATTATTGGAACTGCATGTTAATCAGACTTCGTATCTCTTATTTAAAACGAGAGACGAATATTTTAACATAAATAGACAGTTGTTAATTCTCACTCCGAGAGAGGCATTTACCTGCCTGTCGTGGGTTCAGTTCTGCAGTAGAATTACGGCGTAAGTTTCTTATCGCCGATATCAATAAGCGAAGATGATGCACGAGCCACTTCACGTCTCATTAGTAGAAGCTGCGTGCAATCTAGACATGTGAAATAGTTTCTTTGCACCGAGAAATGAAGAGTGCGCAGAAAGGAAGCTTTGCATGAAGAGAATATTCATCGAGGAAACAGTGGAGCGGGAGGAGGGAGATTTATCGGGGGGGGGGGGGGGGAAGCACAGTTTATCCGCTTTCGGAAGCCTTCGCTGCTTGTTGCATCGGTTTATATCGCAACCCCTGCTCACTCGCTTCGTGGCTGCATTGCTCCAGAAGGCGGACAGGTTCGCAAAATGCCTCCGGATTTCCCAGCGTTGTGCATACTCTCACTGCCTTGTTAACGCACGGAGTGGGGAGAAAACCACTCGTTCGCTGCTAGATACGAGCCTTTCTAGCTTTATTGGGATTTCTCCTTGCCATCAAAATAAAGTCCCCTGAAGCATTTAACGGATGCCCTTTCATAACCACAAGCTCTAATGCATTAATGCCTCTGACCCATTTATATCAATGTGCCAGTTTCCCCTAATGCTCCCCCATTTAATAGTCATTAATGGCTATGCTGTCAGTTTCAGAGTGCGTGCTCGCAGCAAGACCCGCGATGTCTGGGTGTGCAGAGTAATCGCGTTTAGTAACGCAAACAAACATGCCGCAGACGCTCAGCGGGTCGGGCAGCAGAGTTGGTCAGAAAGGGCTGAGGAGAAAGTAGGCACACGAACGAATTAGTCGTCATTTTACCGGCAGAAAGTGCTGGAAATGATCAGCAGGCCAGGCCGCGTCTGTGGGGTGAGGAACGGGGTCACGGTTTGAAGTGGAAGAAGTTGAATCCTGAGAACGTGCGCTGAGCAAATTAACCAGTATCCGAAACTACGCATGGCCTCAAAATACACCACTCTCGTTCAATTTCAAACGATTAGTTCATATTCAAAAGCTCTGGCTGTTCCAACGGCCCTTTACATTTACACAAGGGGAGAGAGAGAGAGAAAGAAACGGTCTCCCCTTAAATTCTACAAATCAAAACGATCAAATCAAGGCAATATTGTCCCTCATTAACCACAGCCTGCTTCTAAAATGGAGGTTTCTCCGCCGTTGGCCACCGCTGTAACTTACAGGGTCACTTCCACTATTACCTCTGGATGCCTCTTGTGTTTATTTTGGCCTTTTTCAGGCGCTTTATTAAAATTTACATTTATTCAAGCTTCCGACATCGTCGTGTGTGCCCTCGAGCCAGCTCCTTTCGATGTACCAATGGTTTTGCAACTTTTAACGGAAGTTGGAAACGTGGCTGTTGTCTACCTAAACCATTCGGTCCAATTAAACGATCCGATTCTTAAATGAGACTGTGGCCCAGCCGCGCCGTGATCTACTTTCAATTTCCTGCATTCCTTTACCCGACACCTTAAAATAACCAAGCGATTAAGACACGGGGAAAGAGAACTTTCTATTTTTCTCTCTAAATGAAAATGTTTAAAAAAGCTGCAAAGGTTGGAACTTTATATAAAATCTAGAAACACTCAGCATGTTGGAGAAAAGTAGGTGAAAGGAGAAATGGCCAACTTCCAAGATATCTTAGAATATTTCTTCTAGCCTTATTGTTCGTTTAACCTTGCTCAGTAAGGAGTTTATATGCTCAATTGAAGTAGTATTTGAGCAAATATCCTTTTAGAATATGTTGCATTATTACAAGTGCTGAAGACTAGGCCTCTCCATTCTGATTTGAGGAGAATGATCTTTCTGAAAGGTAAACAGGTTGTTCTTTTTGTTAACTGGTTAAAATTTCCAGCATAGAATGGGTATTGAGAGAATGGTTCCTATAGGGGCAGAGTTTGGATCCAGAGGTTACAGGCTCAGAATAGAGGGGTGTCCCCTTAGAAAGATGTGGAATTCCTTCATCCAAAGGATGGCAAATTTGTGGAATTCATTGTCACAGATAGTCACTGGGTATATTTAAAGTGAAGGTTGACTGGTTCTTGATTAGTAAGGAGGTCAAAGATCATTGGGCAAAGATAGGAGAATGAGGCTGATGGAAATAATAAATCACCCATAATGGAGTGGCAGAGCAGACTTGATGGGCTGAATGGCCTAATTCTGCTCCTATGCTTTATAGTTAGCACCAACACCAAGAGAAAGATGAAGTAATTTTGTGGAATGTTCAGAATAAAGAGTTGTTTCATTTTTTAAAAGTCAAAAAACCTTTTAAAAGTGTTGGAAACATTTTGATACCTTTTTCAGTTAAATTGTGACTTGCTGTTTTCAATACTGTATATCAGACACAGAAATGCAGTGGCTAAATAATCAGGATATTGAAGAAGCTTTAACCTTTTTGAGGGCACAGTGTAAAATTGCCCAAAGTAGCAATGCACTAAATATAGGTTCATTAACATGTTTCAAAAGAACAATCTGAGAAGCAGAGATAATTTGAATCCACATTATTTTTAAACCAGGTATTTTCTGGAGTTGTCAAAGGCTTAATTTATTCAGCTCATTCAACATGCAAAATGCATTGATATACAGCAGTCTCTCTATATTAGACATATAATTGATTTTTATTAAATAAATAACCCATTTGTGGAAAAACTTAGATCGGATCGCTTATCAGGATTGTGAAGCATCAACATACTTATCATATAGTTTTAGATATAAGAATTTACATCATTCATTCAAACTTCTGTTTGGAATGAATTGAGTTTTGAGGATACTGACTGGAGTACTTTATGAGAGATCAATATCTCTCTTGTCATGGGGATTTAAAATCCTGGTGCAAGAAAATCCAGGGCTTCAGTGAATAGTCAGAAACCCAGCAGCAAAAGTGTGTTACTGCTTTAAATCTGATTGGGAGTGCACATTAGAGACCATGAAATCTTTGTGAAATACTTGTATCTCAAAAACCCAGTGCCTCCCTATACAACTTCTGTTAAGAAAGCTACACAATGGGATAATAGATGGTTTGTTACAGGCCAGCTAGCCTTCCCCTTGGATGTCACAAATTACAGATTGGATTATTGCCTCAAACATTGCCAGATATCCTTGATCACAATGCATTGTGCTGAAGATTTTGCTAAGTTGGCAATCTTATTAACCATGCTAACCTGACTTCTCTGGACTAGTAAGACTCAGAATCAGGTTTATTATCACTGTATTTCAAAAAATTTGTTGTTTTGAGGCAGCTGGACAGTACAATACATCAAAAAAATGAGTTACAACAAGAAGTATGAAAAGCTAAGATACAAAAAGTGT
The DNA here is from genome assembly GCF_048418815.1 of Hemitrygon akajei. Lineage (NCBI taxonomy): Eukaryota > Metazoa > Chordata > Chondrichthyes > Myliobatiformes > Dasyatidae > Hemitrygon > Hemitrygon akajei. Next base: position 150,213,135 of record NC_133131.1, read on the forward strand.
TTATGGGTTCATGGTCCATTCAGAAGTCTGATAGTGGAGAGAAAGAAGCTATTTCTTTCAGTGTGTGTCTTCAGGCTCCTGTACCATCCTCCCTGATGGCAGTAATGAAAAGGGGGCATGTCCTGGATGGTGAGGGTCCTTAATGATGCCACCTTCTTGAGGTATCACTTACTGAAGTTGTCTTCAATGGAGGGGGAGGCTAGTGTAGGTGATGGAGCTGGCTGAGTGTACAACCTTCTGCAGAAAGGCAAGTATGCTGGGATGTGCTGCGGAAGTTCATCAGCAGTGTCTCACCCTCCCTCAGGTCCACCACCAGCACTTTCAAATACATTGAAAGGAAAATAAATGCACATTGCGTAGTAGTTAATACATCTTTGGCATGAATTAATGATTACCTGTGCACAGTGACAGTGCTGAGAAACTATTGCTGCTTTGAGCACATTGTCATAACCCATACCAAAAGCCACTGACATTTACGCAGCATCTACCATGCAGTGAAACTCAAATAAAATTTGGCACATAACCACAAAACTCTATTGGGGCAGCTGATCAAAAGCTTGGTCAAATGAACAGTATAGCGAAGGAACTCCAAAGCATAGATCCTCGGCATTGAAGGCATGATACTCATTGGTGGATATTATAATAATCATGTGATCAAGAAACTGAAATGGGAAGAGTTCCAAAATTTTGGTGGGTTTTGGGGTGGGGGGGCGTAGTTGGTGGTGGGAGGTGGTTAGAAATCATAATAAAAGGCATTGCAAGTACCATGGAGTTAATTGAAAGGACGGCTGAATGTTTTAATCTTGGTGAGTTAAAGATGCTGAAACTTCAATAGACCACGTTCACACTTGGAACTGAGCCATGCCTGAAAAAAAAAACAAAAGCTACTTCTTCAAGGATCCAACATACAAAAGAATCTATCTATCTATATATATATGTATGTATGTGCTGGAAATCTGAAGTAAGAGCAAACAAAAAAAAATTAGCTAAAAATTTTCAGCAGGGCAGACTGCAACTGTGGTGAGGAAAACCATTTATTTTCCAGTGGTCTTCCACTCAAAGTGCTAGCTCTGCTTCTCCCTCCGCAGATGCTGCTCGACATGCTAAGTACTGGCAGAATTTCCTGCTCCTGTCTATCTAATCATTAAATAGAGTAAGGATACACGATTCTGGGCAAGGCATGTTGATCCCTCCAAAAGCATTTTGTGGAAATGGGGCAGGGAGAATGGGGAACAGTGGGGGGTGGGGACATGCAAAACTAAGGTTAAAAAAAGGTCTGTTTATAAGCATTTGAAGTGTTCCTGTCATTCAGAACAAATAAAGGCAGTTAAAATACTAAAAACATTTTAAAAGCCAAAAATATTTTAAATCTCAATACACACAATTTAAAAGAAACTTAAAGTTGGCTATCTACTTAAATTAATATCACTTTCCTACACCAGCCACATCTCCCCTGATTATCTTAATATCCAGAAATGTATTTACCTTTACATGAAACGGGCCAGCAAATGAGCCGCTGTCATTCTCTCACAGGTAGCTATTTACCTCCAACAAATTTATAGGGAAGCTGTCCAGGCTCCAAGATGTGTGCATTCCACCAGAGGTAAGGAGTTTATGTGGAATTACCAGACTCAATCCAGAGTGGGAAGGCTTTCTGAAAAATAATGGCAAGCAACTTTGGGGCTTTGCAGAGAAATTCAGAAATGTTCGCAGGCACTCGGGGAAAATGTCAGTTCAATGTTTCTCCGCAAAGCTTGGATCAATATCAATTGCGTGAAGGAATCAAAAGTAATTCAAGTTCATTGACTTACCAATGGGAAGGGGATACGGAAGATCTTAAAGTTATATAGGCATCCGTTAGTCTTGAGAGACCATGGATTTGTGCCTTGGAAAGTTTCCAGGGCGCAGGCCTGGGCAGGGTTGTATGGGAGACTGCTGCAAGCCTCCCCTCTCCATGCTACCAATGTTGTCCAATGGGAAGGGCAAGACCTAATACAGCTTGGCACTGGTGTCGTCGCAGAGCAATGTGTGGTTAAGTGCCTTGCTCAAGGACACACGTGCAGCCTCAGCTGAGGCTTGAACTAGCGACCTTCAGATCACTAGACGAATGCTTTAACCACTTGGGACAACGTCAACACTTATATACAAGCGAGAAGGATGTGTGAGGGCACCACAGTTAATTTTGTTTTCAAAATATGAAATCATTCATTTGATAGAAAAGGGAACCCCAGGGTTTCCGGGGACTATGCATGACCTGACTGACACAAATTCTGCCATGTGTTTTTCAAGCTAGCAATAATAACAAAAAGTTTCATGGTATTCATTAATATCTGGATACAAGTGCATGTGGAGTGATTGGTATTGTTACTATAGGAAATGGATAACATGCACAAAATGATGGAGGAACTCAGCAGGTCAGACAGCCTCTGTGGAAAGGACTAACCAGTCAATATTTTGGGCTGACACCCTTCATCAGGAAGGCCGTGTGTGATTTCCAGCATCTGCAGAATCCTATTGTCTTTGTCCTAAAAGGGTATTTCCGATTTGCAGAGAAATTGGCTTACTGGAACGGAACCCTTGCTTAACCCAGGGACTACCTGTGCTGTATATTTTTTTTAAACAGAGATTGAACGTGTTAGTGCTTGAAGTGACCTGTATAACTGTCAGTCTAAGCATAATGTTATCCAGGGTGTAGTGTTTAGAATTGTGGGTCACAGTCCCAAAATCGGGCAATCAGGATGGAGATGGAAAGGTTTCTTTTTCAGCCAGAATGCAGTGAATCTAGAATTATTTATGCAAGAGGGGGTCTGAATGTTCATGGTATTCATTAATGACTGGGTTTATTCAATACGGAGGTTGATAGATTATTTGGATGCTAAGGGAAGCAAGGGATATGAGAAAAGTGTAGGAAAGTGGCACAAAATTAAAGGAGCCACCACGGTACTATTGAATAGAAAACTGTTATGAGAGCCCAAGTGTCTTCTATTTCTTGTGTATGAGAGTTGGTTAATAAAATAAAGATACAAAACACATTAGAGTGATTTAAGGTGAACTGAAAATTTTGTAATAGGTGCCAGTGGTGGGGATCTGAAATTAAAACAAAACTGAAAACATTCAAAAGGTCAAGCATCTTTTGTAGGAAGAGGAACAAATACTGTTCCAGATCAAAGATCCTCCATGAGGATGCTGCCCGATGTGATGAATATTTTCATTACAATGATTGAAGAGATCATTTTAGCATGTTTTGCCTTTGTATCCAAAAAAAAATTAAGGTATGTGAGTTTGGGAAGGATGGATACTTTGAGCTATTATAAGCACACAAGAATTAATAACAGTATCAATACACATATAGTAGCTAGTCTTATCTCACAGCATATTTTGGGAGGGAATCAAAGCACATTCTCCATTGAACCAGATGACACGGGCTATGTGAAATGGGTTAATAGATGCATCTCCATCATTACTTAGCATATTTGCAATAACACCAGTGTGAGTAACTGCTCCAAAGCCAATTCCCTGATGATGCTAAGTATTAATTATTTAAACAAAACAAGACCTTGTTTTCACAAAAGCAAAAAAAAATGTAACACGCTTTCTAAGTTTTTATCTTCAAGCATTAATGTTAGTATTTTAGACATAATTTATAATAATGAATTTTGAGGGAAAATATCATTCTCTATCTACGAATGCAGAAGGATTTTTGTTTTCTTCCTTCTCCTGAAAGATAAACCTGTTTTAAATCTAGTAAGGTACCAGGATAATTCAATGGGAAAAGCTTCTTCAAATTGATGTGTGTTTTAAAGGAAGCCTGGTGGTGTTCAGGATGAAAGGATCAGTGACAGACTTACAATCTATTGGTCAGATATTGTTCTGCGCCTCTTAATAAGGGGCAGTGCCTTCAAGAGAATCTATTTAATGAACTATTTTCTTACGGCAAGGAAAGCCAAAGCAATATTTTTATCATGCAGTGCATGCACTTCAGTGTCATTTACACTCAGTGGACACTTTATTAAGTGCACCTGTACACCTAGCTAATACAAATATCTAGTCAGCTAATCATGTGGCAGCAACTCTATGCATAAAAACATGCAGAAATGATCAAGATGTTCAGTTGTTCAGACCAAACATCAGAATGGAGAAGAAATGTGATTCAAATGACTTTGACCATGAAATGATTGTTGGTACCAGACAGGGTGGTTTGAGTATCTCAGAAACTGCTGATGTCCTGGGATTTTCACATAGAATAGTCTCTACAGCAGGGTTTCCCAATCTTTGTTATGCCATGGACCCCTACCATTAACTGAGGGGTTTGTGGATCCCAGGCTGGGAACCCCCTGCTCCAGGATTTACAGAGGATGGTATAAAAAATCTAGTGAGTGGCAGATCTGTGGATGAAAATGTCTATTTAACGAGAGGTCAGAGGAGAATGGCCAGACTGGTACAAGCTGATAGGAAGATGACAGTAACTCAATTAACCATGCTTTACAACAGTGGTGTATCCCTGAATGCATAACACATCAAATCTTGAAGTAGATGGGCTACAGCAGCAGAAGACCACAAACATACACTGTGGCCACTTTATTAAATATGAGAGGTACCTAATAAAGTGGCCACTGTGCATATATGATAAACTATATTCTTGCTGGGGATGGTTGAAAGCCAAAACAGCATTTTTTATGATGCAGTGCATGCACTTCAGCATGATTTATATTAACTTGCTGTGTATTAGTAAAGGAATGGAAAACAAACCATTGTGAAGAGCTCTTTGTGACTGCATTTGTTTTTAGATTTGCAGGAAGCTTGCTTTCACAATTGTTTCTCTTATCACCCATTACTATTAAATGTGCTGTCAGTGTTGGAAGCTCATGTTTGTTTAACATGCAATCTGTCAATTTATAGAACAGTTCCAAGTCTTCTTGGCCTTGGAATTACATTGAGGAATGATTGCATGTGAATGCATAATGCAGTCATCTGAAATTGTCTTTGTTCACAATTTTAATAGAGGCTTTACCCCATTGCAAGCTAATACCTCTGCTAAAGGAGACAAAGAAAATTCAGCTGAAAGCACAGAAACACTTGGGTGCCATTAACCTATAGCAGTTGTTCTATTTTATACAATGTACTTTGGTTGTTAAGTTGGGAGTCCAGTCCTTTAGCTCCACAATGCGAATTGTAAAGCAGTTTCACAACATTTGCTTTTCCCATGGAACAACACAGCAAAGGAACAGCCCCTTCGACCTACAACATTGTGCCGAACTAATTAAGCTAATGACAGCTAATTTCCAATCTACTAAAATCTAAGAAAGTGTTTGTAACAATTGGTTAGGCTTTAGATGAGTAAGCAAAGATCAAAATATTAATAGTTGGCCCCAAATTTATGTGGACCGAGCCAGCCCTACTCACTGGTCACTTATCCATTAACACGCAAAATGCTGGAGGAACTCACCAGGTCAGGCAGCATCTATGGAAAGAAGTAAACAGTTGACATCTCAGGACCCAAAATGTCGACTGTTTCTTCTTTTCCATAGATGCTGCCTGACCTAATGAGTTCCACCAGCATTTTATGAGTTGGCTTTTGATTTCCAGAATCTGCAGCTTTTCTCATGTTTGTCACTTATCCATTACATCTATTCTTCCGTGGAGTGGTTCACTAGGTGAAATGCCCCTGATTTCAATGACTGTAGATTAGCAGCAAGTTGAGGCAAGCTGGAACCTGCTGTCAAAACAGTTCGTAAGTCTTTTAGAAACATAGAAAACCTACAGCACAATACAGGCCCTTTGGCTCAAAAAGCTGTGCCAAACATGTCCTTACCTTAGAAATTACCCAGGGTTACCCATAGCCCTTTATTTTTCTGAGCTCCATGTGCCTATCCAGGAGTCTCTTAAAAGACCGTCGTATCCGCCTCCACCACCGTCGCCGGCAGCCCATTCCACGCACTCACCACAGTCTGCATAAAAAAACTTACCCCTGACATCTCCTCTGTACCTACTTCCGAGCACCTTATAACTGTGCCCTCTCGTGCTAGCCATTTCAATCCTGGGGAAAAGTCTCTAACCATCTGCATGATCAATGCCTCTCATCATCTTGTACACCTCTACCAGGTCACCTCTCATCCTCTGCCACTCCAAGGAGAAGAGACCAAGTTCACTCAACCTATTCTCATAAAGCATGCTCCCCAATCCAGGCAACATCCTTGTAAATCTCTGCACTCTTTCTATGGTTTCCACATCCTTCCTATAGTGAGGCGACCAGAACTGAGCACAGTACTCCAAATGGGTTCTGACTAACGTCCTATATATTTGCAACATTACCTCTCAGATCCTAAACTCAGTCCCATGATTGATGAAGGCACTGTATGCCTTCTTAACCACAGAGCCAACCTGCGCAGCAGCTTTGAGTGTCCTATGGACTCGAACCCCAAGATCCCTCTGATCTTCCACACTGCCAAGAGTCTTACCATTAATACCATATTCTGTCATCATATTTGACCTACCAAAATGAGCCACCTTATCTGGGTTGAACTCCATCTGTCAAATCTTAAAACAGATTGAAAAAATACCTACAATTAAAATTGTTTAATAAAAATAAAAGTATAACATTCCAATTATCAATGCCAGGAAACATTTAAAACAAATATATTTAGGAACGTATGAGAAGAACAGGAGCAGGTAACTCTGCTCCTCAAGATGGCTCCACCCTTCAGTACGATCTGTCCCAGGCCTTATCTCTTCTGTGGAGTTTCTCATTGCTCTCAATTACCTGATTGTTCCAAAATGCTTCTGCTTCCTCATAACCTAATTTGATCTAGCCTTGATAACTGCCTGGAATAAGAATTCTGGGGTCTCACCACCCTCTGAGAAGTTCCTACACAACTCAATAACATAATTCTGGAGTAGTCATTTAAAACTGTCACCTCATTCAAGTTTGCCCACTGGTGAAATCGGAATCTGCTGTCATGACCCTAAAAATCTTTTGTTTCAATCAGATCATACCTCTTTCTAAATTCCAAAAAGAATTAATTCCCGGACCTGTGCCCTACCACCGGCCTGTGCTTTATACATTAACGTTTTTTTTTGATCAAGCGTAAGTTGCATTTTGGGAAAATGCTAATTAACTTGAACATTGCCTTCATAACTATTCCTTTGTTGAACTGACTACTGCCACTGAACTTGCAGTAAGTCTATTCTGAAATGAGTCCAGTTGGCCTTCATGAGGATTCAAACATTAAAGTAAGTCTGAATGATCTCGGTGTCTGGCAGTGAGGGAGTTCAGACCTTTAGGTATACTTGTTAAGGAACTTGAGATGACATCTTGCTAATGAAGATGAACATCAGCTGTACCACACAGGAGAGGCCACCGCACCGTGCTTTGTATGTTCCAATTGAACAGCAAGCACACATATGCCCTTTGAATGAGTCTTTCACCTGTATAATGTGGACCATCATGGGTCTTCAGAAGGGTTTCCTGATGGAATTTCTGCTGAAAACCCACCATCATGGACACTACCCTGGGTCAATATTTACCCTGAGAGAATGCAGAAGGATATTCTGGGACAGATTGTAGGAGGCAGTCAATGTTTGTAAACACAAGGGATTCTGCAGATGCTGGAAGTATTGAGCAACACATGGAGAATGCTGGAGAAACTCTGCAGGTCAGGCACCATCTATGGAGGGCAGAAAAGAATCAACATTTAGGCCAAGACCCTTCGTCAGTTAATAATTTGTTCCTCTTTTATTTTATGACCTCTACCTTGGAAATGCTAAGACAAGCTTGCAGGTTAAAGAATTCAAAATTAGATTTTGATGACAATTTTGGGCTTCCATGTCTCAAACTGCAAGTCGTCTTTGCAACATGCCTTTAAAGTGGCACCTGTCAGTCAAGGTCAGTAAATGGTAATGGATGATTCGTTTCTGTGTGAAAAGTGAGACTTTGTTCCTTTGACTACTGAGGCAAAAATGGTACCAAATGAGTACCAGCTGATATGCATTCTGCAAGTAACATATGCAGACATGGGCCAAAATTTCATTTTATCTGGTCTATTGAGGGAAATGCATGTACAACCTTGATATTGTCTCTGATGTCTTCAGTATCATAATTTGTTTGATAATGCCATTGTGAAGTAACCTGGGATTCACACATGTCTGTCTGTCTGTCTGTCAGGGGGTTCCCAACCTGAGGTTCACTGACTCCTTGCTTAATAGTATTGGTCCATTGCATAAAAAAAGTTGGAACTTATCCAGGCACTCTTTCTTTTTTTTCTATAGGGATGTCAGGGGGGTGGGGTTAAGGGGAGGGGGAAGGGTATATATTTTTTTTACATATTTTCTTTTTCTTTCTGTAATTATTTGAAAACTCAATAAAAAAAGTTTTTTAAAAAAGTTGGAACTTCTGATCTTTGATATATACGTGCATCTGTATCTTCAGATTATATGCATGCAAGTATTATATTGTGGCGACCCACTTTCTGCGCAGGTGAACCGGCTCACAAATAGCCAGCGCGTGGGAGGAGACTTTGGTAATGCACCTCTGATGTCATTTCCGCCCGGAGAGCGCGGGCGCTAGGGATTAAATGCCAGTGCCGCAAAGTTTGAATAAACTAGTCTCGAAATGACTTACCGACTGCGTGTCGTTATTTCAGCGCTGTGTGTAGCACATTGCTACATTGGTGACCCCGATGGTCCAAACGGGATTTGGACCAAAGATGACCAACTCTTCATCTGTTCACGCAGTTTCGCTAAAACTGCCGACTTTCTGGACGCTGCGACCGCGCGTGTGGTTTAGCCAAGCAGAAGCCCAGTTCCAGATTCGGCAGATATCCTCTGATTCCATGCGTTACTACCACGTGGTGAGCGCCCTTGACCAGGAGACAGCCACCCAGGTTGCGGATTTCATACAGTCAGCCCCGGAAGAAGGCAAATATGAAGCATTCAAAGCGCTGCTCATTGGGACCTTTGGCCTCTCACGGCGTGAGCGAGGTGCCCGCCTGCTTCACCTGGACGGTTTGGGAGACAGGCTGCTGTCAGCATTGATGAACGAGATGCTGGCCCTGGCTGACGGACACAAGCCCTGCCTCATGTTCGAGCAAGCGTTCCCAGAGCAACTGCCCGAGGACATACATCTGCTGCTGGCCGATGCAGATTTCAGCGACCCCCAGAAGGTGGCGGCCCGGGCAGATGTGCTGTGGAAAGCCAAGAGGGAGAGCGTGGTGTCCATCGGTCAGATTACCAGGCCACGCGCCCAACAGCGGACCAGACCAGGCCCGGCAGGGGGGCGCACACAACACGGAGGCAGGAGTGAGGAGACCAGTGAACAGTGGTGTTTCTACCACCAGCGGTGGGGCACAAAAGCCCGCCGTTGTCGCCCGCACTGCAAGGGCCAGGGCCAGGGCCAGCTGCCGCTAATGACTATGGTGGCTGGCCACCAGGACATCTGGGACAAACAGTCGAGACGCCGCTTCTTGGTCGACACCGGAGCAGAAATCAGCGTCTTGCCCCCGATGGGGTATGACACCCGCAACAGGAAGCCAGGACCCACCCTGAGGGCCGCAAACGGCAGCACCATATGGACCTACGGCACCCGCACAGTGCAGCTGCAGTTCAGCGCCAGCCGGCTCACGTGGGACTTCACACTGGCCGCGGTGGCCCAACCACTCCTGGGGGCGGACTTCTTGCAAGCTCACAGCCTGCTGGTCGACTTGCAAGGGAAAAGACTGGTACATGCCGAGACTTTCCAGACATTCTCCCTGGGTGAAGCCAAGTTGCCGGCCCCACACCTGGACTCCATCACGCTGTCGGACAACGAATTCACCAGAATCCTGGCGGACTTTCCATCGATTCTGGCACCGCAGTTCACGGCAGCCATGCCCAGACACAGGTTACAGCACCACATCCCGACCAAGGGACCACCCCTCCATGCCCGCGCACGAAGGCTCCCCCCGGACAAGCTCCGCCTGGCGAAGGAGGAGTTCAAGAGGATGGAGGAATTGGGGATCGTACGGAGGTCCGACAGCCCATGGGCACCCCCCCCCCCCCGCACATGGTGCTCAAAGCAGCTGGGGGTTGGAGACCATGCGGCGACTACCGCAGACTGAATGAGGCTACAACTCCAGACCGCTACCCCGTGCCGCACATACAGGACTTTGCAGCAAACCTGCATGGGGCAAGAATCTTTTCTAAGGTAGACCTCGTCCGGGGATACCATCAAATCCTGGTGCACCCTGAAGATATCCCGAAAACAGCACTTATCACCCCATTCGGCCCGTTCGAGTTCCTCCGAATGCCGTTCGGCCTGAAGAATGCCGCACAGACATTCCAGCGGTTAATGGATGTGGTGGGATGCGACCTGGACTTTGCGTTCATCTATTTGGACGACATCCTTATAGCCAGCAGTAGTCGCCAGGAGCATCTGTCCCACCTCCGCCAGCTCTACTCCCGCCTGAGTGATTTCGGCCTCACGATCAACCCGGCCAAATGCCAGTTCGGTCTCGATACCATCGACTTCCTGGGCCACAGGATTACCAAAGATGGGGCAACACCTCTGCCCGCCAAGGTAGACTCGATCCGCCACTTTGCCCGGCCCAACACAGTCAAAGGCCTACAGGAGTTCGTTGGTATGGTGAACTTCTACCACTGTTTCCTCCCCTCAGCAGCCCGTATCATGCGCCCTTTGTACACCCTGATGTCGGGTAAAGGCAAGGACATTACTTGGGATGAGGAGGCCGCAGCCGCTTTCGTCAAAGCCAAGGAACCCTTGGCAGATGCCGCGATGCTGGTGCACCCCAGAATGGACATTCCAACTGCACTCATGGTGGACGCATCCGACACAGCAGTCGGTGGGGTGCTGGAGCAGCTCATCGAGGGGCGCTGGCAACCCCTGGCATTCTTCAGCAAACACCTACGACCACCCGAACTCAGGTACAGTGCCTTCGACCGGGAGCTGTTGGCACTGTATCTGGCAATCCGGCATTTTGGGTACTTCTTAGAAGCCAGGCCGTTCACCGCGTTCACAGACCACAAACCATTGACCTTCACATTCACGAAGGTGTCCGATCCCTGGTCGGCTCGCCAGCAGCGACATCTGTCCTACATCTCCGAGTACACGACAGACATCCAGCATGTCTCGGGAAAGGACAACGTCGTGGAGGACGTCCAGGCCAGCTATCCAGGCCCTGTCCCTGGGGGTGGACTATGCAGCACTGGCGGAGGCGCAGCAGGCAGACGACGAGATGCCCAGCTACAGGACCGCAGTCTCAGGTTAGCAGCTGCAGGACTTTCTCGTAGGTCCAGGTGAGAGGACCCTCCTGTGCAACGTGGCTACCGGCCAACCTCGCCCCATCGTTCCGGCAGCCTGGAGACGGCGAGTTTTCGACTCCATACACGGTTTGGTGCACCCATCTATCAGGACAAATGTCCGGCTGGTCTCCAGCAAGTTCGCGTGGCACGGACTTCACAAGCAGCTCAGTGAATGGGCCAGAACGTGCGCGCAATGCCAAACAGCCAAGGTGCAGCGGCACACTAAAGCCCCGCCGCAGCAGTTCGAACCCACCCACCGGAGGTTCGACCACATTCATGTGGATATCGTGGGCCCCCTACCAGTGTCCTGAGGAGCATGGTACCTCCTAACTATGGTAGACCGGTTCATGAGGTGGCCAGAGGCGGTCCCGCTCACCGACACATCTGCCGATTCCTGTGCCCGAGCACTAATCGCAACCTGGGTAGCACACTTCGGGGTACCAGCCCACATTACCTTCGACAGAGGCGCCCAGTTCACCTCCAGCCTGTGGTCGGCTGTGGCCAGCCTGTTGGGAACGCAGCTACACCACACCACTGCCTACCACCCACAGTCGAACGGACTGGTGGAACGCTTCCACCGTCAGTTGGTCAGCTCTCATGGCCCGCCTGAGAGGACCTAACTGGGTGGACGAGCTTCCCTGGGTCCTGCTTGGAATTTGCACAGCACCCAAAGAGGATCTGCACGTCTCATCAGCCGAGTTGGTGTACGGTGCACCCCTGGCCATCCCAGGAGAGTTCATACCAGCCCCAGGGGGGGCAAGAGGAAGAACCCGCAGCAGTCCTGGACAGACTACGCGAAAGGCTCGGCAACCTGGCCCCCGTACCGACTTCACAGCACGGACGGACCCCGACCCATGTACCCAAAGACTTGCAGAACTGTAAGTTTGTGTTTGTACGAAGGGGCGGACACCGAGCACCGCTACAGCGGCTGTACGAGGGGCCGTTCAAGGTGATCAGCAACAACGGGTCCACGTACATTCTGGACATTGTGGGAAAGAGGAGGTTTTCACGGTGGACCGACTCAAACTAGCCCATGTGGACTTGGCGCAGCCAGTCGAGGTTCAGGCACCGCGGCGCAGAGGCAGACCTCCCAAACAGAGGCTGATCCAGACTGTGGACATTGGGGGGTGATTTGTCGGTTCTGGGGGGGGGGCAGGTTATGTGGCGACCCACTTTCTGTGCAGGCGAACCGGCTCACAAATAGCCAGCGAGCGGGGGGAGACTTTAGTAATGCACCTCTGACGTCATTTCTGCCCGGAAAGGGTGGGCGCCAGGGATTAAATGCCAGCGCCGCTAAATTTGAATAAACTAGTCTCAAAACAACTTACCAACTGCATGTCGTTATTTCAGCGCTGTGTGTAGCACATCGCTACAATATACTTTAGTGCGTGAATCCCAGAATTTGTCAAAATACTATATGTGCATTCAGTGGCTGTAATCCATCCACTTCAAAGTTCGATATGCTGTGTATTCGGAGTTACCTTCTGCACACCACTGTTGTAATGTGTGGTTATTTGAGTTGGTGTCACCTTCACTGGATGCTTTTTCTCTTTTCCGCACTATTCTCTGTAAATTTTGGAGCTTGTTGTGCATGAAAATCCCAGGAGTTTCTGAGATACTCAGTCGACCCCATCTGGCACCAACAATCTTTCCATGGTCAAAGTCATTTAGATCACATTTCCTCACTTTTCTGATATTTGGTCTGAACAACAACTGACCACGTCTGTATGCTTTTATCAATCAAGTTGCTGCCACATGGTTGGCTGATTAAGTATTTGCATTAATGAGCAGTGTATCTAATTATGTGACCACTGAGTGTATATAGTATGAAAATGTGTACATAATAATAGCATACCCATATGTGTATTGTATATACAGACATACTATCAATTTAGTACTTCTATTCCTAAATAAGGTCAGCATATTATGACTGGCAAAATAACGTAAAAGGACATTGGGCATCTTGTGAAATTCGAATGATAAAGTAGTACTCCATGCCACTTGCGGTCTATAGTCTGTTGCATTAGTTAGCTGTAAGTTGCCTCATAGTGTAAGTTAGTGGCCCAATAAAAGCAAATGGTCATTGGGCATATGTGCAAAGAATAAAATGCAGGGATATATGCAAAGAAGGAAGTAATGAGATTGCTCCTCTGGTGGCCAGTTTGAACTTAATGGACTGACAGGCCTCCTTTGTCATTATAAGTATTAGATAAAAATTATATGAGTAGTGCACTATGCAAATATTCCTAAGATGTATTCCATGTAAAATGTCTTCCAGCTTGTATTGATGAAGAAATGTAATTTCACTGATAAATGATCTGGATGAAAATTGTGATAAAGTCTGCCTTTGAAAGGCAATTTGCTAACACGACATCATTCTCTTAATCAAGATCAAAGACTCATGGTACTTGGAAGGTTAATGAAGGCCATTCATGTTGCATTGTAGAAGTCTAGTTTCCTATTCAAAGTCATCACTGAAATATTCCCTGGTTTAGGAGTCTCTGTCCTCGACTGAATTTTTAGCATCGAAGGTGAATGGCAGTTAATTCTCTGGAGAGGTGGAGATAAAATGACCAGGAAAGAAATAGCGCAACTTCTCAAATTAGCATAATTAGTAATTATCTCCTAATAGCCCCTCTTGGATTTAAAGACTTGGCACTTGAATTTCTGTTTAAAGTTCAGTGAGGAAAAACAAATTTCACGCTGAAATGTCTCAATAACACAGCTGAGCTATTGGGGTAATCATCTGTTTTAGGTGCAGTTTCATTTAGAACTGAGGCTGAAAGTGTCTTCCTTTGTCTCTATCTGTATCATGAGTGTGCATACATGTCTCTGTCATATGTGTGCATGACCGCCACTGTCTATGTGCCTGTGCATCATTGTCTGCCTTGTGTCTGTCTGTCTGTCTGTCAGTTTGTGGGTAGCTAACTACCTGAGTATATTGTACTGTGTGAAAAACATAAATCTAACCTAAAAACAGAAAGCACTATATCCGGTAAAAGGGTAATACATCATCATTTTAAATAGACATCTTTCATCAAAACTTCTGACAAAGAATTTCCAGTGTTGTGATAATACGATTCCACATTTTCTGATGCAGATAGATCTTGCAGCTTAACATTTTTTTGGGGAAGGAATGATAATTCTGTGGAGGATACAAAGCACACAAATCTAAAACTAGACAGTTACAGAGGATAATTTTAAAGGGATGTGAGGCATTAGATAGTGAGGCAACAGGGGAGCAAGAAGGAACTGGATGTTATGGTCAGAGCACAGGCAGTGGGAGTATGGGCTGTGGAACAAAGTGAACAAAAAACACTTACGCTTTTAATTTTCCAAACTTATCAGTCAAGAAATAAGAATACCACTATTATTCATCTATTTCTTAAAATGTGCTGCTGTGCCAATATCTCAATAACCCGCACTGAACATCCATGCAGAACCCTTGATGCAATTTTTGTCTGGATATTGTAGGAGGAATATTAAACTATAATGCTCATTAAAATCAAAACTTAATAAAATTCCAACAACAAATCATTTTCATTTATCATGTATAAATCAAGGCAACTGATTTTTTTAAAATTCTTAGTGGGCTTCTACACTCAGTGCCCACTTTATAAGGTACCTTCTGTATCTAATAAAATGCCACTGGCTGTATGTGTGTGGTGTTCTGCTGCTATAGCCTATCCACTTCAGGGTTTTGCATCATGTCCTGCATTCCAACATCTTCTTCTGCACGTTGTTTTTGTAACTCATGGTTATTTGAGTTACTGCCACCTTCCTATTGGCTTGAACCACTCTGGTCATTCTTCTCCGATGTTTCTCATTAACAAGGCATTTTTACACAAAGAGCTGCCACTCACTGGATGTTTTTGTTTTTCTCAACCGTTCTCTATAAACTCTAGAGACTGATAGGAGTGAAAATCCCAGGAGATCAGCTGCTTGAGATACTCAACCCCGTCTGGCACCAATAATCATTCCACAGTCAAAGTCAGATCACATTTCTTCCCCCAATCCGATGTCGGGTTTGAAGAACAACTGAATCTCTTGACTATGTCTCTTGCGCTTTGCAAAGCTTCCACATCCATCCTGTAATGTGTTCAGAAGAGCACACAGTACGCCAAATATGACCTAACTGAAGGGGCATTCAGCTGCAACATGACTTTCTGAACTTTGTACTCATTGACTGACCAATGAAGCCAAGTATGCCATATGCATTTTGTTTCAACCTCTCAGTCTACTTCTATTGCCAACTTCAAGGAGCTGCTTTAGATCCCTCTGTATATCAATGCTCCTAAACATCCTATCAATTACTGTATTCTCTTCCATTTGATGCCCCGAAGTGCACCACCCCATACTTGTCCAGATTAACCTCCATTTGCCATTTCTCCTCCCACGTTTCCAACTATTCCATATCTTGCCATATCCTATGACAATCTTCCTCACTATCCACAAACTTACTAATTAGACATAAACTGAGCTTTCATTTAAAAATCGGACTGACTCACGTTATCAAGCGTTAATATATCTGAGAAAGACTGTGATCTCTCGGCACCACTCTGTTGCAGACGTGTGCTCTGTGTTAGTCCTATTTACATAATCAGAGTTGCCGTGAAAATTAAACGGGTCATCATATTCTCATGGATCATTTATAAAGGGTGTTACCCAGAAAAGTATCACTAAAGGGTGAAACTGAGAGAAGAATGAATTTTCATCAATTCCATCCCTATTTTATTCTATTTGTAAGCAACATTTCAAAAACCTATTAATAAAACATTAATTCGCCGTATCCTTCAAATACACCACAGCATTATTTTTATAATTATGATAATACAGAAGTTATGTGGCCTTTTCCAAAAGGGGCTGATAGTGAACACATTGCCATCTTTAGACTTGTATCATATAGCTTAAGGGAGTAATTTGCATAATTCACATATCACAGTAATCATTGCATGATGTGCTCAGATCATCGAGATTTACTGTCAGGCAGTCTCGGGTACTCCACGATGCTGAGTAGATTCCTGAACTCTCTTCCTTCAGATTCTTCACAGGAATGCCCTAATATCATTGGCCTTGTGAGATTTCTCTTTGTCATCCTGTTTTCCTTTCTTTCTAGATGCTAATATTTTGGTGTGAATTCCTAAGCATTTCCTGAGATTGTTTTAAAATTCTGGCATTGTTTTATTCATACTCCATTTGACGACAAGTGTGGTACAGCTGTCAGGAGCCCACTGCTCCATAATATGATGCAATGACCTGAAATTTTTATTTGGATTTAAAATGACAGAATTACACTGAATTATAGCATAAAAACAGGCTGGTCAGCCTAACTGGTCCATGACAGCATTCAAAATATACATGAGCCTTTTCTCTCCGTTCCTCATCCAGCTCTTATCAACACCTCCCTTCTCCTTTGTGTCGTATTGTATGTATCGAAGTTTCCTTTTAATGTTTTTACAGTCTCATCCTTGCCTATTTGCAGTAACATTCTGACTATATTATGTGCAAAGCAGTTTTTCCAGAATTATTGACGGGATTTATTAAAGTCTATCTTGAACATGAGAAACTATTGTGCGGTATATTTAATGTGTTAAGTATAGTGTGATATTTAGAATATTATGTGTTGAGCTAACTATACACGCTACAATGTAGAGGAGTTTAAATCGTGCTGTACAATGTACAGTGTTTTGTACCAGGTTTGGCACCTCAGGTAAAGAGTATTATTCTTGCATTTCTATCCATTTTGGGCACAAAAAAGTGACTGAAATATGTTGCTTAGCTACAAATGGCACGGGGATTGTAAGAAGGGTCAATTCTTAAAAAAAAAAGGCCAAGATAGTATTCCTACATCAGACTAAAAATTGCATTTCTTTGAAGTTTATTCTATGAGCTTTGTAGATTACAAAATGATCTCAAGCTACCAACTGAAGGTGGGAACCTGTTTCAAACAGAAGAGGCTATAGTTTGAAACATGAAGTGGCATTGTTTTTTCTGAAACTTGAACAGTGATATAAATTGTACGCGCCCAGGTCATGGAATAAGTTGGTATTTTTGAATGTTGGGCTCTAATCCCACCTGGAATGAATAGGGGATTTTCACTCGCCCTGTGTTGAAAGTGAATTGACCCCAGGCTTTCACATCCAGATCCTGATGGACAAAACAATACTGCTGATAATTTATCTTTGATTAATAATACAACTTCCTCTGAGATGTGATAATCCTGACTGGTCTGAGAAACAGTGGTGGGGGTGTGGGTAATGGAATCAAAGTTGTGTGCTCAGAGGATTTTTTATCTAAATAACATTTAAGAAGCATTATTTGGTTAGCTCCACTACATCGATTCCCTGATCCCTAATGCTTTGGTTTCAAAATCCTGTCTTTATGGACAAATCCATATACAGACCATTCTAATGTTCCCATATTACTTCTAATCAACTGGCACTGCAGCTCAGCTCTTTGTTGTAACAAGATTGGCCTGCTGGGCTTCCTGACCTTTTTATGCCAACATGTTGATGTTGCTTTCTGTTATTATGGTCTTGCTTTTTAATATTTGTTTCCTAAATATGTCCAATTGCCTTAGTTTGTTTTTATAAGGAGCCCTGTCTTCCCATTTCCGCCTTTGTCTGCTTTCTCTAGTTTAGTTCCCAACACTTGCTAAATGTGTAGAATTCTTATTCAGCATTGTTCTCTATAGAACATCTGTCCTAAGAGCACTTGCAGCTGAAACGCATCCCCTTTTCATAGCACTTACCATGCTATTTCATACATAGTACTGAATAATGAAGGCAAAATACAATAGAAACAGTTTAATTTATTTGAGATACAGCGTGGAACAAACCTTTCCAGCCTTGCAAGCCACACCTCCCTGATTTATTCTGAGCCCAGTCTCGGGACAATTTGCAATGACTAATTAACCTATCAACTGGTACATCTTTGGACTGTGGGAGGAAACCAGAGCATCCGGAGGAAACCCACACGGTTGTGGGCAGCACGTACAAATTCTTTACAGCCAGCTGCAGGAATTGAACCCAGGTTGCCTGCACGGTGAAGCGTTGTTTTAACCACAACACTACTGTGCCATCTATTACTACAACTCACTGGGAATGAAATTCCAGACTTTACACATGATAAAGTTCAAAGTTTCAAAGTAAATTTATTATCAAAGTGAATACATTATGTCACAATATACAACCCTAAAATTCATTTTCTTATGGGCATTTACTGTAGAACAAAAAAACCCAATAGAATCAATGAAAAAACACACTCAAAAACTGGCATAATCAAAGTGCAAAACAAACTGCAAATACAAAATAATAATGGATTTTAAATGAATAATACCTGGAATAAGTTGTAAAGTCTTTGAAAGTAAGTCTGGAGATTGTGGAGTTCCGAGCTGAGGTGAGTGAAGTTTATCCACTCTAATTCTGGAGCCTGATAGCTTCAGTGTAATAACTGTTCCTGAACCTGGTCATTTGGGACCTAAGGCTCCTGTATCTCCTTCCTAGTGGTAGCAGTGAGAAGAGAGCATGGTCTGGATAATCATAAATTTATGTATATATATATATAGTAACTAGAAGAATAGCAAAATGTTTTATACCTCATCCTGAATGTCAGTTCTGGTCATCACATTACAGGAAGTATGTGTAAGGAAGTACAAGGCTTTGGAGAGGGTGCGTAAGAAGGTGGCCAGGGTGTTGCATGCATTAGCGTATTCAATATAAGCAGAGGTTGGACAAAATAGGATTGCTTCCTTTGGAATGTTGCAGCCTGAGGGACCACCTGATGGAAGTGTATAAACTGAGGTATAGATAGTGATGATAGTCAAGCTTTTTTTTCTCTTCTGGATGGAAATGTCAAATATGAGGATGTAGTTTTAAAGTGAGAGGAAAAGTTGACCACAGAATTTTTTTTACATAGAGATGCAGGCGCCTGGAATGCGCTGTCATAGGAGGTGATGGAAGCAGAAATTATGGCGATGTTTAAGTGTGATTTAGACAAGTCCTGGCAGGGGATGGCGGTACCTCAACCAAGTGCAAGCAGAGGTACAGTTTAAATTTGCATCCTAGTCAGTATGCGGCTTAATTAAGTGGAATACCATCTTAGCTCGATAACGGTTTAAAATACTGTAAATCCTAGCGATCTGAAATAAAACCAAAATTGCTGAAAATACTTGAATCAGGTAGCACCTGTGCAAAGAGAAAAGTACTTAACATTGCAGATTTTAAAAAATGTTTCCAACATTTTCTGCTATTTATACCACATTAATTCACCAAACACATTCTAATCATGTTCAAAACTACATTAAGGAGTTAGATCAAGTTAAATCACAATACTTAGCAGCCTGAAAGATAACGTTACCATGGTGAGTATAGCAGCCAGTTTGTGGATCTTTGTTCGCACTGAAATAGCCAAGCTCTGTTAAGTACTTATTCTTGCACAAAGGAAATACTCTTTTTAAGACAACCTATTCACCTCCCGGTGTCTGAAACTCAGAACCTGGTGCATGGTTAATGATATTTATGACAGCATGGCATGCATCAGGGTTTTAAATCTTTACATTTTCAAAGCATAAAATAAGATTGAGGTAAAATAAACAAATTTAACAACCTGCTGCAATGTGTGGATTAATCTATAGTGGGGGGGGGGGGTGGGTGTAGTAGTTTCTAAACCTATTTACAGCCATTGGATAATATTTGCCTCCTGAAACTTTAAAGGTGCTGGGACAATAAAGCAATAGTAAGTGCAGTTTCTTAATCTGTAAAAGTTCAGGACAAAACATTCTCGCCACAATTTTCCATTTTTTTTAAGGAAAAACTTGGCAGTGACAAAAACCATAAAGAGACAAAGCTTCCAATCTCCTCAAAGAGACTGGCTCTGAAGCCCGCGTAGAGAACGTAAATGAAGTGACAACCCCTGAAACAGCTACAGTCCATGAATGACCTTATCAAGATCCTGCAGTCTATTGCTTTTCCTGCAATCAACCATTTTGACTTTTAGTAGATGATTGCCGCCAGCAGGGCCTTGCTGTGAACACGGATTAGTGAAAGCGTGAATTAGGAAAGGTGTTGAGGGGGCAATTGTAGGGTTAAAAGGAGGCTTTCTTCCAATGTTGTGTGGAATCAATAATCATTTCCACCCTGGGATGTAGCAGCATAACCCTACCACTTAAAAGTGAGAAATAGGGAATTACTTCCTAACTATCCTGACACAAGTAAAAGGAGGAAAATATTTGAGTCAGGTTTATGACATGAAGTTTTGTTGTTTTACAGCAGCAGGACAGCGCGTGACATTAAAAATTACTGCAGGTTACAAAATAAGTAGTACAAAAGAAAACAATGGGGCAGTCAGTGTTTGTGGGCTAATGAAATCTGAATGGAGGAGCAGAAGCTGTTCTTTAAAAGTTGTGGGTCTTTAGGCTCCTGCTCTTCCTCCCCAGTGGTAGTAACACAAAGAAGGCATGTCTCGGATGGTGAGGGTCTTTAATGATGGATGCTGTCTTGAGGCAGTGCCTTTTGAATATGTCGTTGATGATAGAGAGCTCTGCCTGTGATGGACCTGCTGAATCTACAACCCTCTGCAGCCTCTTGCAGTTCTGTGCACTAGAGGCTCCCTACGGGGTTGTGATGCAACCATTAGAAAACTCTCCATTGTACATCTGTATAAATCTGGAAGAGTCTTTATTGACATACCACATCTCCTCAGACGCCTAATGACATAGAGCCACTGGCATGCCTTTTTTAAGATTGCATCAACGTGTTGGGCACAGGATAGATCCTCTGAGATGTTGATGCCCAAGAAGTTGAAGCTACTGTGTACATTTTCCTCTGTAACCTCTTCCAAGCTGAAATTTAAAACTTTGTTGAAACAACAGTAGGATTGAACAGATTCAACATAGATTAAGAGAATCATGCTTGTTGAATGTTGGTTTTGAGGGTATAACCAGCAGAAGACAAGGTTGAAACAGTGGATGTAGTGTTTTGTGTCTTAGGAGGTCTTCAGTAATTTATTGCAAAATAGACTGATCAGTAAAATTAGAATATATAGTTTTGGGGATAGTATATGGGGTTGGATGGAGGAATGATTAACAGAGAGAATGCAGATGCTGGGATCTGGGGCTGAAAAACTTTGCTGGAGAAGCTTGGCTGTTCAGGCGGTATCTATGGAGGCAAAGAGGCAGTTTATGTTTTGAAGCAACACATTGAAACAGGCCCTGACCCACTGAGTTCCTCCAACTCTTTGTTTTTCAGCAGTTGAGCTAAACTATTAAATCACGGATTTGAAGCCTGTGACTAATGAGGTGTTACATTACCAGCTGTTCACAATATACATCAATGATTTGGAAATGGGAGCGAGTGTAAAATATCCAGGTTTGCTGACAGTGCAACATTGGCAGTGTCAGGTTGGGAGTAGAATTCAATGGGATTTGGGTGGCATGGTCGTAACAGATATATTGAGGAAAACTGTGAAGTCATCCATTTTGGGAGAAATAGCAGAAAATCTGAGTGTTTGTAAATAGCTTGAGTTTGAAAAGTGTCCTCATGGAGAGTCTCGACCCAAAACATTGACAATTCCCTTCTCCCCACAGACGCTGCTCAGCCCTCTGAATATCAACACCTTTCATCACAGAGGTATAAGAGGAACTCAAAGGGACCTGATTGTCTGACTAAATGAATCACTAAGTTAACATGCAGTCGATTAGGAATGACAGTAGTACTATATATGGACATTTTTAAAGAGGGGATTTAAGTATAGGAGTAATGTATTGTGATTACACAATACATGAGATGAGATTATATCTGGAATTTTGTGAACAGGCCTGGCCTCCCTACCTCCCCATTACACTGTATGGATAATGAAAATTTACCCTTGCAGAATTCACAAATCACTACCCAAAGATAGGTGTGTGTATGTATCTATGTGTGTACGTATATATGTAGTGAGGTAGCGTTCATAGGTTGTTTTATTGTTCGTTTAGAAATATGACAATGGATGGGACAAAGCTGTTCCTAAGATGTGAGCCTTCAGGCTTCTGTACCACCTCTCTGATGGGTGATGGAGGTCCTTAATAATGGAAGCTGTCTTTTTAAGTTATCACCTTTTTGAAGATGTCCATTGTTGGGGAGGCTAGTGTCCATGATGGAACTGGCTAAGTTTGCAACTTTCTGCAGCTTTTGTCTGATCCTGTGCAGTCACCCCTCCATACCAGATGGTGATGCAACCAGTTAGAATGATCCCCATGGTATATCTAGAAAATTGTTGGAGTTTTTGATGACATCCCAAATCTCCTCAAACTCCTAATGAAATATAGCTGATGACTTTCTTTAATAGTTTTGTACTAAGGAAAATTGGAATATAGACCTTTGCATGGGACATGGTTCCCAACCTTTTTTACGTCCTGGACCCTCACCATTAACCAAGGGGTTTGTGAGTCCCGGGTTAGGATCCACTCATCTAGGAATCCATGCTCCATACTGTAGGAGTCGCCTCTGTGTGATAGCTTGAGTACAACAAAGTTCAAACTAATCTACCGAGATGAGGGACTCTGAGATGAATGACACCGAGCCTTAACCTTCAGAGTTTAGAAAAAAACTGGGATCTCATTGAAGTGTTCAAAATTCTCTTGCGGCCTGGCAGGGTGAATACGGGGATGACATTTCACTGGTAGGATATCATAGTCTCAAAATGAGGGATTGACCTCTCAGGCCAGGGCTTCATCTAGCAGCATGGTAAATCTTTGGAAGTCACTAGCCAAGAGAGTTGTGGACACTCAGTCTGTGATGAATATTTTTGGGTATTAAATGAATCAGGGGAAGTGAGGTTAGTGCAGGAAAATAACACTATGGTAATAGATCACAGTGAGTCATGGAGCAGCACGAGGAGATGAATGGTCTTTTTTCCTATTTCCCTTGTTCTTATGCAAATATCATTTCAGTATGAAAGTGTTTTTTTCCATGTGGCACTAGTGCCTATTTGTGTAATATGCTGGGCTTTGAGCCAGAATAATTCAGAGCCCTAAAACTGAGACTTAATCTCGGATGCTGTGCAGGGAGAATGCCCCTTTGTCGGAGATGCTGCTAGACATGAAACTCCCTGAGGCACTATGTAGAAGAGCTGTGGATTTCTCCCTGTGGGACATTTAACTTTCCAAAGCACTCTCATCAGATGATCTAGGTGGTGTTAATGTCGCTGTGTCCATATTGGTTGCAGTACCGTCTGCATCACATCCCTGCGGCACTTCAGAAATGGTGGGCAAGTTTTCAGAACATTCTGAGAGTGTGACAGTCAGCACATAAGTACACGTCTTTTTTCTCTCTAAATAATAAATTTCTTTTGAAATCTCTGCTCCCTGCTACTAATGCCAATAAGATGAAGACTTGCAGAGCGGTGTGTTCTAATGTAGCTAATCTCTAAGTGCCTGTTGTTTAAGCCTCTGAATGGCTTAAAATATATGGCTGGTTTAAATTAGAACACTGAGCCACTTAATTATAGAGAACGAAAGGACATTATTGCCTAGCAGAGGTATTGAATTTACAGTCGAGCACCTCTGCAGTTTAAAGAGTTGGTTGTCAGACGATGCAGGCTGCATCTCTCAATTACTCAACATAAAATCTGCACAACCTTCCTTATCAATGACCACCAGCTTCTGCAAATATTTTGGTTTATTTTTTCTTCAGATAGCATTTTCATTACTTGCTGTCAACTTCTCTGGGAATATTAATCATAATGGGATGGGATTTTCTGTCAAGAGGGCTAAGAGTGCTGAATGCAGAGCTGTCATGCATGTCATGTCTTATTAGGCTTTTTTTTTAATGAATTCTGTGTGTGCAAATGCAAATTGGGCTCCGCCCCCATTATGATAGTGGGGCAGATGGGAAATCTGTTTGACATGTGAATTACAAATTCTCTGTGTGCATCTGATTCTGATCAATAGTTAATTTCATGCAGATTGGGCTTTATATTTAAATTGCACTGCAATAAAGGAAATAATATTAATTAAAGTTGTTACAAATGCCACAATTAACCTTGGGCCAAGATGTAGCTTCTGGCAGACACACTGTATGCAAACCAGTGTGAGCATTTTATTGAGGAGAGAGGGGGAAAAAAAAGAAATAAAAAGGACAAAGTAAAAAGGGAAACTAGTCGTAAACGTTAAGCTGGCATTGACATGACCCGATGTAGATTGGAAGACCGCTTCGCTGAGAACATATGATCAGTCCACCAGGAAAAGCAGGATCTCCTGGTGGCCACCCATTTCACTTCCGACATGTCAGTCCATGGCCTCCTCCACTGCCGCGATGAGGCTGGACTCTGGTTGGAGGAGCAACGCCTTATATTCCGTCTGGGTAGCTTCCAACCTGATGGTATGAACTTCTGGTAATTGCCTCTGCTCTCCTTCACCATTCCCCATTCCTGTTTCCCTCTCTTACCTTGTATCTTTATCTGCCCATCACCTCTCTCTGCTGCTCCCCCCCCTTCCCTTACTTCCATGGTCTCCTACCCTCTCCTATCAGACTCCCCCTTCTCCAGCCCTGTATCTCTTTCACCATTCAGCCTTCCAGCTCTTTATTTCACCCTTCCCACTCTCCCAGTTTCACCTATCGCCTGCTACCTTGTACTCATTCCTCCCCTCCCCTCACCTTCTTACTGACTTCTCAACGTCTTTTTCAGTCTTGATGAAAGATCTTGGCCTGAAACGCCAACTGTTTACTCTTTTCCACAGAGGCTGACTGACCTGCTGAGTTCCTCCAGCATTTATTGTGTTGCGTAAATGCTGAAAATTGGAGTTGGGAATCCTCAAGCTCTGAGGTGACAAAGAGACAGATGAAGGCAGGGCGGTAGACATTTTTGCGTGGACTTTATCGACAATGTCACAGATGATAGACTGCTCTGGGAGGTCAGAATCTGAATGAACCAAACAATTGGATACAAAGTAATAGTTAAGGGTTTACGCACAGTCTGTTGGAAGAGATCAGTGGGTCGAGCAGCATTGGTGGGAGGAAAGAAACTGTTGCTGTTTCAGGCTAGAACCATACACCAAGTAGAGAAGGGCTGTTTTCCAGACCAAAGGACTGCGACCAGTGGTGTTCCACAAGGATCTATGCTGCTGCTTTGGTTATCGTTGGGAGTGATCATAAGTTGTATGATTAGCAAATTTGTAGATGACATCAGAATTTGGGAGTACAGTGCACAGTGAAGACGCTTGTTGAAGGTTAAAACAGGATATTGATTTACTGGGAAAGTAGGTAGAGGAATTGTATAAGACATCGGTGAGATCGCACTTAGAATATTGTGTATGGTTCTGGTCACCCTGTTAGAGGGAAGACATCATTAATAATGTCTTTCCTGTAACAGATCATTCACATGGATTCTGCTGGGACTTGAGTAGTAGATCAAGGCCGAGCAGGGTCAGACTATATTACCTGTATTGTAGGAAATTGAGGGATGACTTTATAGAAGTGTGTAAGATCATGAGGGGTATAGCTAAGGGGAATGCAAATAGTCTTCTCAAAGAAGAGGAACTAACAAAAAGTAGATTTAAGGCATGAGGTGAAAGATTTGAAAAGGGCCTGTGGGGCAACTTCTTCACACAGAGGGTGGTGCAGATATAGAATGAGTTGCCAGATAAAGTGGTCGAGGCAGGTTAATAACAGCAATCGGAAGATCTGGATGGGTTTAGACTCTGCTTTAGAAGGAGATTGCCAATGGGATTAACTTGGTGTGCACCATGATCATCATGGACAAACTGAACCTCTTTCCATGATGTATTACTCCATGAATAGCGGTGATGCTTTTTGGAAAATATCACCATGGTAGGACATAGTTAATGGCAGGACCCTGGGGAGTGTTGTTGAACAGACACCTGGGGATACAAGTGCACAGAGACCCGAGAAATATAAGGACATGGATAGACAGAGGTGGAGAATCTTGACTATTTACATCTTGGTCTGATATGACAATTCAAACGTGCAGGAACATAGGAAGCTGCCGTGAGCAGTGGACTCTACCCAATACATCATAGCTTCATATGCACATGACAATAAACTGACTTTGACTACTTGTATGGACAGGGAAGCTGCAGCTCAGCAACGTGTAGGGTGGAAAAACTCTGGCTTCCCTTTCATTAGGATGCCAGACTCAGACAAAGATCTCACTTGCCTCCTATAAACCCTCACAAACCTGTCCCATCTCGAATCATCTCCCTGCCTACTCTCTCCTCTGACACAAACTCTGCCAGTATCACCCAATGGATTTCTATTTTATCCCATGTTGTTGCTTGTAACCCTTTTTCTGAAAAGAAACTTGCACTTCTTCAGGGCCTTTCACGCCCCTCTTTAAGGTGCCTCGTTTTCTTTCCAAATAAGTACTTTTATTTTCTTGGAAGTACGTTTATAAATTAGATAGTGTAACAACCAATCTACAAACAAATAGCAATGTGGTAGTGAAAATAAAATCCTGTTAAGGATACTGGTTTACTGACAGTCCTGGGTTTTACTGCCCTGGTCTGGATCCTGTTTAAATTTCCAAATCTGGCTATGGTATGCAAGTAGTCGTGATGAAGGGTCTCGGCCCGAAACGTCGACAGTGCTTCTTCCTATAGATGCTGCCTGGCCTGCTGCGTTCCACCAGTATATTGTGTGTGTTGATGGTATACAGTAATTGGGATTATGATAGGTCAGAGAAGATAACCATCATCGGAGACCCCCACCACTCAGGTTGTGTTCTCTTCTCACTATTGCCATCAGGTTGAAGATAGAAGAGCCTCGGGTCTCACACCCCCAGGTTCAAGAACAGTTACTCTGGCACAGGGTCCGGCCCTGTGGCTCAGAAGGGTAGGGAAAGGAAGAGGAAGTCAGTACTGATAGGGGACTCTATAGTTAGGGGGTCAGACAGGAGATTCTGTGGGCACAGGAAAGAAACTCGGATGGCAGTTTGCCTCACAGGCGCCAGGGTCCGGGATGTTTCAGATGGTGTCCAAGATATCCTGCGGTGGGAAGGAGAGCAGCCAGAGGTTGTGGTACATATTGATACCAACGACATAGGTAGGAAAGGGGAAGAGGTCCTGAAAAAAGACTACAGGGAAGTTGAGAAGCAGGACTGCAAAGGTAGAAATCTCAGGATTACGGCCTGTGCCACGCGACAGTGAGTATAGAATAGAATGAGATAGAGGATAAATGTGTGGCTGAGGGATTGGAGCAGGGGGCAGGGATTCAGATTTCTGGATCATTGGGACCTCTTTTGGGGCAGGTGTGACCTGTACAAAAAGGACAGGTTGCACTTGAATGCCATGGGGACCAATATTCTGGCAGGGAGTTTTGCTAAGGCTACTGGGGAGAGTTTAAACTAGAATTATTGGGGGGTGGGAACCGAACTGAAGAGACTGGGAAAGAGGCGGTTGGCTCACAAATAGAGAAAGGTTGGAGATGTTGTCTGAGGGAGGATAGGCAGGTGATAGAGAAGGGACACGCTCAGATGGACGGTTTGAGATGTGTTTATTATAACGAAAGGAGTATTGTGAACAAAGCGGATGAGTTTAGAGCGTGGATCAGTACTTGGAGCTATGATGTGGTAGCCATTACAGATACTGGGATGGCTCAGGGACAGGAATGGTTACTTCAAGTGCCAGGTTTTAGATGTTTCAGAAAGGACAGGGAGGGAGGCAAAAAGGTGGGGGCGTGGCACTGTTGATCAGAGATAGTGTCACGGCTGCAGAAAAGGTGGACGTAATGGAGCGATTGTCTATGGAGTCCCTGTGGGTGGAGGTTAGGAACAGGAAGGGGTCAATAACTTTACTGGGTGCTTTTTATAGGCCGCCCAATAGTAACAGGGATATCAAGCAGCAGATAGGGAAACAGATCCCAGAAAGGTGTAATAACAACAGAGTTGTCATGATAGGAGATTTTAATTTCCCAAATATTGATTGGTATCTCCCTAGACCAAGGGGTTTAAATGGGTTGGAGTTTGTTAGGTGTGTTCAGGAAAGTTTCCTGACACAATATGTAGATAAGCCTACAAGAGGAGAGGCTGTACTTGATCTGGTATTGGGAAATGAACCTGGTCAGGTGTCAGATCTCTCAGTGGGAGAGCATTTTGGAGATGGTGATCATAATTCTATCTCCTTTACAATAGCATTGGAGAGAGATAGGAACAGACAAGTTAGAAAAGAATTTAATTGGAGTAAGGGGAATTATGAGGCTATCAGGCAGGAAATTAGAAGCTTAAATTGGGAACAGATGTTCTCGGAAAAGTACGGAAGAAATGTGGCAAATATTCAGGGGATATTTGTGTGGAGTTCTGCATAGGTACGTTCCAATGAGACAGGGAATTTATGGTAGGGTACAGGAACCATGGTGTACAAAGGCTGTAATAAATCTGGTCAAGAAGAAAAGAAAAGCTTACGAAAGGTTCAGAGAGTTAGGTAATGCTAGGGATCTAGAAGATTTTAAGGCTAGCAGGAAGGAGCTTAAAAAGAAAATTAGAGAGCCAGAAGGGGCCATGAGAAGGCCTTGGTGGGCGGGATTAAGGAAAACCCCAAGGCATTCTATAAGTATGTGAAGAGCAAGAGGATAAGACGTGAAAGAATAGGACCTATAAAGTGTGACCGTGGGAAAGAGTGTATGGAACCAGAGGATATAGTAGGGGTACTTAATGAATACTTCAGTATTCACTATGGAAAAGGATCTTGATGATTGTAGTGCTGACTTGCAACAGACTGAAAAGCTTAAGCATGTAGATATTAAGAAAGAGGATGTGCTGGAGCTTTGGAAAGCATCAAATTGGGTAAGTCGCTGGGACCGAATGGGATGTACACCAGGCTACTGTGGGAGGCGAGGGAGGAGATTGCTGAGCCTCTGGCGATGATCTTTGCATCATCAATGGGGGCGGGTGAGGTTCCAGAGGATTAGAGTGTTGCAGATGTTGTTCCTTTATTCAAGAAAGGGAGTAGAGATAGCCCAGGAAATTATAGACCAGTGAGTCTTTCTTCAGTGGTTGGTAAGTTGATGGAGAAGATCCTGAGAGGCAGGATTTATGAACATTTGGAGAAGCATAATATGATTAGGAATAGTCAGCATGGGTTTGTCAAGGGCAGGTTGTGCTTTATGAGCCTGATTGAATTTTTTGAGGATGTGACTAAACACATTGATGAAGGAAGAGCAGTAGATGTAGTGTATGTGGATTTCAGCAAGGCATTTGATAAGGTAACCCATGCAAGGCTTTTTGAGAAAGTAACATGGGATCCAAAAGGGACATTGCTTTGTGGATCCAGAACTGGCTTGCCCACAGAAGACAAAGAATGGTTGTAGACGGGTCATATTCTGCTTGGAGGTCAGTGACCAGTAGTGTGCCTCAGGGATCTGGTCTGGGACCCTTACTCTTCGTGATTTCTATAAATGACCTGGATGAGGAAGTGGAGGGATAAGTTAGTAAATTTGCTGATGACACAAAGGTTGGAGGTGTTGTGGATAGTGTGGAAGGTTGCTAAAGGTTACAGCAGGACATTGATAGGATGCAAAACTGGGCTGAGAAGTGGCAGATGGAGTTCAACCCAGATAAGTGTGAATTGGTTCATTTTGGTAGGTCAAATATTAATGGTAAGACTCTTGGCAGTGTGGAGGATCAGAGGGATCACAGTACACTCAAAGCAGCTCAGGCTGACGCTGTGGTTAAGAAGGCTTACAGTGTATTGGCCTTCATCAATCATGGAATTGAATTTAGGAGGCTGAGAGGTAATATTGCAGCTATATAGGACCCTGGTCAGACCCCACTTGGAGTACTGTGCTCAATTCTGGTCGCCTCACTACAGGAAGGATGTGGAAGCCATAGAAAGGGTGCAGAGGAGATTTACAAGGATGTTGCCTGGATTGGGGAGCATACCTTATGAAAATAGGTTGAGTGAACTTGGCCTTTCCTCCTTGGAGTGACAGAGGATGAGAGGTGACCTGATAGAGGTGTATAAGATGATGAGAGGCATTGATCGTGTGGATAGTCGGAGGCTTTTTCCCAGGGCAGAAATGGTTGCCACAAGAAGACACAGATTTAAGGTGCTGGGGAGTAGGTACAGAGGAGATGTCAGGGGTAAGTTTTTTACTCAGTAAGTGGTGAGTGTGTGGAATGGGCTGCCGGCAACAGTGGTGGAGGCAGATACAATAGGGTCTTTTAAAAGACTTTTAGATAGGTACATGGAGCTTAGAAAAATAGAGGGCTATGAGGAAGTCTAGTAATTTCTGAGGTAAGGGCATGTTCGGCACAACTTTGTGGGCCGAAGGGCCTGTAATGTGCTGTAGTTTTTCTATGTTTCTATGTTACTACCCCTTAAATAAAAGGGGATAACTACACTCACATGTCCCACTATTGAAATGTTTACATCATCAATGATCTCACTTTTAGGACTATTTATCTCATTATCTCATGTTCTCATTATTTAATGCTATTAATTTATATTTGCATTTACATAGTTGTCTTTTGCACTCTGGTTTATTGATTCTGTTATCGTTCTGTAGAGTTGCTGAGTATGTCCCCAAGAAAATGAATTTAAGGATTGTATATGGTGACGTATCTGTACTTTGATAATAAAACTTACTTTGGACTTTGAGAGAACTGATGGTTCTTTTTCTCTCTGCACTCCCAGAGCTTGTCTTTAGAATTGTATCTGTAACTCGTGTGTTGATTCATGACCTGAAAATATTTTAACATTCTGTTAATTGTTGCTGGGTTGCTGTTCTGGGAAGCTCTATTCTTCCCCAGTGGCTCTGGGAGGTGGCTAACCACCACCTTTTCAAGGGCATTTAGCAATAGGCAATAAGGGCTGGTTTGCTAGCAGCAACTGTTAATAAATTAAGAATAATTGATTTGCCATGATTAGTCAACAGCTGTGATTGTGTCAGGTGACTACATGGGCAAAAGTCTTTTTAATCTGTTGAGCAATGCTTTCATCCCTAATTTTGTAGGCTTTGTGAGGGCCCTTCTCTGAGCCTCATCAATCCTAGATCAAATTCAATACCGTCAGCGAGAGGTTAAAGTAAACACAAATTTAAATTTCATATGTGGCCCTGAGGCCCCATGGTGTGCATTATGCAACTTGCAAAGACAAACAACATGTACATTTGTGCCCTGTGGGGCTACCCAACGAAGTGAAGGAAGAATAGATAAGTCGCCCATCAATATGCTAAATGCTGGTACAAAGTGGAGCTGCTAATGGATCCAGGAGCCACTAAACAGGGTTTCTCTTTTACACATTACATGCATGAAAGAGATGAAAACTGCTGGATGAGATACAAACGCCACCTCACTCAGACTGTCATAAACCATTAGGAAGATAAAAGGTTAGTAAAACAGCTCCAGGATGAACTGGGGTAAAGTGAATGGGAGGAAAAAGCAGGAAACAGCAAAGATCTGACACACCAGTGGTTAGTGTTCAGTCTTTACTCTAGCCTTTTA
This sequence comes from Hemitrygon akajei, assembly GCF_048418815.1. Classification (NCBI taxonomy): domain Eukaryota; kingdom Metazoa; phylum Chordata; class Chondrichthyes; order Myliobatiformes; family Dasyatidae; genus Hemitrygon; species Hemitrygon akajei. Next base: position 150,244,863 of record NC_133131.1, read on the forward strand.
AGGCCATTTTAAAACTGCTTGCCTATTTACTCGTGTTTCATTGGCTCCTGTTCCCTGGAGCCCTTTCAGATTCAGATACAGAAAATATGGTCTTCCAGCAAAGTACATTATAGCTATAATTACAACTGATAAAAGGTATTTCCTTTTCAACAGATAAATGCTTTGCACATCAGAAATACCAGCTGGCAGGGGAGAAAGGTTTCAATTTGGCAGAAAAATATATATTTTCTTTATAATGAAGTTTCCTTTTGTCTTCAGGAAGGGATAGTTTTAAAAGTAATGTTTTTTGGCGTGTGTCACTGCTATTTATTTGTATTTTTGACATACAGTCATCACCATGTTTGTGGAAGGGCACACGGGCTCTTGAGAGGCTAAAGAACAGATTTAACTGGGACAGTTCCAGATCAGATAAGGAAGGATCTCAGCTACAAGATAAAATGGAAGAAACTGAGGCAATTCTTGTCGAGATTGAAGGGAGATTTTATAGAGGTGTATAAAAAAAATTATGATAGGTTGAGCTAATATAAAGAAAACTGTTTCCTGTCGCTAATATTATGAGGTATGGGGAGACAAATAGTGGAGCAGCTGGTAAAAGTGCTGCCACTGGACGCCAGAGACCTGCGTTCATTTCTGACCCTTGGAGGTGTGTGTGTGTGTGTGTGTGTGTGTGTGTGTGTGTGTGTGTGTGTGTGTGTGTGTGTGTGTGTGTGTGTGTGTGTGTGTGTGTGAGTGTGTGTGTGTGAGTGTGTGAGTGTGAGTGTGTGTGTGTGTTAGTGTGTGTGTGTGTGTGTCTGTGTGTGAGTGTGTGTGTGTGTGTTAGTGTGTGTGTGTGTCTGTGTGTGAGTGTGTGTGTGTGTGTGAGTGTGTGTGTGTGTGTGTGTGTGTGTGTGTCTGTGAGTGTGTGTGTGTGTGTGTGTGTGTGTCTGTGAGTGTGTGTGTGTGTGTGTGTGTGTGTCTGAGTGTGTGTGTGTGTCTGTGTCTGTGAGTGTGTGTGTGTGTGTGTGTGTGAGAGAGTCTGTGTGTCTGTGAGTGTCTGTGTGTGAGTGTGTGTCTGTGTGTGTGTGTATCTTTCAAACGAAATTCAAAGTTAATTTATCAAAGTACACATATGTCACCCTATACAACTGTGAGATTCATTTTTTTTGCGGGCAATCACATTGAATACAAGAGACACAATAGAATCAATGAAAGACGGCACCCAATAGGATGGACAACAACCAATGAGCAATAAAAAAAACTACAAACTGTGCAAATACAGAAAGAAAAGAAAGGGGAGAAAAGAGCAATAAAAATAATTAACAATGAATATTGAGAGCAGAAGATGAAGAGTCCTTGAAATTGAGTTCATGAGTTTTGAGAACAGTTCAGTGATGGAGGCAAGTGAAGTTATCCCCTCTGGTTCAAAAGCCTGATGGTTGAGTGGTTGTAATTTTTCTTGAACCTGCTGGTGCAGGTACTGAGGCTCCTGTACCTCCTTCCTGATGGCAGAGCAAGAAGAGAGCATGGCCTGGATGGTAGAGGTCCTTGACAATGGATGCTGATTTCCTGCAACAGCACTCTGTGCAGATGTGCACAATGGTGGGGAGGGCTTTACTAGAGATGGTCTGGGGAGCAGTTGATAGGAACCATGCTGCCTCTGGCGGCCAGAAGCCTGCATTTGATTCTGACCCTTGGAGCTGGGCTTAGTATATCTATTACAGGTAAGGGTGGCATGCCAGCATAGTGTTTAGTGTAATGCTATTACAGCTCTAATGACCCGGTTTCAATCCCTGCCACTGTTTATATGGAGCATGTACATTCTCTCCATGACCATGTAAGTTTCCTTCGGGTGCTCTGGTTGTTTTCCACATTCAAAAGGCGTATGGGTTAGTAGGTTAATTGAGCGGTGCGGGCTCATTGGACTGGAAATGCCTGTTATGCTGTATTTCTAAGTAAATTAGTTAAGTTAGTTAACTAAATGCTTTGGTTAGGTAACATTTTCTTTAATGTGGCAAATGGAAATGGCCAGGAACCCAATGCCTACAAATAGACAATAGAGAATAGACACTAGGTGCAGGAGTAGGCCATTTGGCCCTTCGAGTCAGCACCGCCATTCAATGTGATCATGGCTGATCATCCACAATCAGTACCCCATTCCTGCCCTCTCCCATATCCCTTGACTCCTCTATCTTTAAGAGCTCTATCTAACTCTTTCTGGAAAGCATCCAGAGAATTGGCCTCCACTGATCAAGGTTGATCAAAGCTGAAAACGTTGATGATTTCAAAAGAAAATTAGATGGGTATTCGAAGGAAGTAATGCTGTAGGGCCATGGGATGGTGACTGTCTGCGTTACTTTACACAGAACTGGACAAAGAGCTTTACACTGTGTTATTCCTGCAGTAGTATGTAACTGCAGCAAAATTCTGAAGGAGCGGGATCACAATTATTTATTCGCAATGAGAAATTATTCCATAAACTACCAAAAGAAACAGTTAAGAGGAACGTTTCGAATTTTGAAAGGGGGGGTGGTTATATAATAACTAAAGGCTTTCCTATGGCTGAAAGTTCATGAACCAATGAACACACGTTTAAGGTATCTCTCAAAAGAAGCGGAATCAATGTGAGGAAAATGTCTTTTTATGCAACCTGTGGTAACAGCTTTAAATTTACTGGTTGATATTGATTCAGCAAAGAAAACGGGACAAATATTGGAAAGGAGAAAACTTGCAGCTAGATTGCATTTAGCCAGATCTAGAACAGACTTGATGGGCCGAATGGCTTTAGTGCATGGACCTCATCTATAATTACAATAATAAACTGGAGATTCTTAGCCCACATTAATAACGCAAATCTTCAGACTACTCTTGGTTCCTTCTTATGGAATTTGAAATGGGAAGCAGAATGGAAACTGCCAATAGATTGGGCAACATCTGTTGAAAGAGAAAGAATTAACGTAACATCCAGGGCATTTTGTCAGAATGACAAAATGTTATATTAACTCTTTCTCACTCAACAAGTACAGTAATGCCAGACCTGCTGACTGTTTCCAGTATTGTTATAAAGTAATTCCTTTCAAATCAAGCAGCATCGTTGAATAGTAATGCCAGTATTCAAAATTCACCTTGGGCTGCAGAGTTAAACATAATGAACAGTGAAAACTGCACATTATGAAGGTTCTGTTTCTTGAGGCCCATCTATTAAAACCGATAGAATAGAATTTCAGCAATAGAGCATACTGTATAGTCTATATAATTTATATTCACAGCATTTGTGAAGTAATGGCTGCAATTAATGTGGATACAGAAACCATGAGATTGTGAAGTTGCTTCCCACAGATTTCAGAAGCACCTTTCTTGGAAACAGTTATTTCATCCTATCTCTCAACCAATATGCAAATAATTGACATGGGCATTACTGGCGTGCCATAATGTGAAAGAACAGATAATCTCCACAAAACAGACGTGGCTGTCGTGAACTGTCAGTCTGGAGGAACTTTTTATCTGGAGAAAGAACCCAACGTCGTTCAAACATATGATAATTTTCTCTCCTGTGCTGGAGACAGAAAGTGTTTACAAGACATGAAAAGAACGTACAAGTGGAGACTCTCCTGAGATAAAGGAAGTCTTAGCACACTGACTGCACCTCTGATATTTTGTAATAGTCCTTATGAATTCTGCATCTTCAGACAGTTAAGTGAGTGAAGTTGGCAGACACCATGCACTGAAACATCAGAAGAAAAATTGTGTTATCATCAATGGATCTAAAATACAGTTAGCATTTTTCTATTTTGCCAGCTGGGTAATTGTTAATTTGATACATGTGTTCCCATAACGTGTGAATCTTTTTGTAAAAACAAATCGTTCAAAATAGGCCCTCTGAATATTTAGTGCACAAGTGCTTAACAACACAAGCCTTAGGTGGATTTTGCATGGATATATAAAGGATTCATACACTGATATTTAAAGACTAACTCTAACACAGACAAATCCTTTGACTTCCACTTTCTGGGTGCTGAACAACAAGAAGATGGACATCCCCAATTTGCCAGACTTGGAAAAAGTTGAATTCATTGTTTTTCAAAGGGGTCGCCAAGTCTAATCACTGTGTATTTGACATATCTTCCTCATCATGAGATGGCTGTTAGCTTCTATCCCTTTGGCAGAAAAGACAGATTATCCTCTCACTTTGGCAATATTTATAAGTTATTTGGTGAATGAGAGCATCGTGCAATAAACATCTGTTTGAACTGTGGATCCAGATATATCAGTTTGGAAGTCTTAATTGTTCAAGCCACACTTTCTCTACTAGTATACAGCTCTTGCACTTCCCAGTAACAAATTAGTTCACTGCTATTCTCCAAGTTCAAGTTTAGTGTTTTCTGACTGTGCAACCAAAGGAAACAACATTCCTTTGGGCCATAGTCACCCACAAAACATAAAACACCCAACACATAAAACAAAATATTACCATAAATAGTTAATAAAATAATTTAAAGTGCAAGCAGCACTGCTAAGCAGTAAACTGCTTGTCGTCCTAGTGATGAGACCTTGATGGTGATAGGGTATTAGTCTCATAAGTCTGAGGAAAGAGGTAGAAGGGTGGGTTAGCTGATAACATGAAGGTTGTTAGTGTTGTAGATAGTGTAGAAAGTTCTATAGACAGGATGCAGAACTGGGCTGAGAAGTTGCAGATGGAGTTCAATCCAGAAAAGTGTGAAGTTTTACACTTTGGAAGATCAAATATGCAGGCAGAATACAAGGTGAATGGCAGGATTCTTAGCAGTATGGAGGCACAGAGGGATCTTTGGGTCCATGGCCATGCATCCCTCAAAGTCACTGCACAAATTGATGGGGTGGTTAAGAGGGCATACAGTGTGTGGGTCCACATTAGTTAGGGGATTGAGTTCAGGACCCCCAAGGTAATGTTTCAGTGCTCCAAGACTGTTTGGACCACACTTGGAGAATTGTGTTCAGTTCTTGTCACCTCGTTATAGGAAGGGTGTAGAAGCTCTACGGAGGAGTTTTACCAGCATACTGCCTGGATTACAGAACATGTCTTTTGAGGAAAGATTGAGCAAACTGGGGCTTCTCCCTTTGTAGCAAATGAGGTTGAGCAGAATCTTGATAGAAGTGTAAAAATTATGACAAAAATAGATAGAGTTGACAACCAGCACCTTTTTCTCAAGGAGGCAATTTTTTACACAGAAAGCGGGTGCCTGGAATGCACTACTGGGTGTGGTTGTAGATTGTTGATACAATAGGGACATTTAAGAGACTCTTAAGCACATGAATGTAAGCAGGGGTGGAGAGTTATATGCTGTGTAGAAGGGAAGGATGAGATTGATTGTGGAGTAGGTTTATACAGGTCGGCATAATATTGTGGACCAAAGGGTCTGTATTGTGTTGTTCTCTCCTCGCCAGAATTGCCGCCTTTGGGAGACTCCGTGAGAATGTATGGGAGCAGAGAGGACTCAGCCTTACCACCAAGCTGAAGGTCTACCGAGCAGTGGTTCTCACCACCCTCCTCTATGCCAGCGAGACCTGGACTGTTTACAGCAGACACGCTAAACAGCTCAACCGCTTCCACTTGAGCTGCCTCCGCAGACTTCTCCACGTACGATGGCAGGACTAAATCCCAGACACGGAGGTCCTGGAGTGGGCTAGCACCCACAGTGTCTACACCCTCCTACAGAAAGCCCAAGCCAGATGGGCTGGCCATGTCATCAGGATGTCTGACAGTCAACTACCAAAACAGCTGCTGTATGGAGAGCTGAGCCAGGGCAAGCGCTCAGTTGGAGGGCAGAAGAAACATTTCAAAGACTGCCTCAAAGTGTCCCTCAAAGACCTCAACATCAATCCCAGTAGCTGGGAATCGCTTGCTCTGGACCGCCCAACCTGGTGGAGCAGGACCACTAAAGGATTGTATGCAGCAGAGGCTCAGAGGAAACGCGCCGTGCGCAAGGCTCGAGCTACCTCCACTTCCACTGCAGCACCTACCCTCATGTGTCCCACATGTGGGCGAGCTTTCAGGGCCCGGATTGGCCTCACCAGTCACCTCCAGAACCACGGTCACAAACCCTCCACCTGACAGAAGTCGTGGTCGTCTTCGACTCCGAAGGACGAACAACAACATTGTACTTTTTTATCCTTTAAAAAAGAAGTATTCCTTAAATATAAAGCTCACATTTCACCTAGTTAATATTTCAAAATAATAATTGAGTACAAAGAATTGGTTAAGGTTGTTACAACTTGGACAGAGATCATTTGATCCACTGTGTTTGTAGTAGCCCTTTGTAGAGGAATCCAGTCTAACCCATCCTTCCCCTCATCTCTCTTAACCCTGCATTTATTTTTTATCTCTCAAACATTTATCCAAATCCTTTGTGAAGGGAACAATTAATACTGCATGTGCTGCGCTCTCAGAAAGTACAATTGGTGGCAGAGTGGCATGGTTGGTCGAGCCACTGCCTCCGTGCCACGGTTCAACACTGAGCTCAGCTGCTGTCTGGATGGAGCTTGGATGTGATCGTGTGGGTTTCCTCTGTCTGCTCCAGTTTGCTTCCACATCCTGAGTTTGTGCCGGTTAGTAGGCTAAGTGGCCACTGTAAATTATCCCTAATTTGTAGATGAGTGTCAGAGGAGGTGAGTTGATGAGGATGTGGAGCAATATAAAAGATGGGATGAATGTAGGCTTTGTGTGAATTATGGCCAGTGAGGTTGTGATGGGCTGAAGGCCATGTTTCTGTGCTGTGTCCCCATGATTCCCAGTGATGGCTGCCCAACTTGTTCCTTGCGTAACACAAAATGCTGGAGGAACTAGTCAGGACAGGCAGCATCTCTGGTGGGAAATCGATTGGCAATGTTTTGAGTTGAGATCAATCATCTGCACTGAAAGAATGGAGGCGGCCAGAATAAAGTGGTGGAGATGAGAGATGGATCTAAAGCTGGCAGGTGCTGGGTGGACCCAGATGAGGTTTGGTAAGGTGAAGGGTGGGTACTGCTTCCGGAGCTGGGAGGAGATAGGTCGAGGTAACAAAGGGTGGAAGATAATGGAATCTAGAGCATGGAATAAAGGGAGAGTGTGAGAGTGCTGGGGAGGGAAGCAGATAAAGGAGCTTGTGGCTGATGGGAAGATAGGGAGGGGCAAGAGTTGGGGAGATGGGGTCCAGGAGGATCAGAACAGGAGAGAAAAGCGGTACAAGGAGCAAAGTTAATAGAAGTAGGTTTTACTGTTCACGCTGCCAGGTTGCAGATTACTCGGACATTTCTCTTTCATCCCCACAGGATCTTTACCTTTTGCATCTGTGTTCTCTGGTCCTTGAATTAATCATAAATGAAAACAGCTTATCCTGACCTGTCACTTCCATAACTATTGTATCAAGGTTTGGTACATTTCCATCAAATCTCCTTGCAACTTTGCTTCCTCCATGAGATTGTCAGAGGTACTTTGTAGCATTTGTGGGGAAAACTACTGTGATCAAAATACAGTAGATCCTAAAAAATTGAAATAAATGTGCTAGCATTTCTGCAAAACCAGGTGGCAGAGGGATATAGTTAAAATTTCATTTAGGTCATTTACCAGAAACACTATCTCTGATTCTCCTTGCTTGACTTGCTCAGTACTTCCAGCATTCCTTATTATCCTACATACTTGATATCTTGGTTTGGCCAGCATGGTTATTTTGCAAGCATTATATTTAATTGCCCTAATATCCATCATTTATCTTTTTCTCGCCTAATTGTGAGGTGTTAACCCAACCAGGCATCGTGCAAAAGGGACCTCAGTTTGAGTTATACGGTTAGTTGATGCGAGATTAAGACCCGGCATTTATCTTGTTTAGTCTAACTCCAGATGAAACCTTGATAACGCCCCAGTCTTGGCGGTGATGCACAAAAAGAGCACTGTTACACTGGCACATAACTAATGGAGCCTGCGATGCACGCTGAAGGAACATATTGAATTGGCTCTGATATATGATTTTTCAAAGCAAGAGATAAATGGAAGTTTTCCAATCTAGAATGCAGCACTCTTTGATCTGCTCAGCTCTCAAAACAAACACTAATAGGCCATTTGACTCAGTCTTCTATCAAACCATATTCCCTCTAAACAAACATCATCAGCATGCCAAATTTCTTATACAGCCAGAAAAAAAAAATGTTTAATACTAGAGGACATAGTTTCAAGATGAGAAGGAGAAAAAAAAATTAAAGGGACTGTGTGGGGCAAGTGTTTTTATTTAAACACAGAGTGGTATGTGCTTGAACATAGTGTCAGGGAAGCAGGTACATTGGTAGTGTTCAAGAGGCTTTTACTTAGGCACATGAATATGGAGGAAATGAGGGAATGGAGGGATATTGGATCAATTAGTTAAAATTAGTATCATGTTAGGCACAAAAACAGAGGGCTGAAGGTGCTTTTCTTCTCTGCTGTACTGTTCCATGTTCTTTGTAAACATTGCTGGTCCACTCAGCCAAGCGTTAAAACTATTACAGCTCAACCTAAACAGGAGATTCTGCAGATGCTGGAAACCTTGAGCAACACACACACACAAAATGCCAGAGGAGGAACTCAGCATTGATGCCTCCTGACCTGCTGAGTTCGTCTAGCTTGTCCTTTGGCTTTTCATTTTGCCAGACTATTGTTAATAAAAATGCTGGAACTTTGTTATTGTAAAGCTGTTTAGCCCAGATTTCATTAGTGTATTGTAAAATAATTCTTACAATTTGCTACCTAAAATCCACTGCCCATGAATAGTTAAAAACCTTTATGAGCAATATGAACGGGAGCAGGTTTTTTTAAAAAAAGAATTCAAACATACTTCTGAAGCAAAAAGTCTGAAATTAAATCAGAGATGATTGGAAGTAGTCGGTGAATCGGGCAGCTACTGTGAAGTGAGAAAACTCTGAGTTGTCATTTCAAGTTGATGACCTAGCATCAGAACTGCTAACATCTTCCTGTTATGTTTTGTAACTCCAGAGATTAATCAAAAGAAAAGTACAGGAGCCTGGGGTTAACTTGTCTACTTAGCTTTCTTTCAGTGAGATGCTCACTTATGATGTGGAGGCATAATGACATGTGCCATTCACGTACTACTTACATATAATCCATAGTGAATTATGTAAACAAACAATGTTTAATCAAACAATATATTTACAATATCACTCAAATACTAAAGTATTGAGTTTGGCTGTGTTATGGCCTGTTATGGGAACACCAATGCCTTTGAATGGAAAATCCTACAAAAAGTAGTGGATTCGGTCAAGTACATTATGGGTAAAGCCCTCCCAACCATTGAGCACATCTACATGAAACATAGTCATTGAAAAGCAGCAACCGTCATCGAAGATCTTTACAATCCAGGCCATGCTCTTTTCTCTCTGCTGCCATCAGGTAGAAGGTACAAGTGTTTAAGCCCTTGCACTACAAAGTTCAAGAGCAGGTAGAGCTTTGACCAGTGGCCAATCTGGACATCAGAAGTTTGAGGAGGAGGGGACTTCAATCAGGTCCACTGTCCGAGGATAAAAGGCAGAAGTGGCTTGCGGCAGAGTAATAGAGCTTTGACCAGCAACCAATCGGCATTTGGGATTGATTAGTAAGAGCAAATTAAAGGAAGGCAGGACAAGCGCAGTGGCCATCATCTGAGTGGATATAGAGTGGTGACCTTAAGGCTTCAGCGAAGAGTGACTTCACTCAGAGAAAGCAAAGAAAAGGAAAACTCTTCATATCTGCTCATCTAGGACCGTAGGGATACCAGGCAGATAGTGAAATGTTCCTCTTGTGGCATGTGGGAAGGCAGTGAGACCTCCAGTGTCCCTGATGGCTACAACTATGGGAAGTACATCCAGCTGCAGCTTCTAACAAGCCACGTTCAGGAGTTGGAACTGGAATGGGATGAACTCCCGACCATTCGAGAGGCTGAGGGGGTGATAGATAGGACATATAGAGAAGTAATTTCACCCAAGATGCAGGGCACAGGAAACTGGGTGACAGTTAGGAAAGGGAATGGGGTTAAGGAAACAGTGCCGAGTATCCCTGTGGCTATCCCCCTCAACAACAGGTACTGTATATCAATTTGGATACTGTTGGGGGGGATGATAAAACAGAGGAAAGTGCTCAGCGTTTGAGTCCCTGCCACTGAGTCTGCCTCTGTGACTCAGGAGAAGAGGCACCCTGTTAGTTATGGGAATGGGCAGGGTGAGGATGAGATTCCCGAATGGTATGGTGTCTCCCGGGTGCCAGCATCCAGGATCTCTCAGATCGAGCCCTCGGCATTCCCAGGTAGGAGGGTGAACAGCTGGAAGTCGTGGTCCGTGTAGGTACCAATGACATGGGTAGGATGAGTGACACACTTCTGCATAGGGAGTTAGGTGCTAAGTTAAAGGGAGGGACCTCCAGGGTTGTGATCTCAGGATTGCTACCCATGCCACATGGCAGTGAGGCCAGATCTAGAAAGATTATACAGTTTAATATGTGGCTAAGGAATTGGTGAAGGAGGGAGGACACATGATTTTTGAATCTCTTCCAGGGAAGGTGGAACCTGTTCAGAAGGGATGGTTTGCACTTGAAATGGAAGGGGACTAATTTCCTAGTGGGAAGGTTTGTTCATGCTGCATGGTGGGGTTTAAACTAGAGTTGCAGAGGATGGAAACCAGAGTGCCAGAACAGTTAGTCAAAAGATTGTGGAGGCAGATGTTGGTAAGACGTCAGACAAAGGTAGAAATCAAAAGGTTGGACATGGTGTGGCTAGTGTCCTGTGCTGCAGATATTTCAATGCAAGAAGTATCGTCAGAAAGGTGGATAAGCACCAAATTTCTTGGTGTTCACCTGATGGAGAATCTCACCTGGTCCCTCAACACCAGCTCCATAGCAAAGAAAGCCCAGCAGCGTCTCTACTTTCTGCGAAGGCTGAGGAAAGTCCATCTCCCACCCCCCCCCATCCTCATCACATTCTACAGGGATTGTATTGAGAGCATCCTGAGCAGCTGCATCACTGCCTGGTTTGGAAATTGCATCATCTCGGATTGCAAGACCCTGCAGCGGATAGTGAGGTCAGCTGAGAAGATCATCGGGGTCTCTCTTCCTGCCATCACGGACATTTACACTACACGCTGCATCCGCAAAGGAAACAGCATTATGAAGGACCCCGTGCACCCCTCATACAATCTCTTCTCCCTTCTACCATCTGGGAAAAGGCTCTGAAGTATTCGGGCTCTCACAACCAGACTATGTAACAGTTTCTTCCCCCAAGCTATCAGACTCCTCAATACCCGAAGCCTGGACTGACACCTTGCCCTACTGTCCTGTTTATTATTTATTGTAATGCCAGTACTGTTTTTGTGCACTTTATGCAGTCCAGTGTAGGTCTGTAGTCTAGTGTAGCTTTCTCTGTGTTGTTTTTTTTTAAATTACGTAGTTCAGTCTAGTTTTTTGTACTGTGTCATGTAACATAAGTGCAATCATGAAGAAAGCACGAGAGCATCTCTACTTCATGTAACACCTTGGTCCTGAAAAACGTTGTCTCATTTTTACTATACTGTACCAGCAGTTATGGTCGAAATGACAATAAAAGTTGACTTGACTTGACTTAAAGATGAGGTAGCTGGTTTACAAACAGAGGCAATGTGTAGTGAGGAGAGGCTGTTGATAGAGCAAAATTGTAGTCAACAGGATAAATTACAACATAAAAGGCAGAGAAAATCAAAAAGGGTGAATACAGGACTGAAGGTGTTGTATTTGAATGTGCGCTGTATACGGAATAAGGTAAATGAACTTGCAGCACGGTAGTAAATAGGCAAGTATGATGTTGTAGGCATCACTGAATCATGGCTTAAAGAAGGTTACAGCTGGGAGCTTAATGCCCAAGGATACACATTGTATCGGAAAGTCAGACAGGAAAGTAGAGTGGGCAGCATTGTTCTGTTGGTTAAAAATGAAATCAAATCATTAGAAAGAGGTGACATAGGGTCAGAAGCTGTTGATTCGTTGTAGGTCGAGTTAAGAAATGGCAGGGGTAAAAAAGACCCTGATAGGAGTTGTATACAGACTCCCAAACAGTAGCAAGGATGTGGTCTACAAACTACTATGGGATATAGAAAATTCATCCCGGAAGGGCAACGTTATAAAAGTCATGGAGGGCTTCAATGTGCAGGTAGATTGGGGAAATCATGTTGGTGCTGGATTCCAGGAGGGGGAATTTCTAGAGTGCCCATGAGATAGCTTTTTAAAGCAGCCCATGGTTGAGGCTAGCAGAGGATCAATGAATTGGGTGTTTTGCAATGAACCAGAATTGATTAGAGAACTTAAGGTAAAAAAAACCTTCAGGGGAAAGGGATCATAGTATGTTTGTATTCACCCTGAAATTTGAGAAGGAGGAACTAAAGTCAGAAGTAAATGTATTACAGCAGAGTAAAGGGCATTACAGAGGCATGAGAGAGGAGTTGGTCAGAATTCATTGGAAAAGAACACTGGCAGGGTTGATGGCAGAACAGCAATGGCTGGAATTTCTGGAAGCAATTCGAAAAGTACAAGATATATACATCCAAAAGAGGAATAAGTATTCTAAATGAAAGATGACACAACAGTGGCTACAAGCAGAGTCAAAGCCAACACAAAATCCAAAAAGAGGGCATATAATACAGCAAAAATTAGTGGGGAAATTAGAGGACTGAGAAGCTTTTAAAAACCAACAGAAGGCAACTTTAAAAAGTCATCCACTCTTTTCTATAAGTGTATACCTCAGATAAGTACTATGTGGAGATTTGTGACATATATGATTATATGATATATATGTACAATGTCTGAAATACATTTTATGCAAATATTTGTTTGATGATGAACTTCAATAAAAAATAAATTACAAAAAAAAAGAAGGCAGAGGTGGAATAAAAAAGTAAGCAAGGCAATAATATTGAAGAAGATACCAAATGTTTCTTCAAATTGAAAGTGTAAAAGAGAGGCGAGAATGGATATCGGACCCCTGGAAAATGATGCTGGAGAGGCGGGAATGGGGGGACAGCAAAATGGTGGTAGAACTGAGTAAGTATTTTGCATCAGTCTTCATGGTGAAAGACACTAGCATTATAGTGGATCCAGGTGTCGGGGGCATGAAGTTTGTGAAGTTACCATAACTAGAGAGAAGATTCTTGGGAAACTGAACTGAAAAGTCTGAAGGTTGATAAGTCACCTGGACCGGAGAGTGCGCACCCTAGAGTTCTGAAAGAGGTGGCTGAAGAGATCACAGAGGCACTAGTAGTGATCTTTCAAGAATTGCTAGATTTTGGAGTTCTTCCAGAAGACAGGAAAATTACAAATATCAATCCACTCTTCAAAAAGGGAGAGAGGCAGAAGAAGAGAAACTATAGGCCAGTTGGTCTGTCTTCAGTGGTTGAGAAGATGTTGGAGTTGATTATTGAGGATGAGGTCTCGGGGTACTTGGAGGCACATGATAAAATAGGCTGTAGTCAGCACTCCCTCAAGGGAAATTCTAGCCTGACAAATGCGTTGGAATTCTTTGAAGAGATAACAACAGGATAGAAAATAGAGAAATGGTTATTATTGTGTGCTTGGATCTTCAGAAGGCCTTTGACAAGGTGCCATGCATGAGGCTCCTTAACAAGCTACGAGCCAATGGTATTACAGGGAAGATTCGAGCATGGATAAAGAGGTGGCTGATTGATAGGATGCAAAGAGTGGGAATAGATGGAGCATTTTCTGGCTGGCTGTCGGTGTTTAGTGGTATTGCACAGGGGTCTGTGTTGGGTCTTTTTACGTTATATGTTAATAATTTGGAGGATGGTATTGATGGCTTTGTTTCGAACTTTGCAGATGATATGAAGGTAGGTGGAGGGCAGGAAGTTTTGAGGAAGTATAGAGGCTACAGAAGGACTTGGAACAGATTAGGAGAATGGACAAACAAATGGCAGATGGAATACAGTGTTGAGAAGTGTATGGTCATGCATGATGACAGAGGAAATGAAAGGATAGACTATTTTCTAAATGGTGAAAACATATAAAAATTGGGGTGCAAAGGGACTTGGGAGTCCTTGTGCAGGATTCCATAAAGGTTAATTTGCAGGTTGAGTCTGTGGTGAGGAAGGCAAATTAACATTCATTTCAAAAGAACTGGAATATAAAAGCAAAGATGTAATGTTGAGTCTTTATAAAGCAAAGGTGAGCCCTTGCTTGGAGTTTTCTGAGCAATTTTGGGTTCCTTATCTTAGAAAGGATGTGCTGAAACTAGAGAGGATTCAAAGGAGGTTCACGAAAATGATTCCAGGATTGTATGGCTTGTCCTCTGAAGAGTGTTTGGCTCTGCGCCTGCATTCGCTGGAATTCAGAAGAATGAGGGGTGACCTCATTGAAACCTATTGAATTGTGAAAGGCCTTAATAGAGTGGATGTGGAGAGGATGTTTCCTATGGTGGGAGAGTTTAGGACCAGAGGACACAGCCTCAGAATAGAAGAGTGTCCTTTTAGATCAGAGATGTGGAATTTCTTTAGTCAGGATGTGGTGTATCTGTGAAATTTTTTACCACATGCAGTTGAGGAGGCCAAGTGACTGGGTATATTTAAGACAGAGGTTGATAGATTCTTGATTGGTCAGGGCATGAAAGAATACAGAGTGAAGGAGATTGTGGCTGAGAGAAAACTTATATCAGCCATGATGAAATGGCAGAGCAGACTTGATGGGCAAAATGGCCTAAATCTGCTCCTGTACCTTATGGTCTTATTACCCCTCAACCATCAGTCTCTTGAATAAAAGAGGATAACTACATTCATTCTATTTCCAGTGTTCGCACCACCAATAATCTCACTTTACGAACTCTTTATCTTGTTATTTTATGCTCTCATTATGTATTACTATTCACTTGTATTTGCAAGTTTGTTGTCTTCTGTACCATGCTCTTTCATTGAACCTGTTTACAGTTATTATTCCATAGCTTTGCTGAGTATGCCTACAGGAAAAAGAATCTCAGTGTTGTATATGGTGACAGGTATATACTCCGATAATAAATTTAACTTTGAACTTTGAACTACGTAGTATAGTATGTAACGCAACTATTATGTGGAAGTCCACAGCATAGTAAATTTTAAATTGTCCCCTTCAGGCCTAAATATTTAATTGCCATAGAGGATTTATTACTCTTGTAGGATAATGTATTTCCTAACAAGGGGGTGGTCATTCTGCTTGGCAGGCGTGACTGTGAAACAATCTCAGATTCTGAGGCCTCCTGGTGATGCTTGTAGCAGTTGACTCTGGGACTGCAGAAAGTGGTTATGACAGCTCTGGACTCCTTTCTTCTTTAAAAAATTGACTGATTGTTGTGTTGTCTCCAGATGACATTAGATGCAATTTCCACAGGGTAGGAGATAGGACCACTTCTGTCCTTAATCTTCCCAAGTATCTACTTTTGATCTGTCTGTAGTACCTCACCAGGACAGCCTGTCAAGCAGTGAAACATCGATCCTCCTCGTTTGAGGAACCTTGAATTTCTCTCAGCTGATTCTTCAGCATACTCCTTCTAAGACTGGGTTTGAGATGATCCAAGTGGAGTACAAGGGATGACCCAGGAACGACATAGCTGGTGGTTGTGGAGTGTGCTGCATTGTGATATGCAAAGAGAAAATTGGCGAGTTTCTGATTCAGTGTAGTATGCTTTGCTGACATTGTCCATAATGTGTTCTTTAAACTGGACAAACTTTTCCACCAAGCCAT
Source organism: Hemitrygon akajei (assembly GCF_048418815.1). NCBI lineage: Eukaryota > Metazoa > Chordata > Chondrichthyes > Myliobatiformes > Dasyatidae > Hemitrygon > Hemitrygon akajei. The sequence continues at coordinate 150,260,557 of NC_133131.1, forward strand.
TCTGACTGTGTGGTGTTGTGCAGATGTAATGTGCCTTATTCGATTCATTTTCATAAATGACTGAAATTGTTCCACAACGAACTGTGGTCCGTTGTCACTGACTAAGTGTTCCGGAACACATCAACAGTGTGTGAGGCTGTAGAGGAGGCCATTGGGAACACATCTGGCCATTTTGTAGTTGGATCCTTCTACCAAGTAATTTGTGCCTATGAATCGTCTGGCTCAATTCACATGGATCCTCTGCCAGGGCAATGCAGGTCATTCCCAAGGATGGAGAGGCACTGCTCCTGGCATCTTCTGGATGTGTTGGCATCCCAAGCAGTGCATGGTGAACTGCTTGATCTGCTGTCCCAGGTCCCCAGGCAAAAGCTCAAGCCACTGCTTCGATTTTTGACCACACCTAGGTGACCAGCGTGTAGCTCCTCCAACACTTGATCTGTCAGATTGGATGGTACAACAACTCCCAATCCCCACAGCTTCATCCGGGCACTGGTAAAAGTGGGGGAGCTGGAATTTCTGCTGCACATTCCAGCCATGTAGACCTGAGACAGTGTGGGACATCTTTGGTTTCCCTTTGGATCTTCCCTGTCGTAATAGGGAGACTTTCGGTTTGTATTTGGGAGAATACGTCAAGAGCAGTGTCCTCTTTTGTAAATTTTTCAGGTATCTCCCTCTCCAAACAAAAATGGGACAATCCATCGGTGTTTTTCATGATGAGCTGTTCTCTGGGATTTGATTTTGTAATGGTGTCCTCCAAGAAACGGAACTCATCTCTGCATTCATGCTGCTGGCGTTAGTGGAACACCCTTCTGTGGATTGAAAATGGACACTAGTGGTTGATGATCAGTAACGAGGATAAACTCTCTCCCATACAAGTACTAGTTGAAATATTTTATACCCTAAACCAGAATCAAAGCCTCTGTCAAGCTGTTCGTAATTTTTTTCTGCAGCATTAAGAGAACTTGATGTAAAGGCTATGAGGTGTTCACTTCCATCACTCATAATGTGCGACATGATTACACCTATACTGTAAGATGAGGCGTTGCAGGCAAGATTCACTTTACGGTGTATGTTATAACGTGTGAGTACGCTGTCTGACTGTGGTGAACTACATATACCTGTCTGGACACCCCCCCCCCACCCCCCCCCCCCCGCTGACTGCTCCTGTGGCTCCTCCCACTGACCATGGCTCCTCCCACAGACCCCGGTATAAAGGCGATTGGAGCCTGAGCCCTGCCCTCAGTCTCCAGGATGTAGCATGGTGGTTAATTGCTGCTTGTTCTTTCTTCCAGTCAATAAAAGCCGATATCTCACCTCACGTCTCAGAGAGTTATTGATGCTGCATCACTGACATCACCATTTTCTTTGCCTTTTGGAAGTCCAGCTCACACTGCTTCACAAATTACCATTTCTTCCCAATCTGCAGTGATGAGTTGAAGGGGTGGTGCACATTAGCCAAGTTTGGCAGGAACCAGTTACAGTAAATGACAAATCCTAAAAAGAACAACTGTAGCATATCCTTTAGTCACTGCTTTAATTTTCTCAGCACACTTGTGTGACCACCATACATGATGCTTGGTTTAAAGGATTCACAGTTGTCGTGTCGTGCTCTGAGCCCTCAAGCTTCAAATCTTTTTGACGCTATCTTGGAGATGTTACATAAGAAACAGGAGCAGGAGTAGGCCAACTGATCCATTGAGTCTGCTCTGCTTTTCAATAACATCATGGCTTATCCAGCCATGGACTCATCTCCACCTACCTGCCTTTTCCCCTTAACTCTTAGTTCCCCTACTATGCAAAAATCTATCTGACCTTGTCTTAAATATATTTACTGAGGTAGCCTGCACTGCTTCATTGGGCAGAGGACTCCACAGATTCACCACTCTCTGGGAAAAGCAGTTCATCCTCATCTCCATCCTAAACCTACTCCTCTGAATCTTGAGGCTATGTCCTTTAGTTCTAGTCTCACCTACCACTGAAAACAACTTTCCTGCCTCTATCTCATCTATCCCTTTCATAATTTTATATGTTTCTACAAGATCTCCTCTCATTCTTCTGAATTTCAGTGAGTACTGTACCAGTATCTCTCCTCATAACCTAAACCCCTCATCTCTGGAATCAACTTGGTAAACCTTCTCTGCACTGCCTCCAAAGCCAGCATATCCTTCTTCAAGTAAGGAGACCAGAACTGCACTCAGTGCCCCAGGTGCAGCCTCACCAGTACCCTGTACAGTTGCAGCATAACCTCCCTGCTCTAAAATTCAATCTCTCTATCAGTGAAGGCCAGCATATCATTTACTATCTTGATAGCCTGCTGCACCTGCAAACCAACCTTTTGTGATTCATGCACAAACACTCCCAAGTCCCTCTGCACAGCAGCATGCTGCAATGTTTTACCATTTAAATAATAATCTGATTGTCTATTTCTCCTTCCAAAGTGGATGATCTCACATTTACCAACATTGTACTCCATCTGCCAGACACTTGCCCACTCACTTAACCTGTCTATATCTCTGTGCGGACTCACCATATCCTCCGCACAATTTTCTCTTCCACTCAATTTAGTGTCATCAGCAGACTTAGATACACTACACTCGGTCTCCTCTTCCAGATCATTAATGTGTATCGTGAAGAGTTGCGGGCCCAGCACCGACCCCTGCGGATAACACCGCTCACCACTGATTGCCAACCTGAGTAACACCCATCTATCCCAACTCTCCACTTTCTATCAGTTAACCATTCCTCTCTCCATGCTAGTATCATCAATTCTATGCATCTTTATCTTCTGGATAAGTCTTTTATGTGGCACCTTTATGTTTCTTATCCTCACCAGTAACAGTGGTAACATGCACGTAACACTGAATGCCTGGGCAGTTTTCCAGCACCTGGTTTATAGCTTTCTGGCAGAGTGCAGGTGTAGGTGCTGCTCAGGAATAATCGATAAAGCCCTTAATGAGTGTTTATGGTGAGAAATTCTCCTTCCATCTCCATCTGTAGGTTCACTTCAGATCTCCATCAGCTGTTCACTTTACTGAAATGTTTTCCTCCAGAAAGGTTTGCAAAGATATCATCTATCCTGGGCAGAGGGTATTGATCTGCTTTCAGTATTAAGTTGATGGTGACCTCAGAATCACAGATACTGACAGATGCATTCTTCTTGCTACTGGGACCGGGGGCATAGCCCATGGGTCCACTTAAACTTGAAAAGAATTCCTTGAGCCTCCATGTGAGCCAGCTCAATGACTACCTTATCACAGATGGTATAAGGAACCAAATGGACTTCGCAAAGCTTGGGTGTGGCATTTTCATTTAACACGACTTTACCCTTTATGTTTGAGTTTTCCAGTGCCACCCTTGAGCACTGCTGTGGCATCATCCAGTACCATCCTTAACTCACGTTCAGTTGACTATTACAGGGGATGTGACATGCAAATAGTGGATGGATCTCCAATCAAGTTATAGTTGTCTCAGCCAATCACGCCCCACAATGCTGGCCCTCCCATTTGTACCACATGCAGGCCCAATGTGGCTTGTTGGTTGTTGTGTTTCATTGTTAGGAATGTCATTCCCACGGGAGTTATCTTTTCTCCAGAGAAAGTAGTTAGTTTGGTATCTGCAGTTCAGTATCTTCAAAATGCCATTTAGCCTCATTTTCTGGAACGATTGAAGCAGCCGAGCCAGTGTCAATTCCATTTTGATTACTTTCTCGTTCACTTCCGTGTAAGCCATATTGCATTTTAGTTGTTAGCTTTCTAACTGTAAATCTCAAGGGTACCCAGTCCTGTTTCATTCTTGTCACTACTAGATTTTTCATGAACAGCACACAGATTAGTGCTCCTTTTGAAACTGCAACTTGACTTTTTAACTTTTTCTCTTGCCTGTGCAGTCCATTTATTTTGCCTTCATGGCATGCTCTTTCTATCTGTCCTACTTTGTAGTATTTTCTGCAGTTTTGCCTTTGACTCTTCTTTGGTCTGGTGTATGTGAGCACCTGCCACAATGGTAACACAAGTTGTTTAGCCAGATAGGTTTCGGTTTAAATTTTGAAAATTTATTCACGCACACTTTCATTCCTGACTGCAACTCAACAATGTCTCTGGTTGCTGTTTCCATTAATAAGCAGTTTCAACTGCTCTTTTAAATTTGAGTTGGGTTTCATTTAGGAGCTATTTTTGAAAGTTGTCTTGTAAGATTCCACAAACTAAATGATCCCTCAGTGCATCACTGAACTGACAATGTTTGGACCAGTTCATCAATTCAGTCATGTAAGCTGAAATGGACTGCCTTTCCTAGAGCATGCTGCAGTCAACAATGTTTTTAAATGTCCGGTTAAGATTAGTGCAATATAATTTTTTACATCGATTATATATTAAACCACAAAAAAATAAATAAATAAAATCCAAATTTATCCGATTAGTGTTTCTGATGTAACCAAGAAATTGGTACTTTTTTACATTCTACTTGGTCTTGTTCTAAAATTCAACCTTTTTGGACAAATTTAAGAGTTTTATTGGAACAAATTATTGGAACACAACTTCCACATAATCCAATATTATTTTTATTAGGTGATATTGAAAGGATAAAATCAAAACCCAAATTGAATAAATATCAGAAAGAATTTATAAAAATTGCACTGGCAGTAGCCAAAAAGGCTATTGCAGTTACTTGGAAATCGGATGCATACTTAAGTATAGATCATTGGAAGAATGAAATTTACAGCTGTATTCCACTTGAAAAAATTACTTATAATTTAAGAGATAAATATGAAACATTTTTGAAAATTTGGCGCCCTTATTTACAAAAGACAGGATTAAATATATAGGTGCTCCGAAGATAAAATAATTGGTTATTTGGGGAAAGAAATAAATATATATACTAAAGTTATTACGAACTCCATGGAGCATGTGGGGATCTTCCGATATCCAGGCACTCTTTTTTTCTTTCTTTCTTTCTTTCTTTTTTTTTCTATAGGGATGTTAGGGGGGAGGGGTTAAGGGGAGGGGGGAAGGGTATATATATTTTTTCCCCCCACATATTTTCTTTTTCTTTCTGTAATTATTGAAAACTCAATAAAAAAAGTTTTTAAAAAAACAATGTTTTTGTTTCTAAATGTTCCTGCATTATGCTCACAATATCAGCAATGCTCCTTTTGACTGGTTTGGTTTGAGCAAACCATATACTTTGCAGTCCATTGCACTCAGCAAAATTGACATTAGCTTCTTGTCAACTATTCAACTTGCTTTAAAATACTGCTCAATTCATTCAGTATACATCATCCAGTTATATCTTGTGCAATCAAACACATCTATCTTTTCTGATGTAGGTAGATAGAATAGATTAATAGAAAAATATAGCACAGAATAGCCAACTGTTTCTGCTTTATTTATTAATTATTATTATCACCCGGTACTTGTTTTTTTAATATATGAATCCATGCATTTCATCTGTTTTCTGCCTATTTTTTTTTTTACTCTATCTTCTCCCTCCCCTTCCAAAGGGAAAAAAGCACTACACTTCAGCAGGTAGATTGTATTCTCATTCGTTTTAGAAATTTCTCATTTCCACTTATGTTTTGTAACTCCATAAATTAATGAAAAAGTTAAACACAGGAGCTTGGGATATCTTGTCCACTTAATTTTTTTAGTGAGATGCTCACTTGGTGGTGTAATGTCATGCGCCATTCACATACTACTTGCATATAACCCGAATGAATTTGTTAACAAGGGATGCTTAATCAAGCTAGATTTAGAATATCATTCAACTACTACTGAATATTGAATACACAACAGTTCCTTGTCTTGAAGCATTAACTGTATGATTTGCTTTTCTCCACAGATTTGCTAGCTGCTTCATGCCACATTTTTAGAATCTCTTTCATTTTTTGAATAGTATATTTTTAAAAAGGGAGGGTTGAAATGACACTATGTTCTGCTGAAAGAAATGTCAACCATAGGACTCAGACGTCCCTGGCAATTTTATAAATTGATGTCCAACTGTGATAATTGCAGTAAGTAACATTCTTGGTTGTTAGCTTAAGGAACTGTCCAATTTGTAACAAAGAGCTGTTGAAAATCTAAATGGGCTTTAAGAGAGGGAGCTTTTTGTAAAATCCTTAAGTGGGGAAAGTGCTTCCCAAAGTATATTTTCATTCTGACTAAATAAAGAGTTGAATATTGATCCTAAGTTTGTAATAAGAAGCACCCCAATGAGTATTGATTTTGATGGCAGTTCACAGTAGGGAATACCCAATTAGACAGACAATGAATATATTGTAACATAAGGAATGCCTCAAAGAAGATTGATTTCAGGATGTGGTAAAGGCCATTTTGTTGGGTAGTGATTTGGTTACAATAAGAAAAACTTCCGTTGACCTTTGATTTGTGCTGTGATTATAATGATGAGTATTTTATTGTACACTGATGTTAAGTTGCAATGATGATGAAAGACATTTCATTGAGATAGGACCACACTGGATATTCAGGGTCTTCCATTATCATTCAACCTTCTTTTCAGACACCACGCTAGCCAGCTCCACTGTTGTGATCCTCTATTTAAAATGAAATGCTTACTGGAGTCCTAAGAGTCATACACTGACCGAGTAGGAATGACAAGTTTCCCTCCCTAAAGGGCAGTACTGAACAAGGTAGGTTTTTAAAGAACAGTCCAAAAGTTTTCTGATCACCATTATCAATTCCTGATATTTATTCTTGAGATAATTTAGTTAACTCAATTTAGATCTCAGCGCTTTGAGCTCCAGAGTAGTGTAGCAGTTAACATGATGCTATGACAGCTCAGGGTGCTAGAGTTCAGTCCTGACTTCCTCCCCTTGGAATGTGTGAGTTTCCTCCGGATGCTCCGGTTTCCTCCCACAGTCCAAAGATGTACGGGATAGGTTAATTGGTCTTTGTAAATTGTCCCGTGATTAGGTTAGGGTTGATGAGATTTGATGGGGGTTGCCAGGGCAACAGTGCTCAAAGCACTGGAAGGGCTTACTCTGCGCTGTATCGCTAAGTAAATAAAATCTTCTCTCTCTGGATCATCGGTCCGAGCTTTTGGAATGCAAGTCTAATCATAAACTCTGTGCTTCTACGCCCTTAGCTTCTCACTATAGCAATTTGCCACCATTAAAATGACTACAGTGATTATTGGTTGGACAGAGATAACAGTAGAGAAGGAAGCAAAACTGTGGCAAAACAAAGCAATAATACAATTTCCCAATGAGATAATGGAAGATAAGCTTAAAAAAATAAGAACATGAGGAATATTAGAAGGAATGTATTATACTGCCATTTGTCCCTGCTCGATCTTTCAATAAGAGCGTACCTAATATATGGCCTCTGCTTCACTTTCTTGCCAAGTAATAGGGACAATGAAGAGAAATCAATATCAATATACTAAAAAAAACGGACTTCATAATGTTCTTTGTTTGAATATTGAGGGTTGATTCCTTAATGCTTAGTTTTTAGAATTCCACAAAGGTGGATTCATATAAAAGGTTTATGTGGCAGAGTTAGACTGGGTTTAACTTCATACAAGTGTGTGAAAAGGTCCTTCTTGTTAGTCTAGTCCTGACAATGATCACCTGGGATCCACTTGGTATCCATCTGATCTACCAGCTGCTGAAGAAATCCAGGTGGTCAGGCAGTATCAATGGATGGAAACGGACAGAAAATGTTATGGATCTTGACCTGTTGAATTCCTCCAGCATCTTGATGGCTGCTGCAGATGCTATCATCCATCTCCTCCTGCATTTCCATTATTCACTGTGCCTGAAAAGGAGGGTGAAAACTTAGCCTGGTTATAATATCAGAGGGCAGTGATGGACAGGTGTTTCTCCCACTGGAGGTCTGTGAACAGTGCTGTTCTGCTGGGACCTCTGCTGTCTGTAACATATGATTTGGATGAAAATATGGGTGGGCTGATTAGTAAGTTTGCAGATGACACAAAAACTGGCAGAGTCGTGGAAAGCTGCTAAAGAATTCAGTGGGGTATAAATATAGGTGGAAAATAGCAGATAGAGCTTAATCTGAACAAATCCTCAACTAGAGGGTCTGGTTTAGGGGCAGCATGGTAGCACAGTGGTCAGCATAACACCATTACAGTACTAGTGACCCAGAGCAACACACACAAAATGCTACAGAAACTCAGCAGGCCAGGCAGCATCTGTGGAAATGAATAAACAGTTAACGTTTTGGGCTGTGACCTCTCATCAGGACTGGAAAGGAAATGGGAAGACGCCAGAATAAGATAAGTGAGGGGAAAGGAAGATGATAGGGAGAATGAAGTAGAAAGCTGGGAGGTGATAGGTAGAGAGAAGTTGAAGGGGTGGAGAATCAGTGATCCAGGTTCAATTTCACTGCTGTCTGTGAAGAGAGTGGACATGGTCTCCCATCACCAAGTGCTGGGTGTCCTCCCATTTTCCAAAGGGTGCGGGTTGGGTTAATTGGCACATGGGTACAATTGGGCTCTGTGAACCTGGGCATGTTACCGTGCTGCTCCTCTATTTAGAGAAGTGGCATCTTGGGAGGTCAAGTGCAAGTATACAGTAATGGCACAGCTCTCAAGAACACTGATGCACAGAGGGATTTTGGGCTATCTGAAGACATCACACACAGGGCGGCAATGAAGGCGCACGGCACAGTTGCCTTCACTGGTCGGACTATTGAGTATGGAAGTCAGGAAGGGGTGTTCTAGCTAGATAAAACTTCGGCTCACACACATTCTGGTTGGCACACTGCAGTGTGGATGCAGAGGCTTTGAACAGAGTGCTTGAAGGGGTTCACCAGGATATTGCCTGGATTAGATTCACTCAGACCCCAATGTGTTCCTCGGAGGGGGAGTGCTATGTAGCTCACTGCTATGATACATATATACTATATATAACTCAATATAACAGTATGTAAATGGACATGTGCCTGATATATGATATGTTATTTTGTGTGCACACAATCATGCATATAGGCCTCAACTGTACGTCAGTGGAACAGCAACAGTGGAGGGAAGTGGGCGGTGGTTACATCATAGAGGAGGGACCAGACTTTAGGTCTTCCTCTAACTTTGGCTTCCTCTTCAAGTAGACAATGAGATTAGACTACTTTTTCTTAAGTGTCCTCTCACGAAGCAGTCCTTGGCAGCAGGAAATCATGTCGAGAATACCTCTGTTTGCCTTATTTTCTCACTCCCAGTCAGGGTCATTATTGATCGTGGTTTGTGTGATCATGGTGATGCTCATGCTGAGGAATTTTGTGGTGAGGTTTCTTGTCGCTGTTTCCACTTCTCCATCCATGTCCTCAGACTGACCCAGGAGGCGTTGCTCTGCCAAGTCTTGAAACTTTGCTATTTCACCATGAGAATGCAGTAACTCTTCAAAATTCTGGTCACCTACTGTATCTACAGGAAAGATATCAATAAGACTGAAAGTTAGTTAGTTACTGCCTATTTCTTGAGGGTGTTTAAGGCAGAAACTAAGTCCTCCATCTCTGTCTGTCCTTAGCCACGTACCTTTGTACACAGATATAGAAGGATTTTCATTGCTGTCTCTGTAACAATTTTTTTTTGACCAGTCAGGATTGTTAGTGCTGAGCTGAACCCCTGAACCTAGAGGACTACTCTTAGTCTGGCCTCTGCCCTTTGACCTGTTTGACATGTGCCCCTACCAAGAGCCACAGAATAAAGCCATGACTCCAGCCAACATGCGGTAGCTCTCCAGGTCAAGGAAGCACGCAAGCCTCCAAAGCCTACAACAAGGCTGTGGTCTCCTTGGAGGAAGACTGAAAGAGTGCAGAGAAAACTTACAAGGATCTAGCCAGGACTTGAGTATGTGAGTTATATGGAAAGATTGAATAGGTTAGGAATTTATTCTCAAGAATACAGGAGAAGGAGGGGAGATTTGATGGAGTTATTCAAAATTGAGAGGTTTTTAGATAGGGTAAATGCAAGCTGGCTTTTTTCCACTGAGGTTAGATGAGACTAGTACTAGAGGTCATAGGTTAAGGGTGAGATGTGAACTGTTTAAGAGAAACACGTGGGGGATCTTCTCTCAGGGTGGTGAGAGCGTGCTATGGGCTGCCAGTTGAAAGAGTGGATTCGGGTTCAATTTCAACATTTAAGAGAAATTTGGGTAGGTATAGGAGGGGTATGAGGGCAATGCTTTGGGTGCATGTTGATGGAACTAAGCAGTTTAATTGTTTTCCATGGACTAGATAGGCCTGTTTCTGTGCGGTAGTGTTCTTATAACTTTGTGACTCTAGAAAGATATCCACTGCATTAACGTTTTCGGAAGACATGGCAGAACATAATTTATCTGCAAATTTTTGCTCTTGCATTTGTATTGTCACTTAAGCAGAAATATTTTCTTTTTAACAATAGATGAAATTTGTCACATTTTGATTATACTTCTGCAGCAGCATAACACACAGACGCAAACTGCCATTCACTTGAACAAAAGCAAGACTCCAGTCTTTTCAGTTCAAAAGCTCAAAGGGTTTGAGCCTTGAACACTAAGCCAGAGAAAGTAATTGAAAGAACAGTATAATTGTACATATTGTAACAGAGAGCTTAGTAAGAAGCATTGAAGTTGTAGACTGCTTTTAGTCAGAATGTGCAAATGGAACTGCCACTATAAAATGGCTCATGGTAATCATGTGACCTTAACTTAGTGTGGATTAGTCAATGAATGAACTCAGTCTATCCATGAGGTCAGAAGGTTCTGCATATTACTTTTCTGTGAGGTGAAAAATGTCTGAGGTAGCCCTTTGAAGGGACAATGAAGAGATTGGAAATTTTGCAGATACAAGAAGCTGCTGATGCTGAATCGTGGAGCAGAAGGATGGACTCTTGACTTCTCAATCTACCTCGTTGTAGCCTCACATCGTACTCTCTACTTGCACTACATTTCCTCTGTAAATGGAACACTTTTTATTCTAGTTTAGTTTTATTTGTTGCATGTACATCAAATCACAATGAAATGCATCGTTTGTGTCAATGAGCAACACAGTCTGAAGGTTGAGCTGGGGGCAGCCCACAAGTGTCACCACACGTCCGGTGCCAAAATAACGTGACCCCATTATTCCACATTCTGCTTCAATGCACTGCTTTAATGAAATGATCCACATAGATCACAAGCAAAACAATTGTTCATTGTACTTTCAGTACGTGACAATAATAAATTATTTTACTAATTCCCCAAGCAAAATGTTGGAGGAGCAGCATGGTGGGGTCGGGGGAGGGATTGGCAGGGGAGGTGAAAGGAATTGTTGCCGTTTCAGGTTGAAACCCTGTACCAGGAAAGATTGGGAGTTTTGCTTTATCTGTATGGTTTAGATTTTATGTATTTGACACTTCATGATAAGATGAGATACAACTTTAATTATCACAAAGGAAATTATTGTTGCAACCATGCAAGATGTGCATTAAAAAGTAATGAAACCATATACATATACTTAAAGAGGAGGAGTTGTAGAGTGTTATAGCCACAGGGAGAAAGGATCTCCTGTGGCGTTCAGTGGTGCACCTCGCTGGAATCAGTCTGTTACTAAAGGAGCTCCTCTGTTTGTCCAATAGGTCATGGAGAGGGTGAGAGGGATTGTCCGTAATGCTCCGTAGCTTTTGCAGCATCTTCCTCTCAGACACAACCACCAGGGAATCCAGTTCCACCCCCAGAACAGACTCCCCTTCCTGACAAGCTTATCAATCTTCCATTGTAAAATCTTCCACCACCTTTACCCTAGTGATGTTGAGCTGCAGGTGATTCAGCCCACACAAGTCAACAAAGTTGTCCACCACTCTTCTGTACTCAGACGCTTAACCCTGGCTGATACAGCCCACAACTACAGAATCATCCGAAAACCTCTGCAGGTGGCAGGACTCCAAGTTGTATCTGAAGTCCGAGATGTAGATGGTGAACAGGAAGGGGGACGGGAAAGTCCCCTGAGTTGTCTGTGCTGCTAACCACAGTATCTGATACACAGCTCCATAATCTCACACACTGTTCAAAACTCGAGTGTTCCAAGTGACCTGTATTCTGACGTATATCAACCATGACAACATGATGCTGTGGCTAATTTCTTCCTCTGTACCTTCACTGATGATTCTGTATGCAAGCTCGAATACTTGTAAAAAGTAAATTGGATAAAATAAATACTTATTTTATCCAAACATGGATACGTATTTTTCTAAGTGCTGCTTGAAACAAAATGCCAGTTGGAGAGCAGTATCAGAAGACTTGCTGGCTGGTGGTGTAGTGGGATCAGTGAGTGGTCCCAGGATCAAATCCAGCCAGCTCCTTGCACGCTTTCCATCCGTGCTGGGTGGAGCATCGAGCTAGCAACTCAGCCTCGTTAAAAAGAAACAGACAAAATGCTTAATAAAAGGCAAGGTTGTCACCAAATGCATTGCAAAGCGCAGAGAGGAATAACTACATCAGAAGGCCTGGACGGAGTTTGCATTACACGGATGCTCTCTTCGTTTCAGTGGCTGCACTTCACAAGTACTTCATCGTCTGTGAAGTTTGTGTGGGCGGTGTGTGGGGGGGGGGGGCACCCTAAAAGAATGGCAGTACAATTTCAGGCCAGCATGATAGAAGCTGACAAGGAGCATATCATAATACATGCACAGTTGGTCATATCACTTCTGTTTTCAAAAGAACAAGAAGTTCCTTTTGCTTTCAGCTGAAGTCTGGGGAAAGTAAGAGTTAATTGGAAGAGTATATTTTACTTAGAGATACAGCACAGTTACAGGCCATTCTGCCCCAACAAGCTCAATTAATCTACTAACCTCTGTGTCTTTGGAGTGTGAGAGGAAACTGAAGTGCTTTAGGAAACCCACACAGTTGCGGGGAGAACTACCAACAATTTACAGACAGGGATGGAATTAAACCCCAGTCGCTGGCACTACAATTGTGAAGAAACAATGACTTGATTACGTGAAAACTTTAAATCGTCTGAAAGCACAATTGAAGCCGAATGATGCTCAGATGCTCCCGTGCATTCTGTAGGGAAAAAGCCAGTCTTTCCCAGCTTGTGCCTCATAGTTTCAAGTACCTTCTGAAACCACCTGACATGTAAGAGGATTCACAATTCCTCTATCCACAAGAATCTTCGCTGTCTCTCGCAAACTGGGCTGAAGCCAATCTGATTGGAGTGCAATTTCCCCTGCAGCCAGCCACTAAAGACGTGCATTATCATTTATTAAGCAGGTGTTAAATTTTATTGCTGTGTTATCATGATCCAGGCTTCTATAGTACATTATAAGTGATTCACTTTTAATTTACAATCCAGTGCTGACTAAATTAACAGCTGCATGTTGATATGCTCACTCGCCAGCACCACCCCAGTACCGGTCTCCATTTATTCCTGATGGCAAAACTTTATAGCTGAGATGTTATTTGTGGTTACAAACATAATTAGTGATTTCTTAATTAGATTGACAGTTAACATAGGATTATCAGAACTGCTAATTGGACATGTCTCTGTGGTGTTTTGTTAAGTGCTATTTAAGTGATTTCTTCCTTGTTTCTTTTCACTGTATTGGCAATCATTGGGTGAGCTCAGGTGAAAGTGTAGGAGAGAGGAGGTGGAGGGGTTCAGAACCCCAGACTATAAGAATGCAAGATGATGGATGGTGTGTAATGGAGTACTCTCCACTTATGTGGATGAGTTCAGCTTTAGCAGGGATAGATCAAATGGGTAGCCAAGATAATTTTTTCCAGGGCAGAAATGGCTCATATGAGGTGCCATAATTTTAAGATGGCTGAAGGAAATATGGGGGAATGTCTGAGGTAAGTCATTTTTTAAAGAATGGTAGATGTGAGGAAGGTTCTGCCATCTGTGGTAGTAGAAGCAGATACATTTGGGTCATTTGAGAAACTTTTAGATAGACACATAAATGGTAGAAAAATGGAGGGCTATGTAGGAGGAAAGGGTTAGATTAATGACGGAGTAGCGTAAAATGTCACACAAGATCATGGTCTAAAGGATTTGTACGATGCTGTCATATTCTATGTACTAATGCTCAAGATGTTCATCAATGTACAGAATAAATCAGCCCACTTTGATAGACTCTGCATCCACAGCCATTCGATCACTTCACCTCTGATGTACAGAAGCAGCAGTCTGTACCATTGACAAGATGCACTGCAGCACCGTAGACAGCACCTTTCAAACACAGCAGCTCTACCAGCCAGATGGACAAGGGTAGCAAGAACTTGGGAACATCATACCTGGATGTTGGTCACCAAGTCACACAACATCCTGTATTGAAAACGCATCACCGTTCCTTCACTGTTGCTGGGTCAAAATCCCAGAACATCCTCCCTAACAACATTGAGGGCAGACTGAAAGACAGCAGTGGTTCAAGAAGACATTTCTTTACCTCCAACAAAGAATGGGCAATTAATGACCGCATCCCTTGAATGAATATATAGTTTTTAAGAAATGCGAAGTTAAAAGCAGGAATAGGTCATGCATTTTCACCATATAGAATTTAGGGAGAAAATGAAATAGAATTGGATAGGATTAGAGCAAAATTGGGCACCTGGTGGTCAGGATGGATTCAATGAGCTAATGGAATTTTATCTCTTGATCACTATGACTCATTCAAAATTCAGAATCATCAATCCAAGGACACAAGTCCAAACCTCATTACAGCTGTTGGGTGATTTAAATTCAAGTATTTTTAAGTAACTCTGTTTTAGTACACCTTTGTTATAACAGTGACGGTGGTACCTTTGGGTTGCTTTAAAACTCTTCCTGGATGGAACTCTGCCTGCCTGGCCTGATCACTTCAGACCACAATAATGTGGTTAACCTTTAAACTTCTTTCCATATAAGCCAAACAAACTAGTCCGATCAAGGGATAATTGGGAGTAGCCTTGGCCAAATCATTTACGCTCATTGGCCACTTTATTAGTAGAGGAGGTGTGAAACTGGGAGAGGGAGGTATGAAGTAAAGAGCTGGGAAGTTGTTTGGTGAAAGAGATACAAGGCTGGAGAAGGAGGAGTCTGATAGAAGAGGACAGAAGGCCATGGAAGAAAGAAAAGGAGGAGGAGCACCAGAGGGAGGTGGTGGGCAAGCAAGGAAATGAGGTGAGAGAGGGAAAAGGAGATGCGGATTACCAGAAGTTTGAGAAATTGATGTTCATGCCATCAGGTTCGAGGCTACCCAGAAGGAATGTAAGGTGTTGTTCCTCTGGTCTGAGTATAGTCTCATCACAACAGTGTAGAGGCCATGGATCGACATATCAGAATGGGAATGGGAAGTGGAATTAGGATGGGTGGCCATTGGGAGATGCTGTTTCTTCTGGTGGATGGAGGATAGGTGTCCGGGGCAGTGGTCTCCCAATCTACGTCTGGTCTCACCGATATATAGGAGACCACACTGGGAGCATGGGACACAGTACCTGACCCCAACAGATTCACAGGTGAAGTGTTGCCTCACCTGGAAGGGCTGTTTGGGGGCCCTGAGTGATAGTGAAGGAGGAGGTATAGGGGCAGGTGTAGCACTTTATCTGCTTGCCACGAGGGGGATCAGTGGGGAGCAACAAATGGACAAGGAAGTCACGTAGGAAGCGATCCCTCTGGAAAGCAGAAAGTGAGGGGGAGGTGAAGATGTGCTTGGTGGTGGTATACCATTGAATATGGCAGAAGTTACAGAGAATTATGTGCTGGATGCAGAGGCTAGTGGGGTGGTAGGTGAGGACAAGAGGAACCCTATCTCTAGTAGGGTGGTGGGAGGATGGGGTGACAGCAGACCTGCGTGAGATGGAAGAGATGCGGTTAAGGGCAGTGTTGATGGAGGAAGGGAAGCCCCTTTCTCTGAAGAAGGAGGACATCTCCTTCGCTCTGGAATGACAAGCCTCATCCTGAGAGCAGATGCAATGAAGACAGAGGAACTGAGAGAAGGGGGTGGCATTTTTACAAGTAACAGAGTGGGAGGAGGTATAGTCCAGGTAACTGTACGAGTCTGTGGGTTTATAATAGACATCAGTAGGTAAACTGTCTCCACAGACAGAGACAGAGAAATCGAGAAAGGGGAAGGAGGTGCTAGAAATGAACCAGGTAAATTTGAGGGCAATGTGGAAGTTGGAGGCAAAGTGGATGTAGTTGAGGAGTTCTGCATGGGTGCAGGAAGCAACACCAATGCAGTCATCACTGTAGTGTAAGAAAAGTGAGAGACGGCCACCAGTGTCGACTTGAAACGTAGACTATTCCACATAGACAACAAAAAGGCAGGCATAGCTGGGACCCATGCGAGGGCCCATGCCTACACCTTTTGTTGGAAGGAAGTGGGAGGAGCCAAAGGAGAAATTATTAAGAGTGAGGGTGAGTTCTGCTAGATGGGGGGAGGGGATGGTGGTGGAGGGGAACTGGTTGGGTCTGGTGTCCAGAAAGGAGCAGAGAGCTTTGAGCTCTTCCTGGTGGGAGAAGGAGGTGTATAAGGACCGGAGATCTATAGTGAGAATAAGATGATGGGGCCAGGGAACTTGAAATCATTGAAAAGATCCAGAGTGTGTGAAGTGTCACGGAGGTAGGTAGGAAAGGACTGAACTGGGTGGGATAAAACGGAGTCGAGGTATGGAGATATGAATAGAATCCTTAACAGTTTTGATACCCAAAGGAATCTTGGGGGTCCAAGTCTATAGCTCACTGAAGGTGGCCACACAAGTAGATATGGTGGTAAAGAAGGCATATGATAAGCATGTGTTTATTGGTCAGGGCACTGAGAATGAGTCAAGAAGTTGTGTTCCAGCTACATGAAACTTCTGTTGCTTCATTTTAGGAAGGCTTTGGGAAGGTTGCAGAATGGTTTTACTGGGATGTTGCCTGGACTGGAGGGTATGAGCTATGTGGACAGGTTGGAAAATCTCAGGATGCTTTTTCTGAACAATCAGAGGCTAAGGAGAGACCTGATATAATCCTATAAAGTTATGAGAGCCATGGATAGACCGGTCAGAATATTTTCCCAGGGTAGAAATATCAAGTATGCATTTAAGCTGAGGGGGGTAATGTTTAAAGGAAATGTACTGTTGTTTTACATGGGGAGTGGTAAATGCCTGAAACAGAATGGCAGGAGTAGTGTTAGCAGTGGGTGCAATTGTGGCTGTGCAGGAAGGGGGTTTTGGGGAATTGATGATCGTGTTGCCTTTCTTTTCTTGGTTTCGTGGCTACCCGGAGAAGAAGAATTTCAGAGTTCTACACTTTGCTAATAACTGAACCTTTGAGATGGACAGATGAATATGCAGGGAATGGAGGGGTAAGGATTATGTACAGGCAGACAAGAATTAGTTTAATTCGGCATGTGGACATTGTAGATTGAAAGGCTTATTCCTGTGTTATGTGTGACACGTATTCACAGTGATTTACATTTCTAAAACTCAACATCTGCTTGTAGATATTTTGTAAGATTTTCAGTTCTCATGAGGCTGACAATTTCAATGCCAATTTCTTGATGGCAGCAAGAGAATACGTCGTTCCTAAAAGCACATGACACATTTTCAGTTAGTTTTCAGGGCATAGCCTTGACTGATTACAATCCAGTGGGGTTTGCCATTTCAAGATTCTGTTTCTTCCAGAAATATTTAGGTCAGAAATGAATTTTTAGATTTTTCTTTTATCTTATTGAGATACAGTATAGAATAGTCCTTTCCGTCCCTTTGAGCTGTGCCGCCAAGCAATTCCCCGATTTAATCCAAACCTAATCACAGAACAACCTACAATGACCAATTACCTACCAACCAGTTCATCTTTGGACTGTGGGAGGAAAACAGAGCACCAAGAGGAAACCTATGTGGTCACGGAGAGCATGTTAAACCTCCTTACAGACAGCGGTGGGAATTGAACCTAGGTCGCCTGTATTGTAAGGCATTGTGCTAACCACTACACTACCATGCTGGTATTTTGTTCCATTTCATGTGGAATCTATAGGTACAGAGGAGGCCACTAGGCTTATAAGCTCCATGCAGGCCTCATGCACTTTACACAAACAAGAGAAAATCAGCAGATGCTTGAAATCTGAGCACACACACAAAATGCTGGAGGAACTCAGCAGGCCAGGCAGCATCTATGGAAAAAAAAAGTACAGTTGACATTTTGGGCTAGTTACCTTCGAGTTAGTAGAGCCATTGCCTCATAATGCCAGAGACTCAGGTTCAATCCTGACTCTGGGTTGCTGTCTGTGCGGAGTTTGCACTGTGATGGCATAGGTTTCCTCCCACATCCCAAAGATATGCTGGTAAATTGACCACTGTAGATTGTTCCTCCAGTGTGGGATAGAATTTAGATGGATATGATGAGAAGGTTGGGAGACTGAAAATGTGTCGGACTAGTGTCACCAGTGGTGGATAGACTCTAGAGGCAGAAGGACTTGTTACCATGTTGTTTTGTCTTTATCTCTGTAAAGCATGAAGAAGTACTGCAGAAAACATTGGGTCATAAATATATCAATATACAAATTAGAAGCAGGAATAGATTGTTTGGTCTTTTTGCCATTTAATAATAAGATTAACTCACTTTAATAGCAATTCTGCATTCCCAGTCTTTTATCCCCATAAGAATCATGAATTTCTATTCCTCTGCCTTAAAAAAAATATGTATAGGTGCCCTTTGGAAAAAAAGAGTTCCAAAGACTTGCATTCTTTTGAGAGAAAAAGATATCACCTCAAGTTGGTTTTAAATGGACAATCTCTTATTTTAATCAGTGACCCCTAGTTCTTGATTCTCCTACAAGAAATGGCATCCTCCCCACACAATCCTGTGAACAGCTCTTAGGAGGTGTTTCTCTCAAGCCCCTTCTCACGCTTGTTGACTGAGGTAGGGAAGGCAGTAAGTGTCGTTGGGGATTTGGATGTGAGTCATTCTTTGCTTGGGGTGGTAACAGGATGTTGGGAATTCAGCTCAGCAACTAATGGGATATTGTGGCCATGAACAGTTTGTAGGAGTGAACATTGAAGAGTGAGAGAATAAAGGAGGAAATGCCAAGGTTTCTGACTTTGTACCATTGCCAGAAAATGGTAGATGGCTTATTGGTAGCTTAGGACATAATAACAAAAGTAATAGAAGCAGGAGCAGGCCATCTGGCCATTTAGCCTGCTCCGTCATCAATGTTCATGGCTGATCTGGCCGTGGACTCAGGCCCACCCACCTGCCCTTTCCCAGTAACCTTCAATTCCCCTAATACTCAAATATCCCATTTATCCATCTATCCATCCAATAAGTATATTTAGTGAGGTAGCCTCAACTGCATCTCTGAGCAGAGAATTCCATTGATTCACCACTCTCTGGGAAAAGCAGTTTCTCCTCATCTCCATCCTATTCCAGTGAGTATAGTCCCAGGTGACTCAATATCTACGCATAGGCCAAACATCCCACCACCCCCACATCTCTGAAATCAATCCAGTGAACCTCCTTTCCATCTCCTCCAAAACTAATATATCTTTCCTCAAGTAAGGAGATCATAATTGCATGCAGTTCTCGAGGTGCAGCCTCACCAGCTGCAGTATAACCTCCCTGCTCTTAAATTAAACCCCTCTGGCAATGAAGACCAACATTCCATTTGCCTTCAACACACACAAAATGCTGGTGGGACGCAGCAGGCCAGGCAGCATCTATAGGGAGAAGCACTGTCGACGTTTCCGGCCGAGACCCTTCGTCAGGACTCGGCTCGAAACGTCAACAGTGCTTTCTCCCTATAGATGCTGCCTGACCTGCTGCGTCCCACCAGCATTTTGTGTGTGTTGCTTGAATTTCCAGCCTCTGCAGATTTTCTTGTACTTAAATTCCATTTGCCTTATTGATAACCTGTTGACCTGCAAGCTAACCTTTGAGATTCATTCACAAGCAATCCCAAGTCCATCTGCACAACAGCATGCTGCATTCTTTCACTATTTAAATTATAATCTGATATTTTTTGTTTTCCTTCCCAGGTAGCTGGCCTCACATTTACCAATGTTGTACGCCATCTGCAAGACCCTTGTTCACTTACTTAACCTGTTTATATCTCTTTCCAGACTCTCGGCATCCTCTGCACGATTTTCTATTCTGCTTAATTTAGTGTCGTCAGCAAATCGTTCATGTATATCATGAACAATCATGAGGCTGGAGCCAACCCTCAAGGCACTCTGTTCACCCTTGACCACTAACCAGAGGAACACCCATTTATTACATCTCTCTGCTTTCTCTCTCAATGCAAATATATTACCCCTAACTCCATGTATCCTTATCTTATGGATAAACCTTTTATGTGGCGCCTTGTTGAATGCTTTCTGGAAATATAAAGATATATCGTTCATCTGTTTCATTTGTCCACTGAGCTCATGACGTCCTCAAAAAAATCCAGTAAGTTTGTTAAACAGAACCTGCTCTATCACAGCACACACAAAATGCTGGAGTAAATCAGCAAGTCAGGCAGCAACAATGGAGGAGAATAAACAGTTGATGTTTCAGGCCGGGCACCTTTGTCAGGACCGGTCCTTATGAATAATGATGTTGTCCACCTAATGGAGCCACTTCTAACCAGATATTTCACTATTTCTTCCATCACAGAAACAAATAAAAGTTCTCCCCAATCAGAAACCAGGGATACACAGAGAGGTTTGCCCCCTGCTCAAAGCCAGAGATTCAGCCTTCAGGTCTGGAGATCGGGAGGCTTACAGCTCAGCCAGGGCCAACCTGAGGAGGGGAATCTCTCAGGCTAAACACATATACAAACAGAGAATCGAGGAGCATTTCAACTCCTCGGACCCCCGGCGCATGTGGCATGGCATACAGGTCATTACAGACTTCAAACCACCTAGTACTGTGCCCCCTTCCAGCTCTGCTTCTTTCAACTCAATTATTTCTACGCTCGCTTTGACCGAGACAACCAGGAGGTCACCCTCAAAGTGGATCTCCCGCCTGGTGAACTGCCTCTCTCACTTTCCACCTCCGATATTTGCGCCACCCTGAGCAGGGTGAATGTATGGAAGGCAGCTGGTCCGGATGGAATACCTGGCCGTGTGCTCAGAGTCTGTGCAGGGCAGTTGGCCGGGGTCTTCATGGACATTTTCAATCTGTCCCTGGCCCAGGCAGTTGTCCCCACAAGCTTCAGGATCGCCACCATCGTGCTAGTGTCGAAGCATTCCACTGCCACGGGCTTGGATGACTTCCGCCCAGTTGCACTCACCCCCATCATTGCAAAGTGCTTTGAGAGACTGGTTCTGTCACATCTGAAATCCTGTCTGCCCACTACCCTGGACCCCCATCAATTTGCCTATCGCAGCAACAGGTCAACAGAGGATGCCATCTCCACAGCATTTCACTCTGCCCTGACCCACCTGGACAGCCCCAACTCTTCCGTCAGAATGCTGTTCATTGACTTTAGTTCGGCATTCAATACTGTGACCCCCTCCAAGCTGATCACCAAACTTCACCAGCTTGGTATCAGCTTATCCCTCTGCAAATGGACCTTGGACTTTCTGACTAACAGATCCCAATCTGTTAAGTTAGACAACCTCTCCTCCTCCATTCTCACCTTGAACACCGGCGTGCCTCAAGGCTGTGTGCTGAGCCCTCTTCTGTACTCCCTTTTCACCTATGACTGCATTCCTATACATGGTTCTAACTCCATAATCAAGTTCGCAGGTGACACCACGGTGGTTGGCCTGATCAGAGGAGATGATGAGACGGCCTACAGGGATGAGGTCCAGCACCTGGCTGTGTGGTGTGCTGACAACAACCTGGCCCTTGACACCCAGAAGACCAAGGAGATCATTGTGGACTTCATGCATGCTAGGAGCCACACTCATTTCCCCATCTACATCAATGGAGCTGTAGTGGAGCATGTATCAAGCTTCAAACTCCTTGGTGTCCACATTTCCAAGGATCTCACCTGGTCCCTGAACTCCTCCATCCTGATCAAAAAGGCACAATAGTGCCTTTATTTCCTGCGGAGCATCAAGAAAGTTCACCTCTGTACCAGGATACTGATGGACTTTTACCGCTGTACCATTGAGAGCATACTCACCAACTGCATCTCAGTGTGGTATGGCAATTGTCCCGTATCGGACCATAAAGCACTCTAGTGTGTGGTGAAAACTGCCCAGCAGATTATCGGCACCCAATTGCCCACCATTGAGAACATCTACCATAAACGCTGCCTGAGCAGGGCGAAAAGCATTATCAAGGATGCATCTCACCCTAACCATGGACTTTTTACTCTCCTCCCATCTGGTAGGCGCTACAGGAGCCTCTGCTCCCGCACCAGCAGGCTCAGGAAGAGCTTCTTCCCTGAGGCTGTGACCCTGCTGAACCTCACATCACAGTGCTAAGCAGTATTGCACCCATATTGTACTGTCTCAGTACTTTTATATTTGCGTGCTGTAGCACATTTTATTTGCAGTTATCTTGTAAATAACACTATACTTTACATTTCTGGTTAGATGCTAACTGCATTTCATTGGCTTTGTATCCATACTCGGCACAATGACAATAAAGTTGAATCTAATCTAATCTAATAAAAGCTGCAAGCATTTTCCCCACTACAGATGTTAAGCTACCTGGCCTATAGTTATCCACCTTATGCCTAGTCCTTTTTGTAAACAGTGGTATGACATTCACTATCTTCCAATCCACTAGGACCTACCCAGTGTTGAGAGAATTTTGGTACTTTATCCCCAATGTGTTTACTGAAACACTTGCCATTTCTTTCAGTACCCTGGAATGCATGCCGTCTCGGCCTTGACTACCTAGTTTCCACATCACTCCCTCTTTAGTGACAATGATTGCATTGAGCTTCTCACCTCCTATCACATCCATACCATCTCTTTGGCATGTGAAATGTGTCCTCCACCATGAAGACTGATACAAAGCAATTATTAAAGGCCTCAGCAATTTCCACGCTACCCAATATTAATTCCCCTTCTTGTCTTACAAAGAAAATACATTTAATTTAGCCACCCTTTTCCACTTCATATAAATATTAAGTATTTTTTTTTAATTTTGTGCTAGTTTACTTTCGTAATCTATCTCCCCTTTCCTTATTTCTTGCTTGGTGGTTCTTTCTTGCTTTTTAAATTTTACCCAATCTTCTGGTATCCAACTGCTCTTGATGACTTTGTATGCGTGAGGTTTTAGTTTGATGCCCATTTTGTTTCCTTAGTTAATCAGGTCTTGCTCTCCCCATTCTCACTGTCCTTATTTTAACTGCAATATTCTTTTGTTAAGCACAGAAAAAAGATCTCTTTATTCAAATACAAAGTTCATTCAAACAAACTTCCAATTCTTCCCTGAGCACAATAATTCAACTACTGTTGAGAGATGTCAGTGTTGGACAAGTCCTTAAAGTGAGATCTGCAATCACAAGCCAAATACCTGGGGATTCCGCTACCACAAAAATACACCTGAGTGCAGTGGCCGACTGATTTTAATGTGTGCTTCTTATACCTTTGTTTTCCTTTTGGCTGTTCTTCTATTATATTTTTTTAACTTTGCTGTTTTTGCCTGGCTGTGAAATGTCATCATGTTCCCTTTCCATGAAGGAAGGAGACAGCTGACGAGACAGGACTCTTGGCAGCATGCAAAGTCGTAGTGAAATCCTTTTGCTTCCTTTCAAGGAAACATGTCAATGTGCAGAGCCTCTTTTGTAATTGTCCATGTTTCTATAATACAGATCTTTTTGATCCAGTGTAATATCTCCTTGGGTGGCTTGATGCCAAATCTAGTTAGATAATACTCTTGTAAAGTGTTTTGTAAATTGATATTAAATTAACATCATCTATGTTAAGGACACAATGTAAATACAATCTGTTCTTTGTTGTGTTTTCATTACACTGCATACACTGTGGACCAAGCTGTGGAGAGCCATGGTTATATTTTTAAGCTCACATTGCTGTGGGTGTATCAGAAGGTTGAGTTTAAATGGATTTATGCAAAAATCTCTGAACATTTGTTTTGGCACGTGGCCAGTATCAATCAAAGAGGTTGCATTTTAGCCACTCTCAGGAGATGTAGCATTCCATGCCGATAAAATATATAGTGATGCACTGTGGAATGGCTTCAGCGACCATCCCATTTCAGTCTGTGCCAGACTATACTGATACAGGCCATGGAGAATTAGGTCATCTCAAGGATCATGGGGGTCATTGGCACGGGTGGTTGCCACAATCTCTACGTGTTACGCTTGTAGCTTCACTGGAACATATTGAGGGTGTTATTAAGCACTATGACACTTTCAAGACAGGTCTGAATTATGTGCTCGGGTTGTTAGAAAGGACGGGGTTGAAATGTAATGGCAATATAACAACAGGTAGGTATTATACTTCACTTTCAAAATTTGTTTTATTAAATTCAATGCAACCAGATTTTGGAAACAGAGTTCCAACATACAGTCCTATATCATAAGGTTAATGTAAGATTCATTGACTTGACTACTTATTTCCAGATCATTTAGAGGATGAGAAATTCAGAATCTCATCGCTTTTTAACCCCCACTGAGCCATTTAAAGCAACCACAAACTTGACCACTGAATGCTGAAGCTGTTCCCAGGTCTACTTCATCCTGAGAAAGCAGGGGAGACTGCAATTACTGTAAGGTAGCATAGTGGTTAACATAATCACTTTACAGTGCCATCAATCACCAATCGGGGTTCAATTTCTGCTGCTGTCTCTAAAGAAGTCGGGTTCTTTCTGTGATTGTGTGCACTTCTTCCGGGTGCTCCTGTTTCCTCCAACATTCCAAGATGTATGAATGAGGGTTAGTGAGTTGTGGCCGTGTTATTCTGACACTGGAAGCATGGCACCACTTGCGGGCTGCCCTGTACAATCCTTGTTGATTTGATTTGATACCAAAAAAAATGCATTTCACAGTATGTTTTGATGTTTCAGTGTACATGTGACAAATAAAACTAATCATTAAGTCATTAAATCTTTTCTGCTTTAAGTGTGAACCCAATTGCACAAGATTTCTTGAATGGCAACAAAAAGCCCAGTAATTATCACTGTGGTTTCCCATTGACTTGCGTCTGCTGCAGCCTTATAGATGAGAGACCTGATCTGTCAATACGTGGACAAGTGAATTTGAGTGTTTTTATTTTATTCTGGGCCGAACTATCAAAATCAACTTCAAGGTTGTTAGCTGATCATTATTAAGAAGGTGACAACAAGCCATCTTTCTGAACTCCGCAGTATTTGCCGTGAAGGTTGCAAGTGTTAGTACAACAGAGAGACTGACTGAACAATTAAGGCAGGGTGGTGGTTAATTACTCTGGATTTGGAGTCACGTACGGACCAGTCTAGATAAAGGCTATGGATTTTATTCTCTGAAGACAACTGACTGTCTCTCGATCACAAGAAATTCTGCAGATGCTGATAATCCAAAGCAGCATACAAAAAAAAATTGCTAGAGAAAATCACCATTTTGGACACTAGTGTTTTTTTTTAAATTCCGCTTTGTTTACTTACCTGAAATTAAATTACCCACCACCTCTGGTGGGATTTGAACACTTGATTCTGGACCTTTTTGACTTCTTGATTACTAGTCCAGGTACTTAACCGCGATACCACCATTCCCAATTGGGGAGGGTGGAGGGATTTGGGTGGTTGATAAGTTTTTATTTAAAGTAACCTCTCTCTGTTCATGGACGAGTGCCATTAACAAGCCGTTTGCTTTCACCTGCCAGGGAGATTAAACTGGACCAGCTTGTGAAGGTCCTAAACAGCTGAAGGGATAATCCATCCTCAGCTGACTAGAATGGTTGGGATACTCTACCGGGCAGCATGCTTGCTTCTGTTGAAGGTTTTAATATTATTAGGCAAACTACTGTTTGCAGTTTATTTAAGTGTTGAGCGATTCCTAATGGAGCTATCAGACTTTGCTCATTGGCTAATGGTCTAATTAGGCACATCTGCTCGATGGTGAGGAGATCGTCCCTGTTCTGGTGCCGGTGAGAATGTAATTTGTCATCCTGGAAGCTGATGACTGGCAAGTGAGTGACTCCAAGCCCAAGAAGAGCACCAGCAATCTGTCTTACAGCATAATGGCTGCATGCCATGGAAGTTTTACAGTGTATCAGCGCGGCCATCAAGCAGGACATTTCCTCACACTTTCATATCCTTCAGGCAATCCCCCTCCCCCTGACAAACCCATCAATCCCCCTCCCCCTGACAAACACATCAATCCCCCTCCCCCGACAAACACATCAACCCCCCCTCCCCCGACAAACACATCAATCCCCCTCCCCCTGACAAACACATCAATCCCCCTCCCCCTGACAAACACATCAACCAACCTCCCCCGACAAACACATCAATCCCCCTCCCCCGACAAACACATCAACCCCCCTCCCCCTGACAAACACATCAATCCCCCTCCCCCGACAAACACATCAATCCCCCTCCCCCGACAAACACATCAACCAACCTCCCCCGACAAACACATCAATCCCCCCTCCCCCGACAAACACATCAATCCCCCTCCCCCGACAAACACATCAATCCCCCTCCCCCGACAAACACATCAACCCCCCTCCCCCGACAAACACATCAATCAATCCTTTTAATCCCGATTTGAAAATGTGTCGGATTTGTGGTACTCATTTCCTTTTAATATCTTAAATTCTGACACAAGGATTTTCTTATTCCTAATTATCAAGCTACAACAGGACAATAAAGAAATATATCCTACTTTGTAATTTTCTTACCTGCGATCGACTCGCTGGCCAGACCCTTCAAAATTGTTCTTATCGCACCTCAAGAAAGCCATGATCTGTAACTGGGAGGGTTCGACAAATCTTTGTGGGACTCTCCCACACACAACTCTGAACAGATCATTTTCAGTACTTAAAAGACCGAGGCTAAGTACTCAGCACAAGTGGAAGTGCATCTGTTTTTAGCTGAATTTGGTTGGAAGCGTTCATGGAGTTGTTGAGGTTGCTGTGGAAAACATGTTTAATAAAATAAAACTGCCTATGTTTGATAATTATGAGTGAGGCAATCAGTGAATTCTGCAGAAGAAGAGCATTTGGTCTGTTATATTGTTCTCTCAATGAGCTGTTGGCTTTGTCCTGTATTCATGGATATTGGTTCTCCCCTTTCATACTTCTGCTTCGTGAATTCCTATTGCACATTTACTTCCTTTGCTGCGTTTGGAAGTCCATTTCATACTTAATCTACTGAATAAAGTTCATTCCTCTATCTTCCTTAACCGATCGTAGAGGAGCCCTCTAGTTATCAGATCACATGCACGTGTTTTGGTTATGTTTTTTTAAATTAAACCTGCTTGAGAGAAAGGATGATTAGAATAAGTGCTTCTTTATAATCTGTAACAATTTGATTACATCTGGGTAATCAGGAGATATTGGGTTAGTCCAGGGAAGTGGCACTGAGGTAAAAGATCGGCTATGATCTTATTGAAAGGTAGAGCAGACACGAAGGGCTCGCTGGGCCACACCTGCTTCTGTCATGTGTGCGTGAGCATTCAGAACCATTCCAGCTTTCAAGAAGGCAGATCTAGGCAAACAATTGTATGGGATAATTAAATATTATTGTTGGTTTGGATTGATTGTGACAGCATTTCAAGTACGTAGTCATGTATATCAGCATACTTACAGCTGATTCAATTGTACTTTGGAAGGAGAACATCCATTTAAGTGCAGCTTAACTATGAATTTGGGCTCTGTTAGTCTTCACTGGCAAGTGGAGGCCTAACCCTAGTCTTCAGTGACTCATTCAATTACATTGAATACATTTTGGAAGCTGTTAATCACAGTAACGCAGCTATAAAGTATGTTTAGAACTACAGTCTGTAATGCCTTTGTAAAACATGTATGTATATTCCTGTTTATATACCAACAATATTGATTTATTTCACAAGGTACTGTGGAACATTAAAACTATTTGCACATTGAGAGTTCAAGGTGGTTACATTACTGTTCCAGACTGTAAACAAAGAGAAATAAACATAATAAATAAACATAATTTATTGTGAAGAGAGATACGGTTAACATTTCATGGAAAATAACAGGCTAAAGGGTTTCCTGTTTTGATAGTGTCTTCAACTGGAAGTTTTAACTCTGCACCTCTTCCCACAGATGCTGCCTGACCTGCTGAGTACTTTCTGCTTTGATCTTAAATTTCCAGCATCTGTAGTTTTTTTGTTGTTGATTTTCATTTCACTTGGTTTTCTTGCCCAATCAGGATCACTGATGCAGAGTTAACTGCCTTAAAGATACACTACTCAAATAAGGGGTGAATTTTTTGGCAAGTATGCTTCCATTTTCAAACTACCCAGGAGTGCTCATACTCAGCAGATTCAGACCTTTTTTTTGTTATTATTGGCCTAAATTTGAACTTCACATCAAGCTGTGGACATCAAAGAAATCTCCCCACAAAGATTCACCAGTCTCATTGGTGTGGATTTCACCATTCACAACGTCCAATTTTATTCTGAAATTAGTCATAGGGGACCTCTGGCATTCAAAAATGGTGATCTTATCAAGCAATCAGCAAGGAGTTCTCAAGGACAAAAGTAAAATGCTTGTCAGATTTTAGCCTTGTAAGCATTCTGTTAACATCAAAATAATCAGACAAGCAAGATTTTTGAAACACAGGATTCTGAAGATGCTGAAAATCTAGAGAAACACATAAAATACTGGAGGAACTCAGCAGATCAGGCAGCATTTATGGAAGGGAATAAACAGTCAACGTTTTGGGTTAGTCAGGATGGCTTATCAGTTGCACCACGACTGTGCTGCAACACACAACTCGAACCACATCATCAGGTTCGCCGATGACACGACCGTGGTGGGTCTCATCAGCAAGAACAACGAGTCAGCTTACAGAGGGGAGGAGCAGCGGCTAATGGACTGGTGCAGAGCCAATAACCTGTCTCTGAATGTGAATAAAACAAAAGAGATGGTTGTTGACTTCAGGAGGGCACGGAGCCACCACTCCCTGTTGAACATCGACAGCTCCTCGGTAGAGATCGTTAAGAGCACCAAATTTCTTGGTGTTCACCTGGCGGAGAATCTCACCTGGTCCCTCAACACCAGCTCCTTAGCAAAGAAAACCCAGCAGCGTCTCTACTTTCTGCGAAGGCTGAGGAAAGTCCATTTCCCACCACCCCCCCATCCTCATCACATTCTACAGGGGTTGTATTGAGAGCATCCTGAGCGGCTGCATCACTGCCTGGTTCGGAAATTGCACCATCTTGGATCGCAAGACCCTGCAGCGGATAGTGAGGTCAGCTGAGAAGATCATCGGGTTTTCTCTTCCTGCCATCATGGACATTTATACTACATGATGCATCTGCAAAGGAAACAGCATTATGAAGGACCCGACGCACCCCTCATACAAACTCTTCTCCCTTCTGCCGTCTGGGAAAAGGCACCAAAGCATTCGGGCTCTCACGAACAGACTATGTAACAGTTTCTTCCCCCAAGCTATCAGACTCCTCAATACCCAGAGCCTGGACTGACACCTTACTGCCCTATTGTCCTGTTTATTATTTATCGTAATGCCTGCACTGTTTTTGTGCACTTTATGTAGTCCTGTGTAGGTCTGTAGTCTAGTGTAGCTTTCTCTGTGTTGTTTTTTTTACGTAGTTCGGTCTAGTTTTTTGTACTGTGTCATGTAACACCATGGTCCTGAAAAACATTGTCTCATTTTTACTATGTACTGTACCAGCAGTTATGGTCGAAATGACAATAAAAGTGACCTGACTTGACTTGACTTATTCCCCCTTCCTTTCCAGTCCTGATGAAAGGTCTTGGATCAAAACATTCTCTGTTTATTGCCCTCTATAGATACTGCTGACATTTCAAAAAGATGTTTCAAAGTTATATATTTTCAAAAAATATTTCCTCCACACTTAGTATAAGTTTCTCCAGGGTGAATTTGTTCAGCTGTAATTATAACCAATTTAAATTCATTTACATCTGATTCTTTAAAGCTTAATTTTGTTAATTTAATAAACAATCCTGTCAGTTCACTAATTTTAATTAAAAGCATTAGATTGACATGGCTTCATAATGAAACCTAGGATGAGGCAGTTCTGTAACCTGTTGCCTGATGTCTCAAAGAAATCCCTGCTGCATGTTCCAGGCCATTATGTTTACTCTGTTCCCAATGAAAGCATGGTCACCTTGAAACCCAACACTTTCTCCGGCCAATCAGTTGACTGGCCTTGTGCTTGGGAAGGTGATTTCATTTGCCATTTTATCAGTATTGGTTATAGGTCATCTATCCGTCAAAGGTTTACAATGAATGACTACAGTGCATATTCCTCCATACTCTTGGTTTGAAATTAAGGCAGTGTAGTCCATTGACTGAGTTTTTCTGCTCTCCTATTAACCAGCCTACTTTCAATTCCCAACTGTACTATACATGGTAACACGAGTACTTAAATAGAAATTTACAGAGCATAATGTTGGCTCCGCCGTAAATCGGCAAGCAATTTGTCATGACAAGTGATTTATCGTTGAGGAGAGTTAGAAAGCCACCATTGATATTGCCTATAGGATTTTTTATTGCAGGATCTCCGAATGTACAACAAAATGCACAACACACTGCAATTTGTGTGAACCAGCAAGGATAACTTCACTCACCACAGCACTGAACTGATTCCACAACCTATTGACTCACTTGCAAGGACTCTACAACTGGTATTCTCAGTATTACTTATTTATCATTACTTGTTTTTGTATTTGCACTTTGTCCTCTTTTGTACATTGTGTGTGTGTGTGTGTGTAGTTTTTCATTTATTCTATTGCATTTCTTTGTTCTATTGTGATAATGAATCCCAGGATGGGTTGCCCTTTGAACTTTGATCTTTGTGCTTCTGTAAAACCACTGAGGGGTATAATATGTAGAGTTTTGTGGAGATTTGGTTCTTGAGACGAATTATAGAACTAAGTGGTTTTCATATGTTGATGCTAGAAACCTTTCTTAGTTTTTCATTAGGGTGTTTATTAAAACTCTTGCCTTATTTAACAACTAATCCATAATTGCTCCAAAGCTCTTTCCAGTACATGCACATGGTAGATCGGATGTGAAAAAAAAATGAGCTGTTAGTTCTGGCAACCTTTCTCTGCTATGTGTTCAAATAAATTTTCTGCCTCTGGAAAAATAGATCATATATTGTTTGTGCAAAATAATTATTTTTTAAAGCTGTCATCTCATTTTGTTTACTATAGCATTTTTGGTTTGTATTAGAACTGACTGAATAGTGCTGAGGAAAGATCATTGAAATGACACCATAAACACAAGAGATTCTGCAGATGCCGGAAATCCAGAGGAAAGCATACAAACTGCTGAAGGAGCTCAGCAGGTCAGGCACCCTCAGGGTCTCGGCCTGAAATGTCAACACTTCCTGCCTTTCCATAGCTGGATCCTGACCTCCAAAGTTCCTCCAGAATGTTCTGTGTGCCGTAACACTGGTTCTGTCGGCTGCTTAAGTCAAAGGAAGTCACCCTCCGGCCCCACCAAAAGTGGGAGGTTGGAAGTGCAAGCCCCTCCCCCCGCAAATCCCCCTGCTCATGTGGATGCTGCGTGATTTGTTACCCTGTTACAAATCAGTACCACTGAATAACAGGCAGTACTTTATTCTCTGCAAACAATTGATACTAGAGCATACAATCATCACAGTGATATTTGATTCTGCGCTTCGCGCTCCCTGAAATACAAATCGAAGTAGATATAATAAAAATTTAAATTATAAATCATAATTAGAAAATAGAAAAGGGAAAGTAAGGTAGCGCAAGTCAGGTCCGGATATTTGGAAGATACGGCCCAGATCTGGGTCAGGATCTGTTCAGCTGTCTTATCACAGTTAGAAAGAAGCTGTTCCCAAATCCGGCTATACCAATCTTCATGCTCCTGAACTTTCTCCCAGAGGGAAGTGGGACAAAAAGTGTGTTGGCTGGGTGCATCGTGTCCTTGATTATCCTGGCAGCACTGCTCCGACAGCGTGCGGTGTAAAGTGAGTCCAAGGATGGAAGATTGGCTTGTGTGATGTGCTGGGCTGTGTTCATGATCTTCTGCAGCTTCTTCCGGTCTTGGACAGGACAACTTCCATACCAGGTTGTGATGCACCCTAGAAGAATGCTTACTATGGTGCACCTATAAAAATTATTGAGGGTTTTATGGAAAAGTCCAAATTTCTTCAGCTTTCTCAGGAAGTAAAGGCACGGGTGGGCCTTCTTGGCAGTGGACTCTGCTTGGTTAGACCAAGTCAGGTCATTTGTGATATTCACCCCGAGGAACTTAAAGCTTTTGACCTGTTCCACCTGCGCACCACCGATGTAGATGGGGTCGTGCGGTCCGCTACTCCTTCGGAAGTCAACAACCAATTCCTTCGTCTTGCTGACATTGAGGGATAGGTTATTGTCTTTGCACCTCGCCACCAGGTTCTTAATTTCCTCTCTGTACTCAGACTCATCATTACTCAAGATATGGCCTACAATTGTGGTGTCATCAGCAAACTTAAATATTGAATTTGATGGAAACTTGGCTACACAATCATGGGTGTACAGTGAGTACAGCAGGGGGCTGAGTACACAGTCTTGTGGGGCACCGGTGCTCAGAGTGATTGTAGAGGAGAGCTTGTCCCCTATTTTTACAGCCTGGATCCTGTCTGTGAGGAAGTTGAAGATCCAGCTGCAGATCTGAGTGCTAAGACCCAGGTTCCAGAGCTTAGGAATCAGTTTATTTGGAATGATGGTATTAAAGGCAGAGCTGTAGTCAATGAAAAGGAGCCTTACATATGCGTCTTTATTCTCCAGGTGTTCTAAGGAGGAATGTAGTGCCAGAGAGATGGCATCTGCCATTGACCTGTTGCTCCGGTAGGCGAATTGCAAAGCGTCGAGATTGACCGGTAGACTATGGTTGATGTGCGCCATAACCAATCGCTCAAAGCACTTCATAGCAATTGATGTTAGAGCCACAGGTCGGTAGTCATTCAGGCATGCCACCTTGCTTTTCTTCGGCACTGGGATTATCGTTGCCTTCTTAAAACACGAGGGGATCTTAAACTGAAGCAGGAAGCAGGTGAAGATGTCAGCAAACACTCCAGCTAGCTCGCTTGCACAGGCCCGGAGAACCCGTCCCGGGACACCATCTGGGCCCGTCGCCTTCCTTGGATTTATCTTCAGGAAGGGTCTTCTAACGTCTTCCTCGGTGATGATGAATCTTGATGCCACCAGGTCCGGTTCATCCGGAGGGGGCAGGACGCTCCTCTTCTGTTCGAATCTTGCGTAGAATACGTTAAGTTCATCAGGAAGAGAAGTGCTACAGTTATTGATATTCCCAGCCTTTTCTTTGCACCCAGTGATCTCCTTTAGACCCTGCCATAGTCTACTGGCATCCCTCTGGTTAGCCTGGGCTTCCAACTTGGCTCAATATTGCCTCTTGGTGTCCTTAATGGCTTTCCGGAGTTCACGCCTGGATTCCATGTAGCGACTGATATCTCCGGACCTAAAAGCTGCAGCTCTAGCCTTCAAAAGGGACAGGACCTCATAATTGATCCAAGGTTTCCGGTTAGGGAATACACGGATCGTCTTGCGAGACACACAGTCCTCTGTGCATTTCCAGATAAAGTCCATGACAGCTGAAGCATACTCATCAGTACACCACATACAATTAAACAACTTAGCTTTATAACTCTTAATTTGACTAAAGGGTTAGTAAAGAAAGAGCAAAAAAAGAAAAGGGCCTATTTTAAATGAGACGGTCTAATGTGCACAAGTTGGGGCTCATGGTTTCCCCTTCACCGATCCTCCTTCGATCTCCCCGGGCTTCATCGAATCACGACCCCACTCTGGGTCGACTCCTCTGACCTCTTCTCTCCGGCGTCTTCTCTCTTCTCCCCTCTAAAAGGCCCAAAGGCCAACCGTAGTGTCCCTCACCAGTGAAACCTCTCCTGAATCCATTCACCCCAAATGGATGGCACACATCTCTCCTCTCTCTCAACTTCAACAGTAACCCAAACAAGCAGCTCACAGAAAACAGAAAAGCCTAACCGAAAAAAAATATGAACCACGTGACCAGGGCATTACGTTACTCTGAAATGACACCATATCATGTTCTTCTTTCCACTGGTGGTCCGGTTTTGGTATTTAAGGTATTCTGATTTTATTTCAAATTTCCAGCATCTGCAGAGCTTTACCCCAGTTTGTATCTCAAAGTTCCTGCATTGACTTTTTTCTTTCAGCCATTCTCTTTCCTCTTCCACTTTAATTAGCTGCTTTCTGCTTGCACCTCATAAGTCACAGAAAGAGGCCCTTCAGCCCATTCAGTTCATGCTGATACAATCATCTGCTACATCCATGTACCCATCCAAGCTTCTCTTAAATGTTACAATTGAACTCTCGTCTCCAGTACTACTTCCACTAGCAGCTCCTTGCGCGCTCGCAGCACCCTATGAGTGAGGAAATGTCCTCTCTGATTGCACTTGTATATTTAATTTTTCAGCCTAAACCTATGACCTCTGGTTCTAGTCTCACCCAACCTGTGGGGTTAAAGCCTGCATTGCATTCACCCTGTCTCTACCCCTCGTATTTTTGTATAAGATCTACCCTGATTCATCTGCACTCCAGCAAACAAACTATCAAGCTATTCATCCTTTCCCTACAACTTAGGTCCTCAAGGTCCAGCAACATCTTCGTACATTTAAACACAAATCTGGAGCAACACACTCTCAAAATGCTGGAGGAACTCAGCAGGTCAAGCAGCATCTATGCAAGTGAATAAACAATCGACATTTTGGGCGAGAACCATGTATCAACACCAGAGAGGAAGGGGGAAGATGCCAGAATAAAGTGGTGGGTGACAGAGGAAGGAGGGCAAGCTAGAAGATGATAGGTGAAGCCATGTGGGTGGTGGTGGGGGGGGGGGGGGGAATGAAGTAAGAAGCTGAGAGGTGATAAGTGGAAAAGGTAAAGAGCTGAAGAAGAAGAAATCTGATAGGAGAGGAGAGGAAAGGAGAAGGGGCACCAGGGAGAGGTGATAGGCAGGGGAGGAGAAGACAGAGGCCTGAAGTGGAGGAATTGAAGAGGGCGGGGGGGGGGGGTGTTGGGAGAAAAATTATGGGAAGTTGGCAAAATCAAAGTTCATGCCATCAGATTGGAGCCTACCGGCACAGAATGAGGTGTTGCTCCTCCAACCTGAGAGTGGCCACGTCATGGGAGAAAGGGAGCCCATATGTGGCTGACATGTCAGATCGGGGATGGGGATAGGAATTAAAATGGTTGGCTACCAGAAAATCCCAATTTTTGCAGATGGAGCAAAGGCGCTCAACAAAGCGGTCCCCCAGTCTCTGTCGGGTCTCGCCAATGTAGAGGAGGCTGTGTTGGGAGCACTGGATACCGTAGACGACCCCAGCAGGTTTGCAGGTGAAGTGTTGCCTCGCCTGGAAGAGCTGTTTGGAGCCCTGGAGGTGAGCAAGGAGGTGAAACACTTCTGCTGCTTGCAGGGAGGGAGATTACTGGGGAGGGACAAATCGGCAAGGGAGTCACGAAGGGAGCAATCTCTGTGGAAGGTGGAGAGTGTCAGGAAGTATAAATGTTGCTTGGTGGCAGGGTCCTATTGAAAATGGCAGAAATTGCAAAGAATGTTATGTTGGATGTGGCGGCTCATGGGGTGGTCGGTGAAGGCAAGAGGAACTCTATCCCTGTTTCGGTGGTGGGAAGATGGGCTGAGAGTGAATGTCTGGGAAATGGAGAAATTGACAAGCTCAGCATGAAGCATTACCAATGCAGTTGTCAGTGCAGCACAGAAAGAGTTGGGGAGTGTACTAAGGAAGGCTTGGGACATGGACTGTTCCACATAGTCAATGAAAAGGCGGGCATAGCTGGGACCCATGTAGGTGCCCCTGGCAACACATTGAGTTTGGAGAAGTGGGAGAAGCCAAAAGAGAAATTGATGAGGATGAGGACTAGCTTTGTCAGAAGGAAGAGCATAGAGGGGGAGGGGAACTGGTGGATTCTGTTGTTGAGAAAGAAGCAGAGAGCTTTAAGGCTTTTTTGATGGGGGATATACGTGCCTTGGGACTGGCCAACTATGGTGACAATGAGATGTTCAGGCCAAGGAAGTGAAAGTTATTGAGACCAAGAGCATGAGAAGAGTTGTGGATGCAGATAAGAAGGGACTGAACCAAGGGGGATAAAAGTCAAGGTATGCAAACACGGGACAGGAGCAGGCAAAAACAGTGGGTCTATATTGTAATGTAAATGCTGAAACATTGAGTTGAGGCTCACTTTAAGAGGCTGGTCTTACACAATGACGTATTTCATGAAGTTCTGTTACTGCGGCTTTGTGTTCAGTTTTTGAGTTGTTACAATTTGTCTTAACCATGAAACTCCTCATGTCATTTTATTTGTAAAAGAACCCTAGAGTTCTGAAAGAGGTGGCTCAAAGGATCGTGGAGGCGTTAGTAATAATAATCATTAGTAATCACCAGTTTCTGGAATGGTTCTGGAAGACTAGAAAGTTGCAAATGTCACTCCACTCTTCAAGAAGGGACAGAGGCAGAGGAAAGGAAACTACAGGCCAGGTAGTCTGACCTCAGTGGCTGGGAAGATGTTGGAGTTGATTGTTAAGGATAAGGTCTCTGGGTACTTGGAGGCATGTGATAAAATAGGCGAGAGTCAGCATGGTTTCCTCAAGGGAAAACATGCCTGACAAATCTGTTGGAATTCTTTGAAGAAAAAACAAGCAGGATAGACAAAGGAGAATCAATTGTTATTGTGTACTTGGATTTTCAGAAGGCCTTTGACAAGATGCCACACATGAGGCTGCTTAACAAGCTACGAGCCCATGTATTACAGGAAAGATTCTAGCATGGATAAAGCAGTGGCTGACTGGCAGGAGGCAAAAAGTGGAAACAAAGGGAGCCATTTCTGCCAGGCTGCCGGTGACTAGTGCTGATGCACAGGGGTCTGTGTTGGTACTGATACTTTTTACTTTACCTGTCAATGATTTGGATGATGGCATTAATGGTTTTATAGCAAAGTTTACAGATGATATGAAGATAGGTGGAGGAGCAGGTGGCTTTGAGAAAATAGAGAGGCTACAGAAGGACTTAGACCGATTAGGAGAATAAGCAAACAAATGGTAGATGAAATACAGTTTTGGGAAGTGTATGGTCATGTACCTTGGTAGAAGAAATTGAAGGGTTGACTATTTTCTAAATGGAGAGAAAATACAAAAGATTGAGGTGCAAAGGAACTTAGGAATCCTTGTACAGGATTCTCTAAAGGTTAACTTGCAGGTTGTGTCTGTGGTGAGGAAGGCAAATGCAATGTTAACATTCATTTCAACGGGACTAGGATGTATGAGTGTGGCATATGGCCAAGTGGTTAGGGAGTTCGACTAGCGACCTGATGGTCATGAGTTCAAGCCCCAGCCGAGGCAGCGTGTGTGTCCTTGAGCAAGGCACCTAACTCCAGTCTACCCAGCTGAAAAATGGGTACCGGCAAAAAATGCTGGGGGTCAACCTCGTGATAGACTGGCGTCCTATCCGGGGTGGTGGGGGGTTAGTGTCGTACACTCGTGCCAGTCGCTTCACACCACAGAAACCGCTAAGCACTGGCCTGATGAGCCACAAAGGCTTGGGACAGGACTTTGACTTTGGAGGATGTAAGAGCAAGGATATAATGTTGACACTTTATAAAGCACATAATATTCTCTTGTATTGTGAGCAAGTTTGGCCCCTTATCTTAGAAAGGGTGTGCTAAAACTAGGACATTCAAAGGACATTCATGAAAATGCTACGGTTTGAATGGATTGTCATATGAAGAGCCTGTATTCAATAGAATTCAGAAGAATGAGGGGATGACCTCATTGAAAACTATCGAATGGTGAAAGGCCTTGATCAAGTGGATGAGGAGAGGATGTCTCCTATGGTGGGGGAGTCTAGGACCAGAGGGGACAGCCTCAGAATAGAGGGGCATTCTTTTAAAAGAGAGATGAGGAGGAGGAATTTCTTTAGCCAGCAAGTGGTGAATCTGTGGAATTCTTACTCACAGGCAGCTGTGGAGGCCAAGTCGTTATGTATATTTATCGCTGAGGTTGATAGATTTTGATTGGTCAGGGTATGACAGTATACAGGGAGAAGGGAGGAGATTGGGGCTGAGGAAAATTGGATCAGCCATGATGGCAGAGCAGACTCGCTGGGCTAAGTGACCCAATTCTGCTTCTATATCTTATGATCTTATGAAAATCTACAGGCCTACCTGGACAGTCAGATTTGTGGACCTTGGGTTGGAGGTAGAAACCAGCCATGTGGGGTAACAGAACTATGAGAATGGCTGCAGAGACTGGGAGATATCCAGAACTGAATTAGGTTGGTGATGGTGTGGGAGACAATGGCCTGATGGTCCCAAAAGGGGCCTTTTTCAAGGAGATGCCACCTGGCCTCGGTCCACCACCACTACCCCTTTTGTCTACAGGGTTTGATGGTGAGGTTGGGATTGGTGAAGAGTCAGTGGAGGGCAGTACGTTCAGAGGGGTTAAAATTTGAAGAGGAGAGAGGAGAGCTGATGTCGAGCCAGTTGATGTTTTGTCAGGGATATAATCAGTTGGAGGAATGGAAATTGGCAATTTGTGGAAGGGATATGAGAGTGTGGTATCAGAGATCACTAAAAAAAGAATTCATCTGATCCCTCCATTAGGAGGCAGCCAAGGAAGGGCTGAGTTAACGGTACGCATAAGTGGAGCAAGAACTGAGTAGTAGAATTGAACATGCACGAGTCAGATTGCTAATGATGCACACTACGAACCGGGCTCATCAAGACAAAAATGTGCGCATTCAAATGTCCACACCAAAAGAGAGTCCCTTCAGCACGAAGGAGGCCCAATCAATTCACCACCCTATCAAATGGCTGCATGTACACCTGCCACATTCACACAATCTGTCTGATACGGTACAGTTAAATAATATCACAATATCCTCAATCTCCATGTTTCAATTAAGACCTGTGGTATTGTGTGTGATACAATTTAATTCTAATTTACTTATTTTATTTTCTATTTAGTGACGCAGTGTAGGGTAGACCCTTCCGGGCCCCTTCGAGTCACACTGCCCCAGCAACCCCCAGCAAACCCAATCAACCCTATCTTAAACACAGGACAATTTGCAATAACTACTTAACCTACCAAGTACACCTTGGGACTGTGGTAGGAAACTGGAAGATAAGGAGGAAACCCACAAATTCCACAGGGAGGACATATCGAGACTCCCTGCTGAAATAGGACCCCAAACTCTGGCGCACCCTGAGCTGTAATAGTATCACGCTGACCACCACAATAGCAAGGCATCAAAGCGGATACTAGTCTTGAATGTCACTGTACGTTGAGACAATGGCATTTATACACATACACAGCAATCATCGAATGTTCCAAAGATGCATGGTAAGGGCCAGTGAATTGTCCCCATGCTGTGTCGACACCTGAAGTGTGGCTACACTTGTGGGCTGCCCAGCCCAATGCTCACTGATCTGATTTTATTGAAAACAAAATTCATTTCACTAATCTTTTGAAACACATAAAGGGCCCATAACAAAACCTTGCTGAACCCACAGATGAAATTCGACTGTGCTATCCATGAAAATGTTCTGTGCAACAAAATTTCTAGGCCCTTTCCTCTCACCGGTGAAGGCTGAAATTGGTACTCTTAGGATGTTCAATTGAATGTGATTTCCCTATTACTCTGGTTAATCAGACTGTGAGCAAGTCACTTTTATTAAAAAATAACATCCCTGTGGTAGTTAACTTGTCAAATCATTCATTAATGTTTCTGAGGCAAGGAATGTCATAATGTGAAAGAAGTGCTGACTGAAGCACAATTGTAAAAAAAAATGGGCTGACACTGAAGTTAACAATTTTTAATATAGACCACGTCCAGGGACTGCATTGAATGACCTTTGGGGAAGGTTTTGCAGGTAAAGAATCGGCATGGCCATAAATCAATCTTTTTTACACCTGTCAAGCTTCAGCACTGAACAGGAGCCTGCCACTTGCAAGTAGCCAGGGCTTGGAGCAACTCTGCCTGCGGGCTTTTTCCGAGAATCAGATTTCACTCCTCGTCTGTACGAACGAGAGAAAAAACACAGTTGACAGAGAGCAATTACTTTGCATTTTACAATACTTTGCACTACGGTTTTTCCCCCACTGCTCTGAGCATTTGTAAGAAAACAGCAAGCTGGTTTGGTTCAATTTTTGTCTAAACAGAATTAATAAAACCTATCAATCTCAAAGAGGAATTGCAATCCACACTGATGCAGTGCCCTTGTCATGTGTGTAACAAGTAACGTAGAAGCCCAGCTACCTCCACACCACATTAAACAAAAGACCCCATGATGCTGATCCAAAGCCACAAAGGCCTTGAAAGTATGCTGTGTGACATTGGTGTTCAAATGTTTAATGTGTTCATGTAAAGTTATTTCCTCTGATATTTTAACTGAGGATTTGACCTTTAGGGTAGCAATCCATCTACATTCCAGTTCTCTAACTGCTCAGTACTGTGGTGGTGAGTCTTGGGGTGATAAACTTACCATTGACTGCCAGCGCATCACCCTAATCCAATGTGTAGGTCTGGACGTCTGGAAGCTGCTGAGATGCCCTTTGCAACTAGCTGTAGTTCTCCTCAGAGCCATGGCCAGCCACCAGTGGTGATTTCATACATTCCAAGATCTCTTCTGTTTCTTGTTCCTGCATCTTGACCATCTCTAGTTTAGTCATGCCAAATAGTGAATATATCCCAGTTGTCAAGACCAGTAGTTTTGGAGCAAGAGGTTAAAAAAAAACATTGGAGAAGCCCAGCAGTTTGGGCAGCATCTGTTGAAGAAAATAGACGGTCAATGTTTCAGGCCAAAACCCTCCATCTGGACTGAAAGATAGAGGGAGATGAGATGAGGGGAAGGAGTGGAGCAAGGGCTAACAGGCGATAGGTGGCTCCAGGTGAGGAAATATGATAGGCAGGTGGAGGACAGAAGAGTAGAAATAGCAATAGGAGCTGAGAGGTGATCTGTGGAGGTGACAAAATGCTGCAGAAGATGGAAGTGTTTCCAGTAATTGTGGAATTCCCTCCTTAAACTTCTACTTCTATCTTCTTTCCTCCTTTAATCTATTGCATCAAACTAATTCTGGTGAAACTTTTGGTCAGTTGCTGATTTCTGTTTGAAAGATTTGGTATCAAATTTCCAATGGTGGTGTTACTGAGAATAAAGATGCTGTATAAATTCAAGTTTGCTGCTGTTCAAAGACAAAAAAAGCCAATCTTTAACTGTGATTATACAGCCATCCCCCTTTGATAAAGGTTTTTATTGTTTGTTTAAAAATTTTATTTATATTTATTGTTTTCTATTGTGTTCTTTTTGCATATTGTGTTTTTTAACGCTGCATCAGATCTGGGGTAACAATAATTTTGTTCTCCTTTACACTTGCGTACTGATGAATGATAAACAATCTTGATTTTTTAATTTTCAAACTTTTGCTTTAAGAAAGAAGGCATTGACAAACATCTTTGGGTGGGTACATCATGAGCAATTGTTTCAACAGTGAAAGGGATTAGGAATTATTTTAGAGTTAAGATGTTTGTTTTTGAATGTGAGATCCTTA
This sequence comes from Hemitrygon akajei, assembly GCF_048418815.1. NCBI lineage: Eukaryota > Metazoa > Chordata > Chondrichthyes > Myliobatiformes > Dasyatidae > Hemitrygon > Hemitrygon akajei. The sequence continues at coordinate 150,302,136 of NC_133131.1, forward strand.
AAACCAGCAACTCAAGTGGAGGGAACAGAGAAATAGTTGTATGAAATCATGGGGCCACAGGTGGGATGAATGCCCCAAATCTTTTTCCTAAATTTATGAAATCAAGAACTAGACAGCAGAGCGTAAGGGTGAGAGGGGAGAGCTTTAATAGGAACCTGATGGGCAACATTACTACCCAGAGTTTGGTCCATATACTGGATGAGAGGATGTGGATGAATCAAACACATTAACAACATTTAAAAGGTACTAGGACAGTTAGATGGATTGGAAAGGTTTGAAGGGATTTGGGCAATGGGACTAAATTGGGCATCTTGGTCAGGGTGGAACAAATGGGCCAAAGGGTCTGTTCCCATGCTTTATGATTTTATGACTTAAGATTCAATGAAATGTTTAGAATGATAAATATTGTAACAGGATTAGCCTTGCGCTTTCCAGTAACTGATTTGGGTAGAGTGCATAGTTTTCTCATTTGCTTTGAGTACATCAAAGCCAAATCCTCAATCCAGGCTCTTGTGCTAATTTCAATGTGTATTTGCTTAAAGCCCGAATGGGATGTGGCTGTTGACAACAGGTCATGTGTTCCAATGCCCGGTTCCATGTCCAACACAATACAACTCGTTTTTCATGCCACTGTATACTGTTGAGTGAAAAGAAGGAATCTAATAGATGAGGGTTACAATACATCACCTTTGTTCATGTCTCCATTGAGCAACACTTGTACTGATTCAAAAATTGTAAATCAATAATGGTAGCAACAAAGGAGAACACTTCCAGTGTCCCCATCTTTTATTGTAACTTTACCATCAATGTCAATAAGATGTATATTCCCATTTGGTCTGTTTCCATACAGTCAGGTTGGAACCTTATTCAGAAGAACGTGCACAGTTATTTCTGAAGGCACTTGACAGTAAACACATTGATACAGCAGTTCTGGAGTCATATATTGACTACGCTGGATGAGATCAGCAGATATTCTTTTCTGAAGGGAATTAGTGATTCAATCCCATGGTTTGATGATCATTGGTACTGATATGGGCTGTTGAGTTGCAGCATTAGTTAATCCCAGGAATTTTAACTCCCCAGCTGTTGAGATTGATTTTTGGGCCCAATCTCTAGACCACTGGTCTAGGTTTCCAGATACATGTCTAGTGACTTAGTCACCAGAATCAGATTCAGATTTATTTATCATATGTCCACTGAGTTTTGCCCCACATTCCAGCGCCAACATAGCATACCCATCATGTTCAGCAGAACAACACAGAACACAACAGGACAAAATGCAGTAAGTGTCAAAACAACAACAAAACAAGCCCCACACACAAAATGCTGGTGGAACGCAGAAGGCCAGGCAGCATCTATAGGGGAAGCGCTGTCGACGTTTCGGGCCGAGACCCTTCGTCAGGTACTCTCTCTTATCCACCCATCCACACATGCTCATATGCAGTTCTCTAACCCCGGGCTAGGCTGTCTTCTCCGGCCTCCAGCAGACTTGTAAATTCGCTGACATTGGGCCTTTGACTTCCACAGCAGGTTCAGAGATTCACAGAGGTACTTGCCACCGTGCCTTGACTTCCAGATTTCTAATTGACCTCTTGGCTTCGATCTGGACTTCTTATTGAACTTTGGTATCCATTAAGACCTTAAGACTATAAGATATAGGAGCAGAATTAGGCCATTAGGCCCATCGAGTTTGCTCCACCATTTCATCATGGCTGATCCAATTTTCCTCTCAGCCCATATCTTGAGCCTTCTCCCTGTATCCCTTCATGCCCTGACCAATCAAGAATCTATCAACCTCTGCCTTAAATATACATATGTCTTGGCCTCCACAGCTGCCTGTGGCAACAAATTCCATAGATTCTGGCTAAAGAAATTCCTCCTCATCTCCATTCTAAAAAGACGCCCCTCTATTAGACCATGAGACGTAGGAGCCGAATTAGGCCATTCCATCATGGCTGATCCTGGATCCCATTCAACCCTATGCACCTGCCCTCTCACCATATTTCTTGATGCCCTGACCAGTCAGGAATCTATTAACTTCTGTTTTAAATATACCAACGAACTTGGCCTCCATCACAGTCTGTGGCAGAGCATTCCACAGATTCATCACTCTTCGGCTAAAAAACTCCTCCTCACTTCTGATCTAAAAGGTTGCCCCTCAATTTTGAGGCTGTGCCCTCTAGTTCTGGATACCCTCACCAAAGGGAACATCCTCTCCACATCCACCTTATCTAGTCCTTGCAATGTTTTGTAGGTTTCTGTGAGATCCCCATCAATCTTCTAAATTCCAGTGAGTATGGGCCCAAAGCTGCCAAAGCTTCCTCATATGTTAATCCCTTCATTCCTAGAATCATCCTTGTGAACCTCCTCTGGACTCTCCAATGATGATACATCCTTTCTGAGATAAGGGGCCCAAAACTATTGACAATAGTCCAAGTGCAGCCTGACTAGTGTCTTATAAAGCTACAGTAAAGCTTGTCCTTGTTTTTATATTCTGTTCTCCTTGAAATAAATGCCAACATTGCATTTGTCTTTTTTACCACAGACTCAACCTGTGAATTGACCTTCTGGGAGTCTTGCACGGGGATTCCGAAGTCTCTTTGCACCTCTGATATTCGAATTTTCTCCCTAATTGTCCACACTGTTGTTCCTTTTACCAAAATGCATTATCATACTTTCCCAACACTGCATTCCACCTGCCACTTTTTTGCCCATTCTTCTAATCTGTCTAAGTCCTGTTGCAATCAGATTGCTTCTTCAGCACTACCTCCCCCTCCACCTATCTTTGTATCATCCGCAAACTTTGCCACAAAGCCATCAACTCCATTATCTAAATCATTGACAAACAATGTGAAAAGTAGCGGTCCCAATACACTACAAGTCACCGGCAGCCAATTAGAAAAGCCCCCCTTTATTCCCACTCACTGCCTCCTGTCTGTCAGCCATTCCGCTATCCAGGTCAGTATCTTTCTTCTTATACCATAGGATCTTAACTTGTTAAGCAGCCTCATGTGAGGCAGTTTATCAAATGTCTTCCGAAAATCTAAGTAAATGACATCCACAGCCTCTCCTTTGTCCAGCCTGCTTGTTACTTTCTCAAAGAATTCTAACAGATTTGTCAGGCAAGATTTTGTTTTACTGAAACCATGCTGACTTTGACGTTTTATCATTAGTCTCCAAATACCCCGAAACCTCGCCCTTAATAATGAACTCCAACACTTTCCCAACTACTGAGGTTAAGCTAACTGGCCTACAATTCCCTCTCTTTTGTCTTCCTCCTTTCTTAAAGAATGGAGTGACATTTGCAATGTTCCAGTCCTCCAGGACAATGTCAGAATCAAGTGATTCTTAAAAGATCAGATCTAGCCTCTGTTCTAAGACTATGTCCTCTGGTCTTAGACTCTCCTACCATAGGAAACATCTTCTCAACATCCACTCTATCAAGGCCTTTCACCATTTGTTAAGTCTGAATTAGGTCACCCCTCATTCTTCTGAATTCCAGCGACATCAATTGCTCTTCATATGACAAGCTATTCAAACCTGGAATCATTTTTGTGAACCTTCTTTGAACTCTCTCCAGTTTCAGCCCATTTTTTCTAAGATAAGGAGCCCAAAACTGCTCACAATACTCCAAGTGAGGCCTCACCACTGCTTTATAAAGTCTCAACATTATATCGACCCAAGACTCACTGCCGATGACACATGAGGTCCCTGGTTAACAACTCAAACACCAAGTCTCGAATCCTGGACTGTTCGATGACAGGACCTCAACACTAGGCCTTGAATTCTGGTCTTGCTGATTCACCTACCTGGGGTTTATTGATCTTTGCGTCGCCTACCCGCATGGAACTTCGATCCCAGAACACAGTTCCACATGGTAGGCTTATTCAGAAAGTCAGAAGGCATGGGATCCAGGGAAGTTTGGTCAGGTAATTCAGAATTGGCTTGCCTGTAGAAAGCAGAGGGTCGTGGTGGAGGGAGTACACTCGAATTGGAGGGTTGTGACTAGTGGTGTCCCACAAGGATCGGTTCTGGGACCTCTACTTTTCGTGATCTTTATTAATGACCTGGATGTGGGTGTAGAAGGGTGGGTTGGCAAGTTTGCAGATGACACAAAGGTTGGTGGTGTTGCAGATAGTGTAAAGATTTGTTGAAAATTGCAGAAAGACATTGATAGGATGCAGAAGTGGGCTGAAAAGTGGCAGATGGAGTTCAACCCGGAGAAGTGTGTGGTGGTACAAAGTGTGAAGGCAGAGTACAAAGTAAATGGCAGGGTAGTGTGGAGGAGCAGAGGGATCTGGGGGTACATGTCCACAGATCCCTGAAAGTTGCCTCACAGTAGATAGGGTAGTTAAGAAAGCTTATGGGGTGTTAGCTTTCATAAGTTGAGGGATAGAGTTTAAGAATCATGAGGTAATGATGCAGCTCTATAAAACTCTGGTTAGGCCACACTTGGAGTACTGTGTCCAGTTCTGGTTACCTCACTATAGGAAGGATGTGGAAGCATTGGAAAGGGTACAGAGATTTACCAGGATGCTGCCTGGTTTAGAGAGTATGCATTATGATCAGAGATTAAGGCAGCTAGGACTTTACTCTTTGGAGTGAAGGAGGATAAAAGGAGACATGATAGAGGTATACAAGGTATTAAGAGGAATAGATAGAGTGGACAGCCAGTGCCTCTTCCCCAGGGCACCACCGCTTAATACAAGAGGACATGGCTTTAAGGTAAGGGTGGAAAGTTCAAGGGGGATATTAGAGGAAGGTCTTTTACTCAGAGAGTGATTGGTGTATGGAATGCACTGCCTGAGTCAGTGGTGGAGGCAGATACACTGGTGAAATTTAAAAGACAATAGACAGGTATATGGAGGAATTTAAGGTGGGGGGTTATATGGGAGGCAGGGTTTAAGGGTCAGCACAATGTTGTGGGCCAAAGAGCCTGTACTGTGCTGTACTATTCTATGTTCTATATCAATGACTTGCTGACCTGCATCAGCCCCCTGCCTTTACTGAACTGCCGGCCCGGCATGTGACTGTGTCGATATTGCTAGCCTTCAAAGGTGAAGTGGAGGCGTAGACCCCGGCCTGTCCTCTAACTCCCCCACATCTCTGTCCCTAAGCTCTAACATGACCCCTGGTCCCCTTCTTTATCCCCAAAACCATTCCTACAAACCTAAAAAAAAACTTAAAAAGCAGCTAAGTCTGAGCCTCGACCTCGAGGGAGACCACAGCTCAGCTCCATCTTGAGCAGAAGCTCCACCAGGCAACCTATGTAAATGGTGGTTATAGAGTCATTAAAGCAGCCCCTACAGCCCTACTGGTTGGTGCTGAACAAGATTCCAATCTGAGCTAGTCCCACTTGCCTGTGTCTGACCCTTTAAATGTTTCATTTCCATGTACTTGTCCAAATATATTTTAAAAATTGCCAATGTACTTGCCTTAATCATTTCCTCTGGCAGCTCATGCCATATACAGACCATCCTCTTAGTGAAAATGTTGCTGTGCAGTTTCCTACTAAACTGCTCCACTCTCACCATAATCTTATGTCCTCTAGTTCTTTATTCCCTTACCCTGGGAAAAGACTGGGTATCGACTCCATCTGCTCCCTGATGATTTTGTCTGGTTGTGCAGGAGAAGGCCCTGCTGGTGGGATAGTAAAGCTGCAGATAAAAATCTGGAGCTCACAACAACTGAAAGTGTGCTTATCAAGCTCAGTTGTTGATTTACTTGTTCACTAAGTTAAGTTCGAAGTTTATAAGTTCAAAAAGAATTTATTATCGAAGTACATATATGTTACCATATACTACTCTGAGATTCATTTTCTTGTGGGCATTCACAGAAGGTACAAAGAAACACCATCGAATCAATGAAAACCGCACATGACAAAGACAGGCAAATAACCAATATGCAAAAGACAACAAACTCTGCAAATACAAAAAACAAACAATAAATAAATAAATAGTAAATATTGAGAACAGGAGTTGTGGAGTCCTTGTGATTGTGGAATCAGTTCAGTGTGGGGCGAGTTACCCCTCTGGTTCAAGAGCCTTATGTTTGAGGGGTAGTAACTGTTACTGATCCTGGTGGTGTGGGATATGAGGTTCCTGTATCATGTTCCTGACGGCAGCAGCGGGAAATGGCCTTCTGACCACAGCCGGGTTGATGAACAACAATCATCTGTTGCAATTATTTCATTAAACTTCCAATGATTTCTATAGCTCTCGAAAACAAAACCTCACTCTCTGAACCTGGTTCTACATTCTGCCTGGAGTAACTATTCGCGCAGTGGTCCTGAAGGTATTTCTTGCTCTAAGAATAAGAAAACATGTGAATTAGGAAGAGGAGTTTCTCACTTGTTCCTTCAAACCCACTCTTCCCTTCAGTAAGATGATAGCAAATCTACAAGCAGCATCAACTCCACCTCCCTCTCTATTCCCGGTAACCTTTAATGTGGCATGCCCCCACTCCCCACAGCTTCTTTATCAAGAAGTTTAAGAATGCCCAAAGACTCTACTTCCTTTGAGAAAAGGAGTTCCAAAGAGTTCCAAACCCAAATGGAGCATGGATATACACCATAAATGTCTGGTCCCATTGACCTGCACCCAAACCATAGTCCATCCACAAATTCTATCCAAATTACTCTTAAATGTTGAAATCGAACCTGCACATACCACAAGCACCAGGAGCTTGTTCCACATTCTCACTGCCCTATGAGTAAAGAAGTTCCCCCTCATTCCCCTTAAACATCGACATGTGATCAAAAGTGCACACAATACTCCAAATTAGGCCTAACCAACATCTTACACAACTTCAACATAACATCCCAGCTCCTGTACACAATACCTTTTTTATGATGACCATTGTGGCAAAAGCTTTCTTTTTAAACCTATCTACCTGTGACACCACTTTCAAAGACTTATGGAACTGTATTCCCAGATCTTTCTTTTCTGCTGCAACCCTCAGTACCCTACTACTCACCATATAAGTCCTACCCTGGGTTTACCCTCCCAAAATGCAACAACTCACACTTGTCTGCACTAAATCCCATCTGTTATTTTTCAGCCCTTTTCCCCAGCTGGTCCAGATCCTGCAACAAGCCCTAATAGTCCTCCTTGTTGTCCACTACACCCCAAATCTTTTCCTTGTCTATGAATTTGCAGATTCAGTTTTCCACATTTTCATCTAGATTGTTGATATACATTGACTATAGAATATAAAAGCAAGGATGTAATGTTGAAACTTTTATAAAGCACTGGTGAGGCCTCACTTGGAGTGTTGTGAGCAGGTTTGGATCCCCTATTTTAGAAAGGATGCGCTGAACTGGAGAGGATTCAAAGGAGGTTCACAAAAATGATTCCAGGATTGAATGGCTTGTCATTATGAAGAGTATTTGATGGCTCTGGGTCTGTATCCACTAGAATTCAGAAGAATGAGGGATGACTTTATTGAAACCTATTAAATGGCGAAAGGCCTTGATAGAGTGGATATGGAGAGGATGTTTCTCATGGTGGGAGAGTCTAAGGCCAGAGGACGCAGCCTCAGAATAGACGGGTGTCCTTTTAGAATGGAGATGAAGAGGAATTTCTTTAGCCAAAGGTTGATGAATCTGTGGAATTCTTTGCCACAGGCAACTGTGGAGGCCATGTCTTTGTGTATATTTAAGTCAGAAGTTGATGGGTTCTTATTTGGTTAGGACATGAAGGAATATAAGGAGATGCAGGAGATTAGGGTTGAGAGGAACATTGGATCAGTCATGATGAAATGGCAGAGCAGACTCAATGGGCCAAATAGCCTACTTTAGCCCCTATATCTTGTGGTCTTATGACAATCAACAATGTACCCAGCACAGATCCCTGTGGCACACCACCAGTCACAGGCCTTCAGTCAGAGAGCTATAGCCACTCTTTGGCTTCTTCCATGAAGCCAATGTTTAATGTAATTTACTACCTCATCTTGAATGCCAAGCAACTGAACCTTCTTGAACAAACTCCCATTCAGGACCTTATCAAAGGTCTTGCTAAAGTCATGTAGACAATACCTGCTGGATTGCCTTCAGCACCTTTCCTGGTAAATTTGTTGATAAACTTTGTATGATTGGTTAGATATAACTTACCACACACAAAGCCATAAACATGCTGACTGTCCCCGCTTATTTCTTCTAAACTCTCTCTCCTTCTACACAATCTCCTCGGGACTGTAGCCACAGAAAGTGCTGTTTGAAACGCACGCTTCTTTTAAAGTCTCGCTATTCAATCTGGTGTCTCCTCAGGACTCTGATGCCTAGAATGTGTTCTCTGCAGTTTTACACAAGTACTAATCCCAACTGCTTTTTGGAAGATTCCTGGATGATGTGATTCACATCCTGATGCATGTTATATACTAGTGGGTTAATTGGTTACTGTACCCCTTGAGAGGTCTACAGGAAAATAATTTTTATCAAGGCACCGAAGTATGCATCTTATCTGGGTGCATGCTCCACCCATGCTGGTAACTGGTCTGCCTACGACTGCAAGAAACTGCTTAGAGTTGTGTCTCAGCACATCGCAGAAACAAGACTTCCCTCCGTGGATTCTGCCTTTACTTCTGTCTGCCTCAGTAAAGCAGGCAATACGATACCCAACTACCCCAGATATTCTCCCTTCATCCTACCTCCCACTGGGCAGATGATGCAAAGACCTGAAAGCACATGTCACCAGGCTTAAGGACAGCTATTGAATGGTCCCCTAGTGTGATAATATGGACCCATGCCTTCTCATTAAAGCCTTACGGTCTGCCTGCACTGCACTTTCTCTGCAACTCTAACGATTTATTCTGCATTCTGTTATTGGTTGTCCTTGCATTATCTCAATGCACTGTTGTAATAAAATTATCCACATGGATGGCATTAAAACAAGTATCTCACTGTGCTTTGGTTCAATAATAGTTCGAACAGCCGCTCTTCTTGGTTCTGGCAGGAGGATGTTTTCGCAATTCTGAGATTAATGTGATTATTGGACTGCAGTTTATATTGCTCCCCTTCAGTTTTCTGTGTACTTTTTCTTGTTGCCGATTGGCAGGTTGGGGTTCCGAGTGGGCGATGTGTTGGTTTTTATGTGAGAGAGGGGTTGGGCATTTGGGCTTTGATGTTTCTGTTGGATTTTCTGTGTGGGTGATCTGTTGGTTTTAGTGTGTGGGAGAAGGGCTTCGGGGTTTGGTGCTGTTGTTGCTGTGGAGGAGGGGGTTGGGGATTTGTAGCTGTTTGTTTGCAAGGGAGGGGGTTGGGGGTCACTGGATTTGTTTTATCACGAGGGAAGGTGTTGGGGGTTTGGGGTTTTGATGTTCTAGCTGCTGTTTTCTGGGTGGGCGACCTGTTGGTTTTAGCGCGAGGGAGGGGTTGGGAGTTTTGGGGAAGTTTGGGGTTCGGTGTTCTAGTGGCCACTTTTCATGTGGGCAATCTGTTAGCTTGTTTGTGCAAGGGAGAGGGTGGGGGGCTTTCAGTTTGTGAGTTTTATTTCTTTTTCCTTTACATGGGGGGGGGAGGTTTGATGTCTTTTCTTTCAACAGCTCCCTGTATTTCGTAGTTATCTGGGTTGTATTGCAGATGCGTATTTTGACAATATAATGAACCTTTGGTAAATCAGTTTACCAACTTACCAAATAAGAAGGGGGTGCAATTTCGAAGATGTTCTGCTAGCAGATGGAATGAATGGCATCCTCTGTTGTATTAGTGAAGAGAATTGGACACACAATGTGGAAATAACTGTTGATGTGGTATACTGAGAGCTAAGTTAGCACCATAGCACCTTCTGTTCTCTTCATTCAAGTGACATACTAATCAGATGGAGGACTGTCTGCAACAACCTTCCACTGTCTTGAACACCTCAAACTTAGCAGCAGTCATGCCCCGTCTCCAGCTGGCCTACAACAAGCCAACCTTTACTGGAACTGGGATTGTCACGTGCACCAAGATACAGCGAATCACTTAACTTGCACACTGTACATACAAATCAAATTATTACACAGTTTATTGAAAGAAGTAGTACGTCTGGATGTCTGGATATCCTTGATAATAGTTTCAAGGATACATTTGCTTCTCCAGGCTGGGATCCAACTACTACTCCAAAGGTCTCCACTTAAACTGTGTGCGAATTAAGTACCATCTATTACATCTAAACCTGCAAAGATTGTCATTGGTTCCCATCTAAGTTTTTTAAAAATTTGATCTTGAGGGAAGATAATGGGCTATGTAGGAGGGAAGGATATATTGATTGAGGAGTAGGTTAAAAGGATGGCATAACATTACAGGCCTGTACCATGCTGTACTGTTCTATGTTCTAGAAACTAAGGAAAAAACGTCAAACTTCTTCCTGGATTTCAGTGTGGAAAGTTAGCTCCATGACAGTTTTTGGAAAGTTTCTGCTGTTATTCTGGGCTTCAACCCCCTATCTAGGAATTGCCCTACTGCATCTTAATTCAATGCAGCAGCCTGCCGTTGATAGTACTTGCCCATTTTCAGGGTGAGGTGGACAGGCAGCAGAGAAGCAGGACTTCTTTCTTCCATGCTAGGTTATGAGGTACAGAGACCTGTCTCGACCCTCAGGCCAATATTACTAGGCTGTACACCAACATAGTGTATGTCAAACTGTATTCCATTTTGAAAGCTCAGAAATATAGTATGTTAGTGTTTTAGTCTCCGTTATGTTGTTTTCTAGTTGTGGCTCATTATGCCAGCATGGAAGTGAGACACTCACTGTAGAGAGAGAGAGAGAAAGAGCAGGATATGGTCAGTTATTCTGTGTGGAACTGCGATCTACAGGTGTAAAGAGTATCAGGAGCGCCGCAGGGAACCGTACTCTCTCCGGTCCTGTTCACCCTGTACACATCAGACTTCCAATATAACTCAGAGTCCTGCCATGTGCAGAAGTTCGCTGATGACACGGCCATAGTGGGGTGTGTCAGGAATGGACAGGAGGAGGAGTATAGGAAACTGATACAGGACTTTGTGATATGGTGCAACTCAAACTACCTGCGTCTCAATATCACCAAGACCAAGGAGATGGTGGTGGACTTTAGGAGATCTAGGCCTCATATGGAGCCAGTGATCATTAATGGAGAATGTGTGGAGCAGGTTAAGACCTACAAGTATCTGGGAGTACAGTTAGACGAGAAGCTAGACTGGACTGCCAACACAGATGCCTTGTGCAGGAAGGCACAGAGTCGACTGTACTTCCTTAGAAGGTTGGCGTCATTCAATGTCTGTAGTGAGATGCTGAAGATGTTCTATAGGTCAGTTGTGGAGAGCGCCCTCTTCTTTGTGGTGGCGTGTTGGGGAGGAAGCATTAAGAAGAGGGACGCCTCACGTCTTAATAAGCTGGTAAGGAAGGCGGGCTCTGTCGTGGGCAAAGTACTGGAGAGTATAACATCGGTAGCTGAGCGAAGTTCGCTGAGTAGGCTACGGTCAATTATGGAAAACTCTGAACATCCTCTACATAGCACCATCCAGAGACAGAGAAGCAGTTTCAGCGACAGGCTACTATCGATGCAATGCTCCTCAGACAGGATGAAGAGGTCAATACTCCCCAATGCCATTAGGCTTTACAATTCAACCGCCAGGACTTAAGAACTTTTTTTAAAAGCTATTATTAATGCTTTTTGAGATAGTGATTTAGATGCATATCATTTTTTTACTGAGTTAAGTATTGTATGTTACTAGTTGTGCTACAACAAGTGTATGGGACATTGGAAAAAAAGTTGAATTTCCCCATGGGGATGAATAAAGTATCTATCTATCTATCTATCTATCTATCTATCTATCTATCTATCTGTTCACTGAGTTCTTAATCTCTAAGCGAATCCACTGAAACATACACAGAGCTTTTCTTGTAAGACACAGTAAGCTAAAAGCCCGTGCAGATCCCTTGAATAACTGCACCCAATATTGCAAATCCACGTAGCAGCTCTTCAGATGACTTGCTCCTTAAAGGGGTGACAATTTTGAAACATTTTGTTCAGAACCTATATTGCATACATAAATATCCTTCCTCATATTCCCTTTAAACCTCTTACCCCTTACCCTATACCTATCCCCCATAGCTTTAAGATACTTCTGTGATGGTGAATTTTACTCCACTTTAGGAGTTTACTCCTGCCTCAGTCTGCTCCAAGGTAAACAAAGACCAGTCTGTCTCATGTCTCCTCGTAAATGAAATGCTCCATCCAAGCAACCCCCTGGTGAATCTCCTCAGTTCACTTTCCAAAGAAATCAGAGAACAGGGTTGAGAAGGATAATAATCAGTCATGATGGAATGGCAGAGCAAACTAGATGGGCTGAATGGCCTAATTCTGCTCCTATATCTTATGGCCTTATAGTCTTAATCCAATGGCCAAAATCTTTCTCTTCATCATATGGGAAACTGGGAGGATTATATGGGGATCCATGCAGTAATAATTGACTCTGCTGTTGTTTCCTGGTCAGAGTGTCACTTGGAACATTTTTTCTGGCATGTAGAGTTAATAAACAATGCTGAATATTGCTGGATAGGACCTCCTACCGGACAGCAAAAAGCACAAAAGAAGGAATGTTACTCAACCTCTCCAGCTTTCCTATTCGCCAGAGTCTGTACAGATATTCCAAGTGTAGATTCTGTCCCACCCATTTACTCTCCCCAAGGTAAACTTCTGCCAGACTATTCCCTAAACCCAAAGGTAATATTGTGAAGCATGTAATTTGTGTTCTGTATGGTCCCAAAATATATCGGAGACTGAAAAATGATGCAGAGCTAATTTGTAATAAATTTTGGCTACAAGGGCCAAGGAAATTGCATGTTTTTTCTTTGGAGTTTGGTCTTGGCCTAGTTTAGTTTCGGCCCTGTTTGATTAACGTGGTTGAGTTTGTGCTGACATATTTATATCTTCACAGTTCACACATAGCACTGAAGAATAACAGTCTGCTGGTTTTGTAAAGTTCATGCACTCTTTGGTTACATCTGGCAATGTTTTTAGGACTTTATTTGCTTTCAGCAAATTTATGTGTACTTGTGCTTTTATCTGTTAAAATAAACAAGTGAATTGGCAATAATATCATAGACATGCTCAAGGTAATATCCACAGTAATATTTCATAGAACAAAAAACAATATAATACAGTACAGGCCCTTCGGCCCATTGTGTTGTGCTGACCTATGTAAAACCTCTCCACGATCAATATAACCCTTCCCTCCTACACAGCCCATAACCCTCCATTCAACCTTCATGAGTCTCTTAAATGTCCCTGTTGTATCAGCCTTTACCACGACCCTTGGCAGTGTGTTCCAGACACCTGACATTCACTGTGTAGAAAAAAAAATAATACCTCTGATACCTCCCCTAAACTTTCCTCCACTCATCTTAAATGCTGCCATGTTTTGAGTCACCAGAGAATGTGATTGTCCAGTGTATCCCAGAAACACACAGGACTGGTCTTTAGCATTTGTGAATATCTTGAAACCACGTGAAGTTTTCCTAAGGCAGAATGAGAACACTAATGAGGAACATTGTTTTGTTTAGCTGTATAAATGTGTATGGTTGAATGGTTAAACTCGAACTTGAACTGACTTGCTGGAGCACAGGAGAAGGAATAGAAGTTTATAAAAAGAGAGGTACTGGTAAGCTGGACAGTCACATCCTTTTCCCAGGTGTTTGGGAGTTCAAAACTAGAGGCCACCGATACAAGATTCAAGAAAACAGACTATAAAGAGACCTGAGAGATAACTTCTTGACACAGAGGTTAACAAATTGCTGGAATGAGGTGCCAGAGGAAGTAGTCAATATTGAATTGGCATATGGAGCAGATAGGCTTGGAGAGCTATGGGCCCAACATGTGCAATTAGTACTAGCAGGGAGGATGCAATGTTTGGCTTGGACCAATAGGACTGAACAGCCTGCTTCCATGTTGTGTTACTCTGTGAATCTACTCTAGTGAATGAAAATGCAACTTCCTAAAACGTAAAACTAAAACTGAAGCTTAAACAATGCAAAGATAAAATTAAAGTGGATTATTTTGAAGAACGCCTTGGGCATAACTTCTTTTGTTTTTCATTTAAAAAGAAAAAGTTCAATGATTTTTAACGCAGCTGGGCTATATGTTTGCAGAAATCACCATGGAACTTCAACAGGTACATTGACGTGAGGTGCTTCTCAAAGGGAATTGTTGAAATCTAATGATTTTGTCAGTGGTCACTTTCAGCAGACAAATCCATTCATCCAGAGCTGCCACTGTCAATAAGACATAGTGCAGTTTTCGAGACTCCCACCATCCATGGATCTCGGAAGCACAATATATAATAATTTATTGCAAATGTGCCGAATAAGCATTTGATGTCACCACAGAGAACTCTCTCAGTGGATGCATTGCACACGGGATACAGATCAAAGAGTCGGAAATACAGGACTGATCCTCAAAGAACTCAGTCGGGTTTTGATAACATTCTCATGGCGTAGAGTCGTCCAGCACGGAAACAGGCCTTCAGTCCAACTGGTCCACACTGACCAAAATTCCCATCTAAGCTATTTGGATTAGTCTGTTTGGCCTATATCCCTCTAAACCATCCCTACTCATGTAGCTATCCAAGAGTCCTTTAAATATTGTTAATATGCCTGCTTCAACCACTTTCTCTGGCAGCTCATTCCATATAAGGACCACCCTCTGAATGAAAAAGTTGCCTCTCAAGTTCCTAGTAAGTCACTCTCCTTTTAGCATAAATCAATGTCCTTTAGCCTTTGATTCCCCAAACCCAGGAAAATGACTATGTGTGTGCACCTGTTCTATGCTCCTCACCATTTTACATACTTTTATAAGATCACCCCTGGTTCTAATACTCCAGTGGATTCTCAGCGTGAAGTGTTTGTTGCTAGAATGTTTCTATGTCCTGGGATTCTCGGGCCTGTGACAAATTGCAATTGTCAATTTCCACGTGGGATTTAAACGTGCATTTTCTAGGATTCAGATCTATTATAAGACGGTTCTCAAAGGTCGGTTGCAAGTGGCCTTGCCAGTGATACCTGCATACTAAAAAATAAATAGTAGCTTTGAATGATCTTAAGAGTATTCCCAGCACTTTGTTTTATAACCATATAACTATATAACAATTGCAGCACAGAAACAGGCCATCTCGGCCCTTCTATTCCGTGCCGAACGCTTACTCTCACCTAGTCCCACTGGCCTGCACTCAGCCCATAACCCTCCATTCCTTTCCTGTCCATATACCTACCCAATTTTTTTTTAAATGATAAAATCGAACCTGCCTCTACCACTTCTACTGGAAGCTCGTTCCACACAGCTACCACTCTCTGAGTAAAGAAGTTCCCCCTCGTGATACCCCTAAACTTTTGCCCCTTAACTCTCAACTCATGTCCCCTTGTTGGAATCTTTCCTACTCTCAATGGAAAAAGCCTATCCACGTCAACTCTATCTATCCAATAGACAATAGACAATAGACAGTAGGTGCTGGAGTAGGCCATTCGGCCCTTCTAGCCAGCACCATCATTCACTGTGATCATGGCTGATCATACACAATCAGTACCCCGTTCTTGCCCTCTCCCCATATCCTTTGATCCCGCTATCTTTCCCCCTCATAATTTTAAATACCTCTGTCAAGTCCCCCCTCAACCTTCTACACTCCAAAGAATAAAGGCCTAACTTGTTCAACCTTTCTCTGTAACTTAGGTGCTGAAACCAAGGTAACATTATAATAAATCTCCTCTGTACTCTCTCTATTTTGTTGACAACCTTCCCATAATTCGGTGACCAGAACTGTACACAATACTCCAAATTTGGCCTCACCAATTCCTTGTACAATTTTAACATTACATCCCAAATCCTATACTCAATGCTCTGATTTATAAAGGTCAGCATACCAAAAGCTTTCTTCACCACCCTATCCACATGAGATTCCACCTTCAGGGAACTATGCACCATTATTCCTAGATCACTCTGTTCTACTGCATTCCTCAATGCCCTACCATTACCGTGTATGTCCTATTTTGATTATTCCTACCAAATTTTTAATTTCAAATTTTGGCAATCATCAGTGTTTAGCTTCAGGAGACAAATCTGAATACAAATCCCGAATCAGATTTACAGTGGCATGCAAAAATTTGGGCACCCCTGGTCAAAATTTCTGTTACTGTGAATAGCTTAGCGAGTAAAAGATGACCTGATTTCTGAAAGGCATAAAGGTAAGGATGACACATTTCTTTAATATTTTAAGCACAATTATTTTTTCCATTTCCATCTTTTACAGTTTCAAAATAAAAAAGGAAAAGGGCCCGAAGCAAATGTATGAGCACCCTGCATGGTCAGTACTTAGTAACACCCTTTTTGGCAAGTATCACAGCTTGTAAATGCTTTCTGTAGCCAGCTAAGAGTCTTTCAATTCTTGTTTGGAGGATTTTCACCCATTCTTCCTTGCAAAAGGCTTCTAGTTCTGTGAGATTCTTAGGCCGTCTTGCATGCACTGCTCTTTTGAGGTCTATCCACAGATTTTCGATGATGTTTAGGTCAGGGAACTGTGAGGGCCATGGCAAGACCTTCAGCTTGCGCCTCTTGAGGTAGTCCATTGCGGATTTTGAGGTGTGTTTAAGGTTGTTATCTTGTTGTAGAAGCCATGCTCTTTTCATTTTCAGCTTTTTTACAGACAGTGTGATGTTTGCTTCCAGAATTTGCTGGTATTTAATTGAATTCATTCTTCCCTCCACCAGTGAAATGTTTCCCGTGCCACTGGCTGCAGTCAGTGATGCATGTTTTGCATCAAGTCCAAAACATGATCAATCCACCCCCATGCTTAACAGTTGGAGAGGTGTTCTTTTCATGAAATTCTGCACCCTTTTTTCTCCAAACGTACCTTTGCTCATTGTGGCCAAAAAGTTCTATTTTAACTTCATTAGTCCATTGGACTTGTTTCCAAAATGCATCAGGCTTGTTTACATGTTGCTTTGCAAACTTCTGACACTGAATTTCGTGGTGAGGACACAGGAAAGGTTTTCTTCTGATGACTCTTCCATGAAGGTCATATTTGTGCAGGTGTCGCTGCACAGTAGAACAGTGCACCACCACTCCAGAGTCTGCTAAATCTTCCTGAAGGTCTTTTCCAGTCAAACTGGGGTTTTGATTTGCCTTTCTAGCAACCCTATGAGCAGTTCTCTCAGAAAGTTTTCTTTGTCTTCTAGACCTCAACTTGACCTCTACCGTTCCTGTTAACTACCATTTCTTAATTACATTACAAACTGGGGAAACGGCTACCTGAACATGCTTTGCTACCTTCTTATAGCCTTCTCCTGCTTTGTGGACATCATTTATTTTAATTTTCAAAATGCTAGGCAGCTGCTTAGAGGAGCCCATAGCTGCAGATTGTTGGGACAAGGTTTGAGGAGTTAGGGTATTTATAAAGCTTTGAAATACACAGCACCTGGCCTTTCCTAATGATGACTGTGAACAAGCCATAGCCTTAACAAGCTAATTAAGCTCTGAGACCTTGGTAAAAATTATCTGAGAACTCAAATCTCTTGGGGTGCCCAAACTTTTGCACGGTGCTCCTTTCCTTTTTTTCCACTCTAAAATTGTACAAAATGAAAATAATACACTAATCTTGCTTAAAGTATTGAAAATAATGTTTCATCTTTAACTTTGACTTTTGGAGATCAGTTCATCTTCTACTCACTTAACTATTCATAATAACAGAAATTTTGACCAGGGGTGCCAAACTTTTGCATGCCACTGTATTATAGAGCATAGAACATTACAGCACAGTACAGACACTTTGGCCCATGATTTTGTATCGACCTTTTAACCCACTCCAAGAACAATTTAACCCTTTTCCGATTACATAGCCCTTCATTTTTCCTATCTCCATTGCCTCTCCAAAGAGTTTCTTACATGCCCCTAATGTACCTGGCTCTACCACCATCCCGGGCAGGCTGTTTCACACTCTTACTGCTCTTTGTGAAAAAAAAGCTTGCCTCTGACATCCCCCTATACGTTCTTCCAATCACCTTAAAATTGTGAGCCTTGTCTTGAGAATAGTGTGGGGAAAAAATCCAGTGAGCAGCGACTCTGTGGGTGAAAATGCCTTGGTTAATGAGAGAAGTCAGAGGAAAAAGGTCTTTATTCTTTGGAGTGTAGAAGTTTGAGGGGGGACTTGATTGAGGTATTTAAAATAATGAAGGGGATAGATCGAGTTGACATGGATAAGCTTTTTCCATTGAGAGAGGGGAGATTCAAACAAGAGGACATGAGTTGAGAGTTAAGGGGCAAAAGTTTAAGGGTAACTCGAGGGGGTATTTCTTTACTCAGAGAGTGGTAGCTGTGTGGAACAAGCTTCCAGTAGAAGTGGTAGAGGCAGGTTCGGTATTGTCATTTAAAGTAAAATTGGATAGGTATATGGACAGGAAAGGAATGGAGGGTTATGGGCTGAGTGTGGGTCAGTGGGACTAGGTGAGAGTAAGCGTTCGGCATGGACTAGAAGGGCCGAGATGGCCTGTTTCTGTGTTGTAATTGTTATATGGAAAATGGTCAGAGTAGTTTAAGTCTTTGGCTGTTGACTCTGCCTTATCACCTTGTACACATCTGTCAATTTTCACCTCCCATCCTCCTCCTGTCCAAAGAGAAAAGCCCTGGCTCACTCAACCTATCCTCATAGCAGACTCTCTCTAATCCAGGTTGTATCCTGGTCAATCTCCTCTGCACCCACACTATTACTTCCCCATCCTTCCTCTAATGTTGCGGCAGTGTAATGGATCTCTGACCAGTGACCAATGTGCATTTGGGATTGAGTAGTAAGAAAAAAGGGAAGGCAGGGGCAAGTGCAGTGGCCATCGTCCATGTGGACATAGTCAGAGTGGTGATCTTAAGGCTTCAAGGCTTCAGCGAAGAGAGGCTTTGCTCAGATAAAGCAAAGGAAAGAAAAGCTCAAATATTTTCCTTTTTTTCATATCTGCTCAGATAGGGTAGTTGAGGTGTCAGGCAGGATAGTGAAATGCTCCCCTTACGGGATGTGGAAAGGCAGGGAGACCCTGACGACTACAATTGTGGGAAGTGCATCTGGCTTCAGTTTCTAACAATCCCCAGTAAGGAGCTGGAGCTGGAGCTCGACCTGGATGAGCTCCGGTTCATTCGGGAGGCTGAGGGAGTGATAGATAGGACACATTGCTCGGTAGTTACACCCAAGGTGTAGGACACAGGAAACAGTCACGGTGGTCGGGTCTCTGGCACTGAGCTTGCCAATTTGACTCAGAAGGGAAGGGGGGAGAAGAGGCACAGAGTGGTGATAGGGGATTCATTAGTTAGGTTCTGTGGACGAAAACAAGATTCCCGGATGGTATGTTGATTCTTGAGTGCCAGGGTTCAGGATACCTTGGATTGAGTCCTTAGCATTCTTAAGTGGGAGGGGAACAGCCAAAAGTCGTGGTCCATGTAGGTACCAATGACATTGGTAGGACAAGCGATGCAGTTCTGCATAGGGAGTTTCGGGAGTTAGGTTCGAAGGCAGGACCTCCAGGATTGTGATGTCAGGATTGTTGTCCACGCCACGTGCTAGTGAGGCCAGAGCTAGGAAGATTATACGGTTTAATACATGGTTAAGGAGGTGGTGTAGGAGCAAGAGCATAAGATTTTTGGATCTTTGGTCTCTCTTCCAATGGAGGTGGAACCTGTAAAGAAGAGACAGTTTGTACCTGAACTGGAGAAGGACAAATATCCTAGCAGGATTGTTAATGCTGTACGGTGGGGTTTAAGTAGAGCTGTA
Source organism: Hemitrygon akajei (assembly GCF_048418815.1). Taxonomy (NCBI): domain Eukaryota; kingdom Metazoa; phylum Chordata; class Chondrichthyes; order Myliobatiformes; family Dasyatidae; genus Hemitrygon; species Hemitrygon akajei. The sequence continues at coordinate 150,321,889 of NC_133131.1, forward strand.
GGGTGATAAGAACCAGAATACCAGAACAGTTAGTGAAGAGATTGTGCAGACAGATCTCAGAGAAAGTTAGGAATCAAAAGTTTGAGCATGGTGTGACTAGTGTCCTGAGCTGCGTATATTTCAATGCAAGAAGGATCGTAGGAAAGGTGGATAATAGTGCTGAAGGTGAGGTAGCTGGTTTACAAATGGAGGCAATGTGTAGTGAGGAGAGGCTGTTGACAGGGCAAAATTGCAGTCATCAGGATGAGTTGCAATGTAAAAGGCAGACAAAATCAAAAAAGGGTGAATATCGGACCGATTGCATGCAATGGACGGAATAAAATAGATTAACTTGAATCACAGATGCGGATTGGCAGGTATGATGTTGTAGGCATCATTGAATCATGGCTGAAAAATTATAGCTGGGATCTTAATGTCCAAGGATACACATAGTGTCTTAAGGACAGGCAGGAAGGCGGCCTTGCTCTATTGGAAAAAATGACTTCGATGTGCAGGTAGATTGGGAAAATCAGGCTGTTACTGGATTATAGGAGGGGGAGTTTCTAAAGTGCCTATGTGATGATTTTTTTTTTTAGAGCAGTTTGTGGTTGAGCCCACTAGATGATCAGCTATTCTGGATTGGGTGTTGTGCAATGAACCAGAATTGATTAGAGAGCTTAAAGTAAACAAACCCTTAGGGTCAAGTGATCATAATATGATCAAATTCACCCTGAAGGAGAAGCTAAAGTCAGAGGTATTAATATTACAGTGGAGTAAAGGGAACTAAAGGCATGAGAGAGGAGATGGCCAAAATTGAATGGAAAAGAATGGTGGCAGAGCAGCAATGGATGGAATTTCTGGAAACAGTTTGGAAGGCATAGGATATTTACATCGGAAAGATGAAGTATTCTAAAGGCAAGATGACACAACCATAGCTAATGAGACGTCAAAGCCAACAGAAAAGCCAAAGAGAGGGCATATATTAGAGCAACAATTAGTGGGAATTTAGAGAATTGGGAAGCTTTTAAAACCCAACAGAAGGCAACTAAAAATGTCATTAAGAAGATAAAGATAGAATACGAAAGTAAGCTAGCCAAAAGTATTAAAGAAGATACCAAAAAGTTTCTTTGGATACATAAAGAGGAAAAAAGAGGCAAGAGTGGATATTGAACAGCTGGAAAACGATACTGACCAAGTAAAATAGGGGACAATGAAATAGCAGATGAACTGAATAAGTATTTTGCATCCGTTTTCTCTGTGGAATACAGTAATACTATTGTGGAAGTTCCAGGTGTTAGGGGGCATGAAGTATATGAAGTTACCATAACTAGAGAAAATTGTTCTTGGGAAACTGAAAGGTCTGAAGGTAGATAAGTCACCTGGTATGCACTCCAGGGTTCTGAAAGAGGTGGCTAAAGAGATTGTGGAGACATTAATAATGATCTTTCAATAATCGCTAGATTCTGGAATGGTTCTGGAAGACTGGAAAATTACAAATGGCACTCCACTCTTCAAGAAGGGAGAGAGGCAGAAGAAAGGAAACTATAGGCCAGTTAGTCTGACCTCAGTGGTTGCGAAGATGTTGCAGTCGATTATTAAGGATGAGGTCTTAGGGTGCTTGGAGGCACATGATAAAATGGGCTGTAGTCAGCATGGTTTCCTCAAGGGAATATATTGCCTGACATATGTGTTGGAATTATTTGAAGAAATAGCCAGGATAGGCAAAGGAGAATCGGTTGATATTGTGTATTTGGATTTTCAGAAGGCTTTTGACATGGTGCCACATATGAGGCTGCTTAACAAGCTATAAGCCCATGGTATTACAGGGAAGTTTCTAGCATGGATAAAGCAGAGGCTGATTGGCAGGAGGCAAAGAGTGGGAATAAAGGGAGCCTTTTCTATTTGGCTGCCGATAGCTAATGGTTTTCCTCAGGGGCCTGTGTTGGGACTGATTATTTTTACATTATCTGTCAATGACTTGGTGATGGAATTGATGCCTTTGTTTCAAATTTTGCAGATGATATGAAGACAGGTGGAGGGGCAAGTAGGGAGGCTACAAAAGGACTTAGATTAGAAGAATGTGCAAAGAAGTGGCAGATGGAATACAGTATTGGGAAGTGTATGGTCATGCACGTTGGTAGAAGAAATGAAAGAGTTGACTATTTTCTAAATGAGGAGAGAATACAAAAAGCTGACGTGCAAAGGGACTTGTGCAGGATTCCCTAATGGTTAATTTTCTGGTTGAGTCTGTGGTGAGGAAGGCAAATGTGATGTTAGCATTCATTTCAGGAGGGCTAGAATATAGAATTCTAGAATATAGAATATTTTAGAAAGCACTGGTAACACCTCATTTGGAGTATTGTGAGCAGTTTTAGGCGCCTTATCTTAGAAAGGATCAGCTGACAATGAACTGGGTGTAAAGGAGTTTCATAAAAATGCTTCCAGGATTGAGAGGTTTGTCATATGAAAAGTGTTTGATGGCTCCACTGGAATTCAGAAGAATGAGGTGTGACCACAAATTGAAATCTATGGAATGGTAAAAGTCCTTGATAGAATGGATGATGTGAGGATGTTTCCTATGGTGGGAGAGTCTAGGACAAGAGGACACAGCTTCAGAATAGAGGGGTGTCCTTTTAGAATGGAGATGATGAGGAATTTCTTTACACAGAGAGTGGTAAATCTGTGGATTTCTTTGCTACAGGTAGATGTGGAGGCCAAGTTTTAATGTATATTTAAAGCAGAGGTTAATAGACCTCGATTGGTCAGGGCATGAAGAAATACGGGGAGAAGGCAGGAGATTGCAGCTGAGCGGGAAAATGGATCAGCTATTGTGAAATAGTGGAGCAGACTTAATGGGCTCTTTCTTCTCCTATATCTTATGGTCTTATGGACCAGAACTGAATGCAATATTCCTTTCTTTTCCAATATTTTTATTAGTTTCTACATAGAAGAATACAGAGTACAAGAAAGTATATATAAAAGGTCAGAAAAGATTTAACAAACTACCAGTTGCATTATATCTGTTCATAATAATAATTACATTACCCCGTGTTCATATAAGTTAATCAATAGTTATATTGATCTATACTAATTTATTACAAAAGAAAAAAGAGTCTAACCCCTATCAAGACCAAAGCTGTTCATTAAGGAAAAAAGAAGGTAAATACCTTCTTATATAATAAAAATTAATACTAGCCAAAATCTGAGTTTAAATAATGAATTGAAGGTTTTGAAAATAATTCAGAAAAGGTCCCCACAATGTTTGGAAATCTTGGCAAGATTCAGAAATTGAACAACGAATCTTCTCTAAATCTAAACAAGACATAACGTCACATAACCATTGAGCATGAGTAGGAGGAAGAACATCTTTCCATTTAAACAAAAGCATCCTCCTTGCTATAAGAGAGCTAAAGGCCAAAATATGTAAATCAGATGCCTTCAGCTTAATATCTTGTCCTGCAACAATACCAAACAGGGCCATCAGAGGGTTAGGCTTAAAATTGACTTTAAAAAGTAAGGAAAAAGTTTGAAAAATATCTGGTTCAATATCTAAGATTTATGGTATGTTACTGGAGACGAGAAATGTTCCTTTAGACAAAATTAAGAATCTCTGAACAAGATTTACAGACATCAATATCTGAGGAAACTTGGAATGTAATTTTTAAAGTGGTTAATACTTAATCGCTATGTGCTCGTCATTCCCTCCTACAATTTAAGGTGGTACATAGAGCTCATATGACCTAGGATAAGCCCTCTTGTTTTTATTCCGATATATCTCCCTACTGTGACAGATGTAATAATGGAGAAGCTTCATTAATTCATATGTTTTGGACTTGTCCGAATCTTGAAAAGTATTGGAAGGAACGCAATTTTCCAAGTGTGGAATCTAACCAGGGTTTTATTATCACTGGGCATGTTGTGAAGTTTGTTGTTTTGTGGCAGGAGTATAGTGCAAGACACAAAGCAATTACTGTAAGTTTCAATAAATGAATAACTTCTGTGAAAGTGAAATAGTGAGGTCATGTTCATGAGTTAAATGACCATTCAGTATCACTGGAGATAATTAAAAATTATGTTACTTCTTTATGTATCCTTTGAATAGTTTCTCTTGGTTTAAAATGTTGGAAAATATAAAATAAGGAAGAAGATTATTTTGCTGAGTTATTGGCTAAAAGCAAGAATAGAATCCTATTCCCAGAGCAGAAATTTTTGGACATTCCATGCAGGAGGGAATTGTGTTTTTGTGCACCTCTGGTTAATGTAAAGTCTGTGCCTTTTCAAAATAGACAATAGACAATAGGTGCAGAAGTAGACCATTCGGCCCTTCGAGCCTGCACCGCCATTTTGAGATCATGGCTGATCAATTCCTTATCAATACCCGGTTCCTGCCTTGTCCCCATATCCCTTGATTCCCCTATCCATAAGATACCTATCTAGCTCCTTCTTGAAAGCATCCAGAGAATTGGCCTCCACTACCTTCTGAGGCAGTGCGTCCCAGACCCCCACAACTCTCTGGGAGAAGAAGTTTTTCCTTAACTCTGTCCTAAATGACCTACCCCTTATTCTCAAACCATGCCCTCTGGTACTGGACTCTCCCAGCATCTGGAACATATTTCCTGCCTCTATCTTGTCCAATCCCTTAATAATCTTATATGTTTCAATCAGATCCCCTCTCAATCTCCTTAATTCCAGCGTGTACAAGCCCAGTCTCTCTAACCTCTCTGCATAAGACAGTCCAGACATCCCAGGAATTAACCTCGTGAATCTACGCTGCACTTCCTCTACAGCCAGGATGTCCTTCCTTAACCCTGGAGACCAAAACTGTACACAATACTCCAGGTGTGGTCTCACCAGGGCTCTGTACAAATGCAAGAGGATTTCCTTGCTCTTGTACTCAATTCCCTTTGTAATAAAGGCCAACATTCCATTAGCCTTCTTCACTGCCTGCAGTGACTGATGAACAAGGACTCCGAGATCTCTTTGTATTACTCCCTTACCCAACTCTACACCGTTCAGATAATAATCTGCCTTCCTGTTCTTACTGCCAAAGTGGATAACCTCACACTTATTCACATTAAACACCATCTGCCAAGTATCTGCCCACTCACCCAGCCTATCCAAGTCACCCTGAATTTTCCTAACATCCTCATCACATGTCACACTGCCACCCAGCTTAGTATCATCAGCAAATTTGCTGATGTTATTTTCTATGCCTTCATCCAAATCGTTGATGTAAATCGTAAACAGCTGTGGTCCCAATACCAAGCCCTGTGGCACCCCACTAGTCACCACCTGCCATTCCGAGAAACACCCATTCACCGCTACCCTTTGCTTTCTATCTGCCAACCAGTTTTCGATCCATGTCAATGCCTTCCCCCCGATGCCCTGAGCTTTGATTTTACCCACCAATCTTCTATAAAATAAGTTCTTCATTATAAGTTCTTCAATGCCATTTCAACCTGCAGTAAATCTGTCCTTGGAGGTGAATAATTGCAAGGTGAGTCAGAGAACATGAAAGAGTATGGGGTGGGTAGCAACTTAAAGAATTACTCCAATGGCTTTTGTGAAATTCATAAATGTCAAGCTATTGCGTTATACCACATGGCTAAGTCAGTAGTCAATAAGAAAATGTCAATCCTGTGCAAGCATCTCACTAACTTTCTGCTTAAAGATACAATGTGTGCAGTGGCTGGAGATAGTTAATTTCATCAATAATCTTTTAATTCTGTCCAGGGGATCAATCTGGCATTTCCAGATATGTTATTAATGCAGATAGAAGATGCCAAGCACATCGGGCAGTGCACTTGCACAACAGAAAAGCTTTTTTTTAAAAGAAAAGAAGAGATAATTGGGGGAAAAATATCTTGACAGTACAGAATCCTTTTATTTGCAGGAGGGAAGGAAAAAAGTAAAGGAGCGTGGGGTCCTGGAAAGAATGAGATGGAAGAAACGGTTTCAGATTCCTCGTTGAGAAGCATAATTTAAACCGAGGCCAGGACTGAAATTTGGGAAGAATTTTCCTGCATCTTAATTCTACCCAGCTCTTAAAATTCTGGTATTAGGTTGTTAGGACAGATGTATGGTCGAGGGACAAATATTTAACAATGCACTTTTACATTGAGACAGCATTTTTAGGGTCGCTCCTGAATTTTCCCGTCAAATTTTACTCACCACAGAATCAGAATCAGAATCAGAATCAGAATCAGAATCAGGTTTATTATCACCGGCATGTGACATGAAATTCGTTAACTTAGCAGCCGCAGTTTGATGCAATACATAATCTAGCATTACGTATATTGAATAGATTTTTTAAAATGTACAAAAACAGAAGTACTATATATTAAAAACAAGCACAACATCAAGAATTGTGTGACGGCCCAGTAGCACAGTTTTTCGTTAACTAACCCGGATCACTGATCAAATAACTAAACAAGTCTAGTATGGAAGTCTTTCATTAGTGTTGGAGAGCACTAAATTACTGGAATGGTGAAATTCCCATTTGGTTCACTAACTGTCTTTTAGAAAAGGCAATCTCTTATCATTCGGCAGTCTGGTCAATCTATGTCTCCAGATCCACTGGTGTGACTAACAACTGTCCTCTGAAAATGGTCCCATAGTCATTCATTCTTAGAGGCTATTAGGGATGAGCAATAAAACCAGCCTTCCCTGTATATAAACTATACAGGCAATACGATCAATCCCAGAGCAGTTACACTAACTCAATTCAGTAATCAGAAGAGCTGAATCTACAGGAATTCACAGATTTCTCATTCTGTTGTCATTGCCATCTGACCCTGCATACATCCCATCACTAGAGATCAAAGTCAAAGTCATTGAGACCCGTCCTGACGAAGAAACTTGGCCTGACATACCAGTTTTCATTTCCATCCATACATGATGCCTGACCTGCTGAGTTCCTTCAGCATTTTGAACGTTCACACAAAGTTCATATAATATAAGTAGTATTCATTAGGGAAATATAAATTATGCACATTTATAATGAGAAAGATCACAATTAGAACAAAAAAAACCCAAGTCCATTTTAGTACAAAGTGATCAAAGTGTGAATAGTGTCGGATGGTTTTTTGCTCGGAGATAGAATTTGCCACAGCAAAACTTTGGATTCCGTAAGTGTTATCAGACAGACAGCAATGATGCACGGACTGGTGAAATTCTGCAGCTTCTGCAAACTGAAAAGGCCATTTCAAAAACAAGGGGATACTTGAATAAAGCAAAACCTTTCACAGCTTCAGGACATCACACAATGCTACAGCCAGTAGAGATCCTTCATAGTCTGTTGGATGTTGTAATGTTGGTAATGCCCAATTATCCACAGCCATGTGACAATAATTAGGTAATTTGTTCACATGATGTTGTTTCTTTGGTAAATATACATTGGGATAAGTACTTCGCTCTCTGAAATGGGATCTTTTATATCCACTGGATGTTGCAGACCAGGCTATTGAAAATACAGTGTGAAACTCTCTCATACTCTGCTAGGTGCCACACTTCCACTGAAGCCACTGAAATGATGTGTTCCTAATCCGAGAGTGCCATGCAGTGAAATGTCTGTCACTGTTTTGTGCATCCTGAAATCCCATCTTCAAGCTCTGCTGTGTGAATGGTTGTCACTGTCTGTAGACACCATTTTTTTACAAACCACTTTGCCTCCTGTGTGATTTGTAGAATTTTTTTAGGGATGATCTGAGGAAGTAGTGAGGAGCTCTGGGACTGAGGAAATGGTGGCAAGAAGCAGTGCTTGCGGACTGAGGAAATTGTAAACTGGTCCTTGCAGCAGCATTGCACTGTGGGAATGGTAAAGCACAGGTCTGTGATAAGGCTACATGTCTCCTTGTCAACTGTACTGATAACCCCTGACCTTCAAAGTTTATGCCTGAAAGGATAGGGTTGAATGTGTTTTTTCTTGGCCCAGTAAAAGGCTTGTGATAAATATGTTTGGCTTTCTGTATAATATACAGGTAGGTGATTAATTTGCTGCTGTAAGCCTTGAACCAATGGGGATAAAGAACAACTAGTCATAGCAGATTAGGAAATATGATGGAGTGTCCCTCTTTTTTGTCCCTCTTCCCTCCGGGAGAACGTTCAGGAGCATGAAGATTCGTACGGCCGGATTTGGGAACAGCTTCTTTCCAACTGTGATAAGACTGCTGAACAGATCTTGACCCGGATCTGGGAACAGCTTCTTTCCAACTGTGATAAGACTGCTGAACAGATCTTGACCCGGATCTGGGCCATACCTTCCAAATATCCGGACCTGACTTGCACTACCTTACTTTTCATTTTCTATTTTCTTATTATGATTTATAATTTAAATTTTTATTATATATACTTCGATTTGTACTTCAGGGAGCGCGAAGCGCAGAATCAAATATCGCTGTGATGATTGTACGCTCTAGTATCAATTGTTTGGTGACAATAAAGTAAAGTGTTGTCTCTAATGCAGTAACTCAGAGGCTGATGCATACGATGTGCCCACAAATACTACCTAATCTAGAAATGGCTCCTGAGCAAAAAGGCTTCTATACCAAGTCATTTTTGACTAAGGCTTATTTAAATGGGTCCTCCTATAGTTTACTAATTTAAGTTGAGTGTAAGGAGCATCATAGCAATAGGAATGGCAGTCCCTTTTCCATCACATTACATTTTGTTTCTCACACTGCCATTATTACGGGAAATAGGCAGGGGAATGGGTTTGAGAAGGAAAATAAATCTGCCATAATCAAAATGTGGAGCAGAGTTGATGGGCCAGTTGGCCTAATTCTGCTCCTATATCTTATGGTCCATCATTCCGTGCTGCCTGCCTACACTAGCGGTAATTTACACTGACCAATTACCCAAACAATCAGCACAAGTTTGAGATATAGGAGGAAACTCAAGCACCTTGGGGAAACTCCTGGTGTCACTTAAAAAATGTTTATGAAGCTTAGAAAATCTAAAGTAAATACGGAAATACATTTCGTTCTGTGTTCTCCAAGTTCCAGTTCCAGCATGTTGCTTGTTTATTTAATTTTCATCTATCTGTCCTCATCCACCTATGACAATGCCAAATACGTTACACCACCTGGACAACAGTGATCTCAACAATAGAACAGAACTTAAAACACCTTGTTTCCACTCATTCACAATTCTAACGAAAAGTAAGTGATTTGAAAAGTTAACTCCTTTTCTCTCCATGTATGAATTACAACCAGATTTCACATCCATGTCTTACATAATGTGAAGTTTGTTGTTGTTTTGTAGCAGCAGTAGAGTACAAATATGTAAGATTACCTTAAATGACAAAACAAATAAATAATGCAAAAATAGGAGTAATGAGGTTCCAATCATGGATTCATGGATTGTTGTGAACTCTGATGATGAAGAGGGAGAAGCTATTCCTGAATCATTGAGTGTGGGTCTTCAAGGCTTCTGTACCTCATCCCTGATGTAGGAAGAGAAGAGGGCATGACCCGAGTGGTGAGGGACTTTTTTGATGGATGCCGCCTTCTTGAGGCACCAGCTTTGAAGATGTCCTCAAATGTAAGGAGGTGTGCCCTTGAGGGAGCTGACTGAATCTACAACACTCTGCATCCTCTAGTAATTTGTGTATTTGAGTCTTCACACCAACCTGTGATGCAGTCAGTCAAAAAGCTCTCCAACATACATTTATAGAAATTTGCAGGAGTCCATGGTGATATATCAAATCTCCACAAAATCCTGATGAAACAGAGCCGTTGGCAAACATTCTTCATGGTTGTACCCATCTGTTGGGCCCAGGTCAAACCCTTGGAGATGTTGACACCAGGAAATAAGTATTTCCTGTGCATTTTTTTTGTACAATGACTGTTTTTCAATTTTCTACAGCCTCATAACATTTGTTTACTTGTAAAGCATGATATAACATATACATAAAATTTTTAAATCTTAAAAGATTGCATTCATCTTTAATCCATATTAATTTGTAATGTTAATGCTCTTCGGTCTCAAGTAATTTGGACTGTGATCTTTCACAGTACACATCCTGTCATCATTGGACCAGCTCCTTAAAACTTCATCCAAAACCTGCATGTCAATAAGATTGATTAGGAACTCATGGATGTCTGCACAAAACATTCTACTCTAATTACTTTGAAGCTCATTGTAACTCTCTGAAATGGGACTAGCGTAAATATGTATCTCGGTCAACATGAATGAGTTGTACCAAAGGGCTTTTGGTGTGCTATATTACTCTATATTTCCACAAAACTCCAGGGTGTCTATCCAGTTGTGGATGCTATAGAGCCTCAAGTTGTTACAGGTGGATGATAATCAGTTTCATGAGTTGATTATCTTACTGGATTTAACTTTCTTACTCTGAAGTAGGCTTCAGCTCTTGGTTTCCACCTTTCTTGTCCAACTGGCTGTTCTTCATACAAGAGTGTAATTCAAAGGAGGAGGCCACCACAATTCTTAACAGTGGCCTCTCGTCAGACGGACTGAGTGGAAACTAACTTACCCCTTTTGTCAACTGTCCCTCATCAAAATACTTCATCAGTTACTTACTTTTCTCCATCATTAAGTAACATATTTCACCAAAATGTCATTCTAATTATTTTTACATAATATTTCAAAATTTCCAGTCCAGAAATTTCCTGCAAGCAAAGTTCTTATGGATCAATGGCAGTTCACCAGTTAATTTGATGACTTAACCAATCCTTAATTCCAGAAGTCGCTGTAAATCCAGAACATCTGACCTTCAGGTATTGATAAATGAAAACGCTTGACATATTTAGTTTCATTCTGGATTGCATCCAGAATGACTTTCACTGTCCGCTATTGGTGCTCGCTAATATTTATTGATCTGTCTGAGGTAGTGAAAAATGATTGAGTAAAAGAGTGCTAAGTTTAGACGTTGCATAACCAGTGAGCTAGGTGAGTACACAAGTGATTAGATTAGTAGATCGGAGCCACAGAGGCAGGCTCTTCAGCCCACCATATCCTTGCCATCTTTCAAGCACCTAACTGTCCTTATTCCATTTTCCTTCACACAACTTGTAGCCTTCAAGAACTTTATCTTTGGGATAAATTATGTTTAACTGTATAGGGAAGAACACAATTGGAACAAAAACGTAGTGCCAGTTGGTCAAAGTGGCCATTGTGTTGCTTAGGGGGACGTCATTGAAACCTGACAAATATTGAAAGGCCCAGATATAGCGGACATGAAGCAGATGTTCCCTTTAATGGGGGAGTCTTGGAATTAGAGGGCACCGCCTGAGAATACAAGGATGTCCCTTTTGGAACAGAGATGAAGAGGAACTCTTTTAGCCTGCGTGTGACGAATCTATCAAATTCATTGCCACAGGTGGATTTGGAGAACAAATCATCAGGTATATTTAAAGCGGAGGTTGACAGGTGCTTGATTAGTGAGAGCATCAAAGGTTAAAGGAAGAAGCCAGGAGAACGGGGTGAGAGGGATAATAAGTCAGCCATGATGGAATGGCAGAGCAGGCTCGATAGGCCAAATGGCCTAATTCTGCTCCTATGTCTTATGGTCTAAAATGTAGTGATTGGGGTTCCAGGTTAGTTTAAGTGCCAAATGGTTGAAGAGAAGAAGCTGCTCTTGAACATAGTAGTGTGGGTCTTCAGGCATCTATACTTCACGCCTAATGATAGCTGCATGAAGATGGCATGGTCTGAATGTTTGATGATGGATGTTTTTGTGGCTGTAACCCTGATGGTGGGGAGTGAAGTGGCAGTGAGGTACTGGGCTGAGTTCACTGCTCTCCGCAGCTGTGAATATGAAATGCTGTGCTAGACCCAGTTAGGATACTTTCATCTGGAGAAGTCTGCTAAAGTATTCAGTGACTTTCTGGACCTGCTTAACTTTCTAAGAAAGTAAATAAGCTGAAGCACTTTCTTTGTGATTGCATCTATGTGCTGGGCCCAAGACAGGTGATGTGATACGTTAATGCCCAGGAATTTAAAGCAACTAACCCTCTCCGCCACCAGTCCATCAATGTAAACTGGGGCATGTTCATCCTCCTTCCCTTTCCTAAAGTTAACAATCAGCTCTTTAATTTTACTGATAGTGAGTGAGAGATTGTTTTTGTGACACCACTCATCCAGGTGTTGCTCCTGTAAATTTAACATCCCTGAGATCACCTGCCTCCACGATCACTTTAGGCAGCGTGTTTCAAATCTTCATTGCCCTGTGATTAAAAGTTACTTTGTCAAATCTCCTCTAAATCTCCCGTTTCTTACTTCAAACATATTGTCTCCCAGTGATGCACCATCAATAACTCTGAGACGTGGGTTAAGGTAGGCTTTTATTGGCTGGAAGAAAGCACAAGCAGCAAGTGACCATCACACAACATCCTGGAGACTGAGGAAGGGTCTGTGCCTCCAATCGCCTTTATACCGGGGTCTGTGGGAGGAGCCACAGGAGCAGTCAGCAGGGGGGGGGCGTGTCCAGACAGGTATATGTAGTTCACCACACCCAGCTTGTACTTCTTGCCCTGCCCACCCTTCTTATACTGGCTTCTTTCTCTTTTCTATTCCCGTCCTGAAGAAGGGTCTCAGCTCCAAACGTTGACTGTTTATTAATCTCCATTGGTGCTGCCTGACCTGAGTTACTCCAGCATTTTGTTACTTTAAACCAGGGGTTCCCAAATTGGGGTCCATACATCCCTCAGCTAATGGTAAGGATTCATGGGATAAAAAAGATTGGGAAACCCTGCTTTAAACCTATGCCTTCTAGTTTTATATAGCTCTTCTGTAATCCCTCGCTAACCTAACCTAATCTTTCCATGCCCCTCAATCATCCCCCGGTCGCGGATTCTACCATTTACTTTGACACGAGGGGCCTCTAACAGAAGCCAATGAACCTATCCAAATATTGGGATGTGGGTGAAGACGGAACCGTGCAGAGGAAACACAAACCATCAGGGGAAGACATCCAAACTCCACACAGACTGCACCAGAGGTCTGCATTGATCCTGGGTTGTTGGAGCAGTGAAGCAGCTGCTCTACTAGCTGTGTCAATACCAACCCTGATGTGCCACGCTGCAGTGTTGTACACTATAAAGTACTCTCGCTGAGTAATGCGGCACCACAGTGACAAACTTTCTTTGAATGATACAGATGTAACTCAGTTCTGGGTATCGTGGAACAGTCTACTAGAGAACGGAACAAAATGAGTCAATGTGTTTCAAAGCACTCCTTGAGCCCTCAGATTAAAGCAGCAAGTCATGCTCAGAAAGACTGCAAAATCCTAGCAGCTGCTATGAAAATTATACTAACACGAGGGAGCTATTAACGTGTTACAGTTCCTAACAGGAAAGAGAATCGACATCATTATTCTGGTGTTGTTTTAGCGCTCTCCCCTACATTAGAAACTCATGGCATCCAGCTGATCTCCGGAGACTGGACTAAAGAATCCATATTGACTTATGTATGCAGTGTCAACGGTGCATTGCACTGTCATTCTGAACTGAGAAACTCTCTTCTGTCTCAGGCAGTTATCGAAGATCCTGTAATGTTCTTGTGACTCTGACTAATATTTAAATTGGCATTTGATATCTATGGAAATAAACAATATACTCTCAATGGATAGATGTTAGAAAACACAGAGAAATGGAGAAATAGAAAAAAGTTTAGAAAAATAAATATCTGAATTTCGGAGATTATAATTATGGCCTATGCATAGTTATAAGGATGCGGAAGCACAATATAATTTTGTGTCAAGGTAAGCAATTATCTCTAACATTACAGAAAAATGAACATTCGGATGTCTAAAGCTAAAATTGCATGAATAGTGCTGCCAAGGGAAAATTTGCAGATGCTGGAAATCCAAGCAACACACACAAAACACTAGAGGAACTCAGCATGCCAGATGAAGGCTCTCAGCACGAAACGTCAGCATCTCTTTTCCATAGATGCTGCCTGGCCTGCTGAGTCCCTCCAGCATTCTGAGTGTGTTGCTTGAATAATGCTGCTCTTGTCCTTCTTGGTGGAAGATATTGTGGGTTTGGGGGCTGTAGTATCCACCTCCGTACAGGTAAATCACGTTGGACAGACTTGCTTGAATTCTTGAGGAAGTAACAGGGAGAGTTGATGGAGGGGAACCTATAGATGTACTTTGTATTAGATTTCCAAAAGACATTTTAAAAGGTGCCACATGGGAGGCTAATGTATTAAAAGCCCCTGGTATTAGAGAAAATGTGTTAAACATAGAAAACCTACAGCACAATACAGGCCCTTCGGCCCACAAAGCAGTGCTGAACATGTCCTTACCTTAGAAATTACCTAGGCTTACCCATAGCCCTCTATTTTTCTAAGCTCTATGTACCTATCAAGGAGTCTCTTAAAAGACCTTATCATTTCTGCCTCCACCACCACCACTGGCAGCCTATGCACTCACATCTCTGTGTAAAAAAACTTACCCCTGACATCTCCTCTGTACTTACTTCCAAGCACCTTAAAACTATTCCCTCTCATGCTAGCCATTTTAGCCCTGGGGAAAAAGCCTCTGACTATCCATACAATCAATGCCTCTCATTATCAAAATACGCCTCTATCAGGTCACCTCTCATCCTCTGTTGCTCCAAGGAGAAAAGGCTGAGTTCACTCAACCTATTCTCATAAGGCATGCTCCCCAATCCAGGCAACATCCTTGTAAATCTCCTCTGCATCCTTTCTATGGTTTCCACATCCTTCCTGTAGTGAGGCGACCAGAACTGAGCACAGTACACCAAGTGGGGCCTGACCAGGGTCCTATATAGCTGCAACATTAACTGTCGGCTCCTGAACTCAATCCCATGATTGATGAAGGCCAATGCACCGTATACTTTCTTAACCACAGAGCCAACTTGCGCAGCAGCTTTGAATGTCCTAAGGACTTGGACCCCAAGATCCCTCTGATCCTCCACACTGCCAAGAGTCTTACCATTAATATTATATTCTCCCATCGTATTTGACCTACCAAATACTCCTGCTTCCACAACACTATTTCTATTTATCAATCTCAGAAGGATGGAAATCCTCAGCAGCCAATGTGGTGGAGAGCGAAATAACCTTAAAGTTTCAAGACTATGACTCTTCATCAAACTCGCTTTCCGTTCTGCAGCAACACACAAAGTGCTGGAGGAATTTAGCAGGTCGGGCAGCAGCTATGGATTGTTTATTTCTGTCTTTAGATGCTGCCTGACCCCCTGAGCTCCCCCAGCACTTAGTGTATTGTTTCATATTTCAGCATCACAAAAGTTTTTGTGACTTTTTAACTTTTCATCTCAATATTTTACTATTTTTTTTACAATTTGGGCATTACTCGTCATCATTATGATATGCCGTGTTGTATGACTTGGGCAATCATGATCAATGACCATGATCACTCTTGACATATTTTTCTGCAGAAGTGGTTTGCCATTACCACCTTCTGGGCAGTGTCTTTACAAGATGGGTGACCACAGTCTTTATCAATACTCTTCAGAGATTGTCTGTCTGGAGTCAGTGGTCACATAACCAGGACTTGTGACGTGCACCGGCTGCTCATACGACCATCTGCTATCTGCACCCATGGCTTCATGTGACCCTAATCGGTGGCTAAGCAGGTACTACACCTGGCCCAAAGGTGACCTGCAGGCTAGTGTTGTTGTGGTGAACTAGATATACCTGTCTGACTGCTCCTGTGGCTCCTCCCACAGACCCTGCTGACTGCTCCTGTGGCTCCTCCCACAGACTCCTGTATAAAGGCGACTGTGGTCTGCTGCTCTCCCTCATTTTCCCAGGATGTAGTGTTGTTCTTCAGTCAAAAAAAGCCGATATCTCACTTCCTAAGTCTCAGCGTGAGTTATTGATGGTGCATCAGTTGTATGACTCCTTTGGTAGAGACATTTCTCCACCCTGCCAGCCAAATTATTACCACTCTTATTACACAACCTTAATTGCTCTTGATATTGAGCTGTCCTATATCATTCAGATGATTCCACAGTGTTGTAAGGTAGGGAGTTTGAAGACGTGGGCCAGTGATGATGAAAGACTTGTGATATATTTGCAAATTAGGATGGTGTGTGACTTGAAGAGGAACTCGCAGATAGTGGGTTTTCCATACACCTGCCGTCCTTGTCCTTGGCGGGGGAGATTATGGGTTTAGGAAAAGTTATTCCAGTACTCTGGACCAGTAACTGCTGTGCATTTTGTAGATGGTAACTGCAGCAGCCACAGTGGCCCGATATACAAAACTAGAAGAAAATGTCCATTTTAGTGCAAAGTGAGTATCGCAAATGAAATTAAATGGCTTAAGAGTGTGTTGTTTACTGAGGCAGTCTCCACTGCTTTGGAATGGCCTAAAGTCATGTTGCTTAGTGTGGTAGTTTCCACTGCTTGTGAAGGTCAGTCCTCAATCATCGAACTGTGTTGCTGTTAGCTGCTACCAAAGTGTCGCCTTTGTCTGGAGATCAAGCATTCACCTTTACTGCATGAGAAATCCATTCAGAAGTCTGATAACAGTGGGCCCAAAGCTGTTCTTGAGCCTGGTGGTATGTGTTTTCTGCCTGATTGGAGGGTGTAAAGAGAGAAGGATTGGAGTGAGGGAGCTTCCTTGATTATGTTGACTGCTTTCCTAAGGCAGCAGGAAGTGTAGACTGAGTCACTGGAACAGAGGTTGGTGTTCGCAATCGTCTGTAATATCTTGTGATCTTGAGCCCAGTGGTTGTCACGCCAAGCTGTGATACACCCAGACAGAATGTGTTCTATGGTGCAGATGTGGAAATTGGTAAGAGTAATCAGGTGAATTAACAGGTTTTTACATTTATTTTAAAAGGGGCCATGGTCTTCACAGGCTAAGCCAGCACTTAATTGCCCATCCCTAATTGCCCTCTGGAAGCTGGTGCTGAGTTGCCTTCTTGAACCCCAAGTTATGCTGGGGCCTCTGAGCTCATGACTAATCTATGCCAGCACCTTCACACTCCCTGACTTGAAAGAGATAACAGAATGATCTTCACATTCGGAAGGGCTCCTTTTCATATTTCTGCATAATATTATCTGCTGTGATGGTGGCTTCACCACCCACTTACTGCCTCCAGTTTATGATGTGATTTATGGAGGTGCTTACAAAAGAGAGGCTGATGACTTTGGGACTGCTTAAGATATCTTTCTCCTTTGTCACACTTCTAATGGGAAGGAAAAGAGAAGCACAGAGTTAAGGGGTCATTATCAGAAATAAAACATTTATTGTCCTCATTATATTAGCCACTGGGAGGGGACTGGGTGATAGATAATGGCACAAGCCCGTGATCAAATCCATCAATCCCGCTGATTAAAGTGTCGAGGAACATTGAAATCATCAAGGTGACAGCAGTAGGCAAGCGGGAGTTCAGCACTGTCTACCAGCCTCTTGCTGGCTGCTGCTGGAGGAAGGTGGCTGTGTGTGATGGGCTCTCCCTCCCTCCCTCTTGCTTGCTGCTCTCGGAAGAGGGTCATTTCATTTGAGCTGTCTCTCTCTCCCTCTCACTCAATGCTGCTGGGGGATTGTGCTGGTGTCCTGGCTCTTGGGCAAGGTTTAATTGACACGGTTTGTTGCTTGGACTCTAGTTCACGTTATGATGCCTGGACTCTTTCGATTGTGTGTTTTATATTCTGTGTATTTTGCTTGTTATTTTTGCCGTTTACACATTTTATTTTTGCGCCTTGGGGAGGAGTGGGGTTTCATGTTTTTTCTTTGAATGGGTTCCATGGTTTTTTGTTTCATGGCTGTCTATGGGAATTCAAACCTCAGTTGTATACAGTATACATACTTCGATAATAAATGTACTTTGAGTCTTTGAATCGTTAAGGAGGGCAGCAGGATTAATCCAGGTGATTACAGGACTGTAAGCCTTTTATCATTAAGAGAGAAGTTACAGAAGAAAATTCTAAGGCTTAGGTTTTATGTACATTCCGAAGGGAGAGTCAGTTTTCTGCAAACACAGAGATTCTGCAGATTCTGGAAATCCAGAGTAACACACACAAAATGCTAAAGGATCTCAGCAGGTCAGGCAGCATCTACGGAGAGGGAAAAACTGTCGACGTTTCCGGGCAAGACCCTTCATCAGGACTCAGTCAATTTTGCTCTGTGTGGGGAATATCCTGTCTGTGTACAGACAGGAGGAAATCTGCAGATGCTGGAAATCCAAATAACACACGCAAAATGCTGGAGGAACTCAGCAGGCCAGGCAGCATCTACGGAAAAGAGTACAGTTGACGTTACGGGCCTTTCGATCCTGATGTACCGGAACATCAACTGTACTCTCTTCCATAGATGCTGCCTGGCCTGCTGAGTTCCTCCAGCAATTTGTATGTGTTATCCTGTCTGTATAATTTAGATTGGAGGACTTTAGTTATGGGAAAGATTGGATAAACGAGGTTTGTTTTCCTTGGAATGAGGGTGGGTATGAGAGACCTGACAAATGTATGTAAAATTACAAGAGGCGTATGTAGTCAAAATCTTATTATTACCATGGTAAAGTTATCAAGAACCAGTTGACGTAAGTTCAAAATAAAAGGAATGAGTTTTATGAGACGTTTGAGAAGCAAGATTATTTTTATGCAGAAGGGATAAAGGGCAACACGATAGGATAGCAGTTAACCCGATGCTATTAGAGCTTGGGGCATTGGAGTTTAGAGTTCAATTCTGGCACCGTCTGTAAGGAATCTCTGTACTTCTTCCCTGTGGAATATGTGGGTTTTCCCTGGGTCCTCTGGTTTCCTCACACAGACCAAAGACATATTGTGTAAGTTAATTGATCATTGTAAATTGTCCCATGACTAGGTTAGGGTTAAATCAGGGTTGATGGGGCAGCACAGCTCGAAAGGCCAGAATGGTCTACTCGGCGCTGTATCGCTAGATAAAAAATATCTGGAACGTACTGCTGGAGGAGGAGATACGTTTGGAATTTATTACTTGAATTTAAGCTTCTAAATGCCACAGTAGGATTTGAACTCAAGCCTCAAGACCATAAGACGTAGGAGCAGAATTAGGCCATTCAGCCCATCGAGTCTGCTCTGCCATTCCATCGTGGCAGATCCCGGACCCCACTCAACCCCTTCTGATCTTTAATAACAGACAAAGCACCTCACTACCACTATACTACCTACCAGGTGCTCTACTGCCTTTCAAATGAGACACAAAACTAAGAACCATGTCATTTCTGTTAGGTGGATGTAAAAGCTCCTGTATCTTGACTTTAAAGAATGGTAGGGGTGTTCTGTCCAATGTCCTGATCAATAGCTTTCCCTCAATCAATATCATTGAAGAAAATGCAGTTTATCTGTTTCTTTGTCTCAGGTACATCAAAGCATAGAAATATGCAGTGAAATATGTCATTTGTATCAAAGTCCAACATGCTTGGGAGGCATCTGCAAATGTTGCCATGCATCTGGTGCCAACAGGACTCACACTTCCAGTTTCAGGAACAGTTAGTATCCCTCAACTCTTAGGCTCTTGAACCAGTGAAGTGGAATGAAGTGAACCACTTCAATCTGTTTCCTTTGCCCCATCACTGAATGGTTTCCACACTATCACTATCTTCATTTTATTTTCTCAATATTTATTGCTAATTTATCTATCTTTCTATCTTCTTTCTGTACTTGCACAGTTTGTTGTCTTTTAGACCATAAGACAAAGGAGCAGAAGTCGGCCATTTGGTCCATCAAGTCTGCTCCACCATTTTATCATGAGCTGATCCATTCTCCCATTTAGCCCCACTCCCCCACCTTCTCACCATTACCTTTGATGCCCTGGCTACTCAGATACCTATCAATCTCTGTCTTAAATACACCCAGTGACTTGGCCTCCACTGCCGCCTGTGGCAACAAATTCCACAGATTCACCACCCTCTGGCTAAAAAAATTTCTTCGCATCTCTGTTCTGAATGGGCGCCCTTCAATCTTTAAGTCATGCCCTCTCGTATTAGACTCCTCCACCATGGGAAACAACTTTGCCACATCCACTCTGTCCATGCCTTTCAACATTCAAAATGTTTCTATGAGGTCCCCCCTCATTCTTCTAAACTCCAAGGAGTACAGTCCAAGAGTGGTCAAACGTTCCTCATATGTTAACCCTCTCATTCCCAGAATCATTCTAGTGAATCTTCTTTGAACCCTCTCCAACGTCAGCACATCCTTTCTTAAATAAGGAGCCCAAAACTGCACACAGTATTCCAAGTGAGGTCTTACTAGTGCCTTATAGAGACTTAACATCACACCCCTGCTCCTATACTCTATTCCTCTAGAAATGAATGCCAACATTGCATTCGCCTTCTTCACTACAAACTCAACCTGGAGGTTAACCTAAGGGTATCCTGCATGAGGACTCCCAAGTCCCATTGCATCTCAGAACTTTGAATTCTCTCCCCATTTAAATAATAGTCTGCCATTTATTTATTCTACCAAAGTGCATGACCATACACTTTCCAACATTGTATTTCATTTGCCACTTCTTTGCCCATTCTTCCAATCTATCCAAGTGTCTCTGCAGACTCTCTGTTTCCTCAGCACTACCGGCCCCTCCACCTGTCTTTGTATCATCAGCAAACTTAGCCACAAAGCTATCTATTCCATAAACCAAATCATTGATATACAATGTAAAAAGAAGTGGCCCCAACACGGATCCCTGTGGAACAACACTGGTAACCGTCAGCCAATCAGAATGGGATCCCTTTATTCGCACTCTCTCTTTCCTGCCAATCAGCCAACGCTCTATCCATGTACGTAACTTTCCCATAATTCCATGGGCTCCTATCTTGTTTAACAGCCTCATGTGTGGCACTTTGTCAAAGGCCTTCTGAAAATCCAAATACACAACATCCACTGCATCTCCCTTGTCTAGCCTACTTGTAATTTCCTCAAAAAATTACACATTGGTTGTTTGACCGTCCTGTTGGGTGTGGTCTTTTGTGATTCTATTATGGTTCTTAGATTTACTGAGTATGCCCACAAGAAAATTAATCTCCATGTTGTAAACAGTGACATATATGTACTTCAATAAAAAATTTACTTTGAACATAACAAGACTACAACTTATTGACCTTAACCTGCATGTCTTTTGGAATGTGGGAGGAAATCACAGCCCCCCGAAGGCATGGGGATAGACTCCTTATGGACAATGGCAGGATTTGAATCCTAATCTTAAGATTGCTGGCACTGTAAAGCATTACACTAACTGTGCTGCCTCTGTTTCTTGTGTCTGTTGTTTCTGCGTCTTTCTGATATTACAACTATGGTAGGTTTCAGAAAGACTTCATTGTCCTTGGTTTGCAAAAGCTCCTCCATAAAAATAAGCCTTTTCTCAGTCCAGATAATAAATAAGTATGGTTATAATGATAAATACAATTATAATGTGCCATTGGAAAAAGTCTTGGAGCAAATTAAATGGAGAAAAGTCAGGGCCTACAGATTATTCTTTAAACATCTCATCACCTCAATTTACCTCTGCACTGTTTCGTTTCAATATACATAGACAAGTATTTTTGCCCTGTTTTTATTTAATTCTCTTTTTCATCTGCAGGTTTATCTCCCTCAAAATTCTCCTTTCAGGTCGCTTTGTTGTGGAATATCTTAAATTCCAATGTTAATGTCTATTAAATCCTTTCTTTGTTATGGAGATTTTTAAACACCACTGTCAGTCTCTGATAATGCCCTTCTCTGCCATTGCTCTAAGAGCTAATAGAA
Source organism: Hemitrygon akajei (assembly GCF_048418815.1). Taxonomy (NCBI): domain Eukaryota; kingdom Metazoa; phylum Chordata; class Chondrichthyes; order Myliobatiformes; family Dasyatidae; genus Hemitrygon; species Hemitrygon akajei. The sequence continues at coordinate 150,343,552 of NC_133131.1, forward strand.
TTCATAAAATTTTGCAAACTCTTAAAAGCTTAAATATCTGTAAAGCCCAATTTTGTTTTTGAATACATTTTCAACAGATTATTGCCATAAACTTAGTATTCCACATATTCATATTATTTCCAAAATCTTGCAAGTTCCTAACCAAAGTATCCAGTTTTCCCAAGCTAATTCCATTGATCTAAAAAACCAAGAAGAATTGTGAAAAATATGGGACCTTACTTGGACATGTTCTGTCATTGACAGTTCTGGTTTAGACAATAAGACAATAGTGACATTCATGAAGGAACCTAGAATGACCTGAAGATGCTACTGTCATCAAATTCTGACTCAAATGGAAACCTTTTCTTTAGAAAAGGGAGGGATAAGCAAGGACTCTAGATAGAGTTTGGTACTAAAAGAGGCAATTTAGACCATGGACTCATTCCAATGATCTTATCAATCACATTCCTTCTGTTCCTTCCTTTTTTTCTCTCCATAGATGGTGTCTGAGATGTCCAGTATTTATAAGTGTTGCTACTAAATCTAGAGTTCTAGGTACCATGCTGAACCAGGTTTTTCTTTGTAAATACTCAAAACTACACAAGAGATTCTGCAGATGCTGGAAATCTTGAGTAACACCCACAAAATGCTGGAGGGACTTAGCAGGTCAGACAGCATCAATGGAAGGGGAAGAACAGTCTGCATTTTGGACCCCAAACTTTTTATTCTGGATTCAGCTCCCTTCATTTCTGGTTCTGCTCAAAAGTATTGGCTCAGGAGAGTAGCTTGCTTATTCCTTTCCATAGATACCGCTTGACCTGCTAAGTTCCTCCAGTATTTGGCCGTTCTGGCCCAATGAGTTGTATCATCCAATAAGCCAACTATTTAATCCAAGCCTAAACAAAGGATAACTTACAATCAACAATTAACATACCAACCAGTACGAATGTGGGAGGAAACCAGAACACCCGAAGGAAACCCGTTATTTCACTGGGGAAACATACAAGTTCTACAAAAATAGTGTCGGAATTGAACTCTGTACTCCAATGTGCTGTAATAATGTTGCACAACTGCTACACTACCATGGCGCCCCAAAGCGTACCAATAGATTTAAGGAATGTTGACATTTTGAATACTCTACAGAAGATCTGAAGGAGCTGAAATTACAAAAACTGCAAATAAACAACAAAATCAGCAGATGGCGGAGATACTCAATAGGCCAGGTGGGATCTGTGGGGAGGAATTTTGCGTGTGTTTCCCATTCTGTTTCATTTTGAAAGTCCTGATTGACTCTTTTCCACCACTCTTCCAGGCAATGAATTCGGAACTGTAAGATAATGTAAGAGTTTGATAGATTGGAGTGGAGAAATTATTGTTTCCAGTATTGTCAAATGGGAGAGACCAAAGCCAGAAATTACGAACATAAATCAGTCAATGATGTCCGAATCCTCTGAACAAATACAAACAACTGAGCCAGAAGAAGTTCTTCACAGAGAATGATAGAAATATAGAGCTCACAATAACAAAGAATGTTTAAAAGCACTGACCTACATAAAGAAAAGTTGGATATCCACATCAAGAATACAGGAAGGTGTTGGAGAAGGGATGGTGGGAGGGGCTATCTGAAGCCTGGGTCCTGTTCTCAACCAGTCTTACTTACTGTTCTACTGCAGTACTGTTGGCTCAATATAATACAGTTTAAAAAGCAAAGTAAAGGTACTCAGGCCAGACAACATCTCAGCAAAGAGCATTAAAGTTATATTTTAACCAAATATCCAATAGCCATCAGCCTGCAACACCAGTTCTGTTTCCCTCCCCGGGGATGTTGCCTGCCCAATAGAATATCTTTCTTGCTTTTGTTGTTTATTTGCAGTTTGTTTCATTTTCAGTCATTGGAGTTTGATGGTATGCCCCCCATTCTTCAGCTCCACCATGCCTTCAAAAAGCAAATGATCCAAAATGTCAACCTTTCTAATTCCAGTATTGCACTGGAGCATGAACCTCAGCTATGTTTAAAGTGGAACAGCTGATGCTTATGGTCATCAGCAAGGGCAAGAAATTCTCATACTTGGATTGGTTATTTCCTGATTCCTTCCTATTTACATTAGCCAGTTAGTCATCATTATCTAGCCTTCAATACAACTTTTTCACTAAATTCAAATCTCTGGGATATTAAGTTGTGAACAGCACTTGACAAGCACTTGAATTGCCTGAGATCTGAACTCAATGGGCTAAATTCGGAAAGATTGGCTTAATATACAGTAGATGGGTACTGGTCAGCATAAACATAGTGCGCTGAATAGTCTATTTCCATACTGTATGACTTCATGATCAGCTGCCCTTCCAGATGGAAATGAAGGATCATGTATTTGATAATAAAAAACATTTGACCCTGGTTCCTGATGAATATTTTCCCTCAAAGTATCCCAAACATATTTCAAACTTCAAAGTTCCAAATAAATTCAAAATTCAAACTATATTTATTATCAAAGTCACCATGTACAACTCTGAGATTCATTTTCTTGCAGGCATACACTATAAATCCAAGGAGCACAACAGAATCAATGAAAGATCACATCCAATAGAATGGACAAACAACTAATGCGCAAAAGATCACAAACTGTGCAATTACAGAAAGAAGGAAAAAATAATAATAAATAAATACCGAGAACCTGAGATGAAGAGTTCTTGAAAGTGAGTTGATAGGCTGGGGGAATAGTTAAGCGATGAGTTAAGTGAAATGATCTCCTCTGGTGCAACAGTCTGATGGTTGAGGGGTAATAACTATTTCTGAACCTGGTGGTGTAAGTCCTGAGACTCTTGCACCTTCTTCCTGATGGCAGCAGTGAAACGAGGGCAAGCCTGGGTGGTGGGGATCCTTGATGATGGATGCTGCTTTCCTGCGACAGTGCGTCATGTTGATGTGCTCAATGGTGGGGAGAGATTTACCTGTGATGGACTGGGCCACATGCACTATTTTTTGTAGGATTCTCCATTTAAGGACTTTGGTGTTTCCATACCTCGCCATGATGCAACCAGTCAATATCTTGCCCTCCACATTTCTTTAGAAGTTTGTCAAAATTTTAGATGTTATGCTGAACCTTTGCAACTTTCTAAGGAAGTAGAATCCTTCCTGTGCTTTCTTCGTAATGGCATAAGTGCTGGTCCCAGGACAGATCAATTCTTTGAGTGATTATGCAGAAAGTTTGAAGTTAATAACTCATCGCTTTCTATCTTAGGCCACAAACTTATCAATCACCCCAATGAGTTATTAACTTCAAACTTTCTGCATAATCACTCAAAGAGTTGAACTGCATGTGCATGTTACGAGAGCTGTATAACTCATCTCCTTATACCGTAGGCCATGAACTTATCAATCACCTCTGCTGTGGACACTTTCTGGAGGTCCAAGATCCGTATGGTCCACGACCGCTGGACTAAGTGTGTAAATGTAGGAGGGGACTATGTTGAAAAATAAATGTGCTAGGCTTTATAAAATTGACTCCGTCTACCTCAGGCCATGAACTTATCAATCACACCTCGTAGATCTAGAGTTATTTATGTGCAAAGAAAATTTAGAAACTGCAGATGCTGGAAATCCAAAACAAAACCAGTTAAATTCCAGACATGCTCATCAGGTCAGGCACTATCTGTGAAAGGAGAAAAGTGTAACATTTCAAGCCACTCTGACGAAGGGTTGCGGATATAAAACATTAAACCCTTCTCCTCCCACTGTTGCTACCTTACCTACTGAGTGTTTCCAGTCATTTCTGTTTTTACTTAATGTAAAATTTTGTTTATTTTCTAAATGCAATGTTGGACTTGCTGATGTAATGCCCGTTTGTCCATTAATTAAAATATAAGATGGGGAAAAAAACATGTAAAATTAGTAGTTCAGTCATTTTTTACCTGTTGCATGTTGCATGTACAAAGCAAGGCACCTAATCTTGGTGTTCAGACCAGTATTTACATAATGGGAAATTAGGCACTTAAAACAGCTCTCCCCACCCTTCAATTCATTTATCTCCACCTGCCTACTTGTATCTCAGCCCCTGCTCTAAACTCCCACTACAATACTAAGCATTAGTATCTGAAAACAAACATAGTCGTTGTTTATTGTGTGTAAGTGACCAGATCCCAGCTTCTTTTATAAAATGCTGAGCAATCCTGTAAATATTGAATTGGAAATGGTTTGTTATCACATGGACCCTTCGTACAGAGAAAAACGTGTCTTGCGTACTGTTCATACAGATCAATTCTTAATGTCTAGCGGTAGTACAAAGAAAAACAACAACCGGCTGCAGTATAAAGTGTAACGGCTATCGATAAAGTGCAGTGCAGGTAGACAATGTACAAGATCATAACGATTTAGACTGTGAGGACAAGAGTCCATTTTATCATACTAGGAAACTATTCAATAGTTAGATAACAGTGGGTGGAAACTGTTCTTGAGCATGTTGTATGTGCTTTCAGGATTTTGCATCTTCTGCTCAATGGGAGAGGGGAGAAGAGAGAATATCTAGGGTGGGGTCTTTGATTGTGCTGCTTGCCTTACTGAGGGAGTGAGAAATATAAAAAGATACCATGGAAGGAAGGTTGGTTTCCATGATGTATTGACCTATGTCCAGAACTTGCTTGTTCCCGAGCTCAGTCGTGCGAATGTTCAGCCATGTGTGGTTGCCAATGCCTGTTGGTTAATAGAGGCAATGGATGACTTTGCTTAGGTGTGGATGTCCAAGTCAGTGCACTTCCAAAGAAGATACAAATTTTGCGTTCTCTGGCTGAAGAATGTGAGATACCATTAGTGCTAGTGTGCAATAAGGGTCCTTGATGACTAACCACTTCCTCAACTCAAACTCAAAATGCTCAAAATCTTCAAGCTTACCTTTTTCTGTTAATACAATGTTTCCATCAGCACCTTTGAAACAGTATGACACCTGACAGGAAGGATATAATACACACAATCCCAAAGTTCAGGACAAACCATAACATATATCATTAACATTTATATCATTCTTGTGTCGTAAAGTATTTTAGTCCTCCTGACCATGAACACACCAATAATCAACAGGTCTCCCATGCCATCACAGAAGGGGGGTGGGAACTGAACTGAAGAGACAGAGGAAGGGGCTGTTGGCTCACAAATAGAGAAAGTTTGGAGACAGTGCAAGAGGGAGGATAGGCAGATGGTAGAGAAGGGATATGCTCAGTCCGATGGTTTGAGATGTGTCTATTTTAATGCAAGAAGCATCTTGAACAAAGCAGATGAGCTTAGAGTGTGGATCAGTACTTGGAGCTATGATGATGTGGCCATTACAGAGACTTGGATGGCTCAGGGGCAGGAATGGTTACCAAGAGTGCCAGGCTTTAGATGTTTCAGAAAGGACAGGGAGGAAGGCAAAAGAGGTGGAGGCGTGGCACTGCTGATCAGAGATAGTGTCATGGCTGCAGAACAGGAAAAAGTCATGGAGGGATTGTCTATGGAGTCTCTGTGGGTGGAAGTTAGAAACAGGAAGGGGTTAATAACTCTACTGGGTGTTTTTATAGACCACCCAGTAGTAACAGGGACATCGAGGAGCAGATAGGGAGACAGATTCTGGAAAGGTGTAATAATAACAGGGTTGTTGTGGTGGGAGATTTTAATTTCCCAAATATTGATTGGCATCTCCCTAGAGCAAGGGGTTTAGATGGGGTAGAGTTTGTTAGGTATGTGCAGGAAGGTTTCCTGACACAATATGTAGATAAGACTACAAGAGGAGAGACTGTACTTGATCTGGTATTGGGAAATGAACCTTGTCTGGTGTCAGGTCTCTCAGTAGGAGAGCATTTTGGAGATAGTGATCACAATTCTATCTCCTTTACCATAGTATTAGAGAGGGATAGGAAGAGACAAGTTAGGAAAGGGTTTCATTGGAGTAAGGGGAAATATAAAGCTATCAGGCAGTAACTTGGAAGCATAAATTGGGAAGAGATGTTCTCAGAGAAATGTACGGCAGAAATGAGGCAAATGTTCAGGGGATATTTGTGTGGCATTCTGCATAGGTATGTTCCAATGAGGCAGGGAAAGAATGGTAGGGAACAGGAACCTTGGTGTACAAAGGCTGTTGAAAATCTAGTCAAGACGAAAAGAAAAGCTTATAAAAAGTTCAAAAAACTAGGTAATGATAGAGATCTAGAAGATTATAAGGCTAGCAGGAAGGAGCTTAAGAAAGAAATTAGGAGAGCCAGAAGGAGCCATGAGAAGGCCTTGGCAAGCAGGATTAAGGAAAACCCCAAGGCATTCTACAAGTACTGTATGTGAAGAGCAAGAGGAAAAGGCATGAGAGAATAGGACCTATCAAGTGTGACAGTGGGAAAGTGTGTAGGGAACCGGAGGAGATGGCAGAGATACTTAATGAATACTTTGCTTCAGTATTCACTATGGAAAAGGATCTTGGCAATTGTAGGGATGACTTACAGCAGATTGAAAAACTTGAGCATATAGACATTAATAAAGAGGATATGCTGGAGCTTTTGGAAAGCATCATGTTGGATAAGTCTCCAGGATCGGATGAGATATACCCCAGATACTGTGGGAGGCAAGGGAGGATATTACTCAACCTATGGCAACTATGTTTGCATCATCAATGAGGACGGGAGAAGTTCCGGAGGATTGGAGGGTTGCAGATGTTGTTCCCTTGTTCAAAAAAGGGAGTAGAGTTAGCCCAGGAAATTATAGAGCAGTGAGTCTTACTTCAGTGGTTGGTAAGTTGATGGAAAAGTTTCTGACAGGCAGGATTTATGAACATTTGGAGAGGCATAATATGATTAGGAATATTCAGAATGGCTTTGCCAAAGGCAGGTTGTGCCTTATGAGCCTGATTGAATTTTTTGAGGATGTGACTAAATACATTGATGAAGGTAGAACAGTAGATGTAGTGTAAATGGATTTCAGCAAGGCATTTGATAAGGTACCCCATGTAAGCCTTATTGACAAAGTAAGGAGGCATGGGTTCCAAGTGGACCTTGATTTGTGGATCCAGTAATGGCTAGCTCACAGAAGGCAATGAGTGGCTGTAGACAGGTCATATTTTGCATGGAGGTTGGTGACCAGTGGAGTGCCTCAGGGATCTGTTCTGGGCCCCCTTCTATTCGTAATTTTTATAAATGACCTGGATGAGGAAGTGGAGGGATGGGTTAGTAAATTTGCTGATGACACAAAGGTTGGGGGTGTTGTGGATAGTGTGGAGGGCTGTCAGAGATTACATCAGGACATTGATAGGATGCAAAGCTGGATTGAGAAGTGGCAGATGGAGTTCAACCCAGATAATTGCGAAGTGGTTCATCTTGGTAGGTCATATATAATGGCAGAGTATAGTATTAATGGTAAGACTCTTGGCAATCCGGAGGATCAGAGGGATCTTGGGGTCTGAGTCTATAGGACACTCAAAACTGCTACACAGGTTTACTCTGTGGTTAAAAGGTATATGTTGCATTGGCTTTCAACAACAGTGGGATTGAGTTTAAGAGTCGAGAGTTCATGTTACAGCTATATAGAACCTGGTCAGACCCCACTTGGAGTACTGTGCTCAGTTCTGGTCACCTCACTACAAGAAAGATGTGGAAATTATAGAAAGGGCACAGAGGAGATTTACAAGGATGTTGCCTGGATTGGGGAGCAAGTCTTATGAGAATAGGTTGAGTGAACTAGGCCTTTTCTCCTTGGAGTGACAGAAGATGAGAGGTGACCTGATAGAGGTGTATAAGATGATGAGAGTCATTTCTTCATGTGAATAGTTAGAGGCTGAAATGGCTAACACGAGAGGGCACAGTTTTAAGGTACTGGAAGTAGGTACAGAGGGGATGTCAGGGGTGAGTTTTTACGCAGGGAGTAGTGTGTGCATGGAATGAGCTGCTGACAATGGTGGTGGAGGCAAATACAATAGGGTCTTTTAAGAGACTCCTGGATAGGTACATGAAGCTCAGAAAAATAGAGAGCTATGGGTAACCCTAGGTAATTTCTAAGCACGTACATGCTCGGCACAGCATTGTGGGCCGAAGGGCCTGTATTGTGCTGTAGGTTTTCAATGTTTCTTTGTTAGATCTCATCACTTCAGGAGTCTCTAACCTGATTGCTCTCTATCTCAGTACCACCCATTTCTATCTCCTATGCAAGATTCACAAATAAGAATACGCTGGTAGGCCCATTACTTCATTCTGTTCAAATTATCTCTTCGTGACTTGACTGTCATGTCCTCCCCTTGTCCAATCCCTTCCCATTCACATTCAGGACACTTCACATGCTCTCCACCATTTTAACAAATTTCAGTTCCATGGACCTCACCACGTCACCGTCACAATGGATATATTTCCGTCCTCTATCAGGAGGGCTGTTACTTTCAAGAGTAAATGCTTCCTCAGCCACTGAGTTCCTCCGGCAGTTTATTCATTAAGTTTGCGATACAGCATGGAGTAGGCCCCTCTGGTCCTTCGATCCACAACACCCCAGCAACCCACAACAACACTGATTACCCCTAACCTAATCACGGGACAATTTACAATGACCAATTAACCTCCTCTACCTGGCACGTCTTTGAACTGGAGGACCCAGTGAAAACTTGTGCACTCCACCGGGAGGACGTACAGAGACTCCTTACAGAACAGCGCTGGGATTGAACTCTGAACTCCAGAACGCCGGAGCTGTAATAGTGTTGAGCTGATCGCTACACTACAATGGCACCCAATTCGATTTTTTGGCATCACATTTTGAAAGCTGTTTGTCTGTTTTTATTATATTTTTTATTATATTATATAATATAATATATTATTATTATATTTTTATATTAGTTACTACATAAATAAAATAGATAAAATAAGAAAAAGATCATCATCTAAAAAGCCTGCCGAAATAAATATGCGTCACTGAGATTGAACTGTCCAGGTACATTTACAGATCTTTAACAAGAGAAAATCTGCAGATGCTGGAAATCCAAGGACCACACACAAAATGCTGCAGGAACTCAGCAGGCCAGGCAGCATCTTTGGAAAAGAGTACAGCTGATGTTTCTAGCTGAGACACTTCATCAAGACTTTCACCAGCTACATACAAGAAGAATATTACATTGCATATTCTTCAGGATTACTGAGTAGAAATAGTAGAACTAACCTACTGTTTTTCAACCATCTTCAATCACTTGGTACCAATGAATGCACAGGTTGTACATTTTATCAACTGCCTTCAATACTAAATGCAAAGGACCTTCAAAAACACAATACAATAAATATTACACTGGGCATCCAAATTATAATACACTGGAGTGACACAAAGATTGTTAAAGGGAAACGGGAGGTTTATGGTTTGAAATCAGTATAATCCTCTCAAACGGACAAAACAGAAGATAAGAGCAGGAAGCAGAAACCAGCAGTTTGATGCTGAAGCTAAGATGACTTGTTTTAAGTAATATGACAGATCTGCTGTATATTTCCAGTACTCACTGTTCTAACTTTGCTTGAAAAGGATTTCCATGGATATCAACATCTTATTGAATCAATCAGAAATAAATGTTAAGTGTAAGAAGTTACTTTGAAGACAGTTCAAAGACAGCAAAAGTGACAACAATTTTGCACATAGCAGGATCCTGTGGACAGACATGAAGTGCTTGACTGGCTAATTGCAACTAATAACAAACCTGGTTCTTGCGGAGGGCTGAGACTGAATGCTATAAAGGAAACACATCCAGGGAGCCCACAATTTGTGCAGTGTTATCAGAAAAGCCTGATTAATTGTCCCCTATGATCTTTCTTCCATAAGCACTTAAGGAGTTTTTTGTCTCGACAGCTGGGAGGGATGTGTCCAGAGACAAGTCAGGCTTGATGTCATCTCACATGTATGCACTGAGTCGCTGCACATCTCGAAGGAAACAAGTATCATAAAGAGCTGCTCCTCATCCTTTAATCTGTCGCAGTGAGATGACAACAAGCAATAAAGCACATCATCCCGGGGTGATAAGCAAGTGCCAGAATGCGGATTGCTCTACTCCATGAGGCTCTGGCACAGAACTACTTCAAAGCATATGTTCAGCCCTTCAGCTGAGGTTTTGCATGCACTAATCACTGAGAGAAAATTGCTACTTTGTAAACTGGTGTTGCCACTGTTAAGTCAGTCAATATTTGCATTAGCGCCTTGGCAGAAGATCCTAATACGCTTCTGTGAAGGAAATCTATTGAAACATTAGGAAGTTACATTAGAAATGTTGGAATACCATATAATACATGAGGATTTCAAATGTTAATTGGGAATATTATACAAAATCTTGTTAATTTATTTTATCCCTCTGCTGCTAGCTTCACTTCCACGAAACCTGAATTATTTTGTAATTTTGTTAGAAATGAATAAATTATGCATTGAAGTGCCTGGAGTCAGGATACACAGCAGTTCAATGTCGATCACTTTAGATAGTTGTGTTCTGGATATCACGAATTTCAGACTCAGATCAATATTTGGTGTTTTTCAAAGAACAAGAAATGCAAGTTACAGGCATGGGGGTGGGGGGGGGGGAGGTGAAGAAGCTGACTTGGAAGGACTGGCAAGGACTTGTAGCTGGTCTGACTTTGAGTTAGTTACTGCCTGTTACGCCATTGGTGTTTAGGGCAACAATGACGGTCGTCCATCTCTGTTGTGCCCCAAGAGTGGTTCTGGGTCCTCTACAGCATGGCAGTATGGTCTTCTGCATTTTCTCTGCCATTCAGGGATCCAATGAAGTGCTGTCTTGATGAAGGAGATGACCTCTCTTTTCATCACATGCCCGATCCATCTCCAACGTTTCCTCTTGATGATGGTGGCCATGTCCTCTTGATGACACTGAAGGAGTAGGGCATGGTTGGAGATTTTCCTTGGCCAGAAAATAGGGAGGATCTTCTGGAAGCTCCTGGTGTGGAATGCTGACAGCTTGGCAAGATCATTCTCTGCCATGTGCCAGCATTCTGACCCATACAAAAATGTGGACTGAACATAGCTGTGGTACAGTTTCATCTTGGTGTGGACACTGTATTTGGCTGCTCATTGATCTGAAGATGGTTCTAGTTTTGGTGAGAATGCACTGGATATGGACTGTCTTTTATTTCCTATAAAAGTACGATCAGGTCATTTGTGAGCTTGCATTTAAGGGAGTTGCAAAGTGGATTGATAATATGCAAAGCTAAATGCTAACTCTAGAGATGTTGAGAAATAGGAGTAGGATAAAGACACAAGAGCCCCATGTTTACTCTACCATTCAATATCAACATGGCTGATCTGATCATTGTTCTTAACTCCAATAACTTGCCTGAATCCTTTATTCCAAAAATATGTGTAGCTCACTCTTAATTAGTTCAGTAACTCATTTATCATAACTCACTCCAGCAAGTTTCAAAGATTCAATATCATGTAAAAAAAACCTCTTTCCTTATTTCTGTCTGGGGGCGGGGGGGAGGAATGGGATGCTTTATTCTAACATTTTGAGTGTGTTGTTCAAGATTTCCGGCATGGCCAGAATCTCGAGTTCCTTTCACCTTAAACCTGAAGCTTCTGCGAGAAGGGGAAAGGAGTTCTGGTATCTGTCCTATCTGTCCTATTCATAATTGTACATGGCTCTATCGGGTCACTCCTTGGCCTCAGTTACTTATTATGGAATTACAAAATTGGATAACTCAGAGGTTGTTCCCATCATGTCCAGGCTGATTCTGCTGAGCTATCCAGTGAATCTCATACCTCCCCCCCCACTAACCCCCACCATGTCCCCAGAGTTCAACAAGACTTTTAAGTTTCTCAAGCATTTATCAATTCCCTGGACAACTGCATTTATTTCCATCAGCCTTTCAGTCGGTAATTGACAGATCATACTGACGTATAGAACATAGAACAGTACAGCACAGGAAGAGCCAGATCATCCCACAGTGGCTGTGCCGGTGATGCCAAAAAAAAGGTTAAATTCCTTCTTCCTGCACTTGCTCCTTAAACTGCTGTGGAAAAGATTCAAGCTCATAATCTGGCCCCTGCTTCTCCCAGTGATGATTTAAACCCATGCTCTCTAGTTCTCGCCGCAATTACATACTGGACGTAGTTTCCCCTTGTTTATTTTATCGCAGTTCTAAGTGTCTCTTTCAAATCTCCTCTTAACCTTCATTACGCCAGCGTGGCTTATTCCAAAAAGAACAGGTTGAGAGGGTGGAGACTGGAGGCGGGGTGGGAGGGCTGGGATATAATGCTGATGGTGTGAACTACTGCAGTGTGAAACATGACTAGAACTTGCCCTTGTTTCAGTATTTCTCATGGTACAAGTCTGAAAAGTTAGAAAGCACTTGTGTAAAACAAGGGCAGGGACAGAATAATTTTCTAAATACCCAACTGAAATAGAAATATGAGCTGATCAATCAGTAATTTATTACACCACCAGAAACATGTCAAGCACTATTCCCTGGAGCTAGAGAAGTCAGAAACTTGTTGACATCCAAGGCATTTTCATATTAAAGACATATTTTAATAATTTCTTACATAAAATGTAATTTTTTCCCCTTTTACCATTTATTAAGTGGTAAACTCATGACTTTGTGCATTTGCCACACATGACAGGTTTTAAGATGCATTGGGATAATTTTCATCAGAAAGCCAATCATTTTAGCCCTCATTGATCAAGCACTCTATCATACGAACAAAGTCAACACAAGTTATTATTTGGCTTGTTTCCAGCGTGTACTGTATGGAAAGGTCATATTTTTTAATAGCTTTGTACACCGTGGTAATCAAATTTGTAAGCCTGAAGAAATGAACTACTTGAATGCATCAAATTTCCTCTGCATGGTTAACCTCAGGCATTCTGTCCCCAACAATGTCACCCCTCAGCTACATAACAGTGGGAGGCACCCAAGCTCCAACTTGCTTGTATGCATGGGACTAACTTTTATGAAGGCATGAAAAATATTTTCCCAAGAGCAAAGGCATTAGGGACTCTTTAATTTATTCAAATGATAATATCCCCTGGTTTCAGCTGACCACCATGTCCAGCACCAAGAGATTAATCCTGCAACATTCCGCAAGAGTTTGGTTCAAGAGTGTTATAGAATTTGATAGCCCTAATTCTCCTATTAGAAATGGTTTGAGCTACAGATTTATGGACTTAGAGACTTTCTAGGACTTTTCAACAATACCATGTACATTATTTGCTAACTCTATTTTATGATTTGGAGGAGGAAGCGGGGTGTACTGTATCACATGCAAAATGCTGGAGGGACTCCGTAAATTGGGCAGCATCCATGGAAGTGAATAAACAGTTGATGTTCTGGGCTGAGACTCTTCACCAGGACTATTGAAGGGTCTCCGCCTAAAACGGTGACTGTTTATTTTTCTCCATAGATGCTGTTTGGCTCGTTAAGATCCTCCAGCATTTTGTGTGTGTTGCTCAAGATTTCCGGCATCTACCGAATCTCCGGTGGCTTTGGGATATAAAGTCTTCAAGGTCGTTGACAGTGCATTGAGGTAGTACAAGGTTAAAATAATAACAACCATAGTAACCACAGTGTAACAGCTACAGAGGTGTAGTGATCCTAGCAAGGGTACCAATTAATAGTCCTATAACAGTGGGTGAGGTATATGATTTCAGGCTTTTGTACCTTCTGCCCAGTGGAAGAGGAGAGAGGAGCGAATGTCGGAGGTGAGGGAATGTGAAAGATAAGAGGGTGATTGTTTAAAATTGAGATCTCGATGTTTTTATTGGTGGTCACTTGGATGAAAAATTCGGCAGTATGTAGGAGAAACCAATGATAATTGGACATTTTCGCCTTTTCCTCACCACCTCAGTATGATTCAATGGTTCAGTGGTTCCATTTAATATCAGAGAACGTATACAATGAACGACCTGAAATTCTTACTCTCCACAAATATCCTCGAAACTGAAGAGAGCCACCCCCCCCCCCCCCCGCCAAAGAATGAATGACAGGAAAAAAACATAAGAATCCAAAGTCCCTCTCACACACGAGCGGTAGCAAGCATCATTGAAATGAACAATTATAATTGTGAATTTAAGTCCCAGTAAAATACAATTTTTACCAGAGTGTAGTGGTGGCACCATGGACACTCTTACCTATCTCAAGGGCTGCATTCAAGTGTACAGCACAGCCACAGGACTCTCAGTTCATACATACTAGAGGGTCTTGTGTCAGCTACAGGAGCCTGTTTTAGGATTCTGAGAAGCACATATATTGGATATGTTCCTGCTGCTTACACCAAGTCCGAGCAATCAGAAGTCCTGAATAGAGACAGCTCCATAAATTGACAGAAGTACTTCTATGTGTGGCTTGTTCTTTGAGCCTTAGCTTCTCACCTTGGCTGGTGAGTTAAAAGAAATAGTTCTGTAAAATGTCAGAATGAAAAGAATATTGATTAATTCAGAGGTCAGAGATGAACATGCATTTTATTTATTTTTAAACATAAACGTGGCAAGTCCTTTACACAAGATTAGCAGGTTTCTATTGACAATTGGCTTAGCTGTGTACAATACTGTGCATGGCATTCTGCATAATTACGACAGAACTGGATTTTACAGCTTTCTAAAGACTATTTAGTTAATATTCAATGCCAGGAATTGGTATCTGAGCTGCATTCAGAGCAGGGCCAAGCATTCCTCGCAGTGGTGGAAGGGAAAGGTGAAGCTGTAATAGCTGGCCCTCGATACCAATCAGTTTGGGGTGGATGAATAGGGTATGGAGTGGACACAGTAGTCACCCCCTTCATTGCTCCTGACGGAAAGGGAAATGACACACTCAGAGAATCACAGAAAATATGCAATTCGGGGAGGAGGCTACGTAGCCCATTGATAAAGTACTGTCCAGTCTAATCCCACCCCCTGTCACTGGGTGGTACATTTACTGGAGATGTAACTTCACATTTCCAGTCATCCACATTCAGTCAGTGCTGTGTTGGTAAAGTCTGCAGTTTGTGCCTTTTATACATTGGTTGCTTGTCCATCCTGTTGGGTATGGTTCTTCATTGAGTCAATTATGATTCTTGGAGAGTATGCATGCAAGAAAATGAGTTTCAGCGTTGTATCTGGTGACATAGCTGTCCCTTGATACTAAATTTACTTCGCACTTTTTTGTACTTTCTGCATTCTCCCTCTGACCGGGTGGGTTTCCACTGGCTACTCCAGTTTCCAGGCATAGAGCTGTACACCAAAGAAACAAGCCCTCCGGCCCACTGGAGCTATGCTGACCATGATGAGTATCTATACTAGTGGTTCCCAACCTGGGGTTCCCAGACTCCCTGGTTAATGGTAGGAGTTAATGGCATAACAAGGGTTGGGCATCCCTGGTCTATATTAATCTCACTTGCCTGGATTAATTCCATTTCCCTCTATGACTTGCTTATTTAGGTACCCGTCCAGATGCCTGTTAAATTCTGCTATTGTCCCTGCCTCCAACTACCTCCTCTGACAGCTCGGTCTAGAATACTCCACTCCTACAAAGAATTTACCCCTCGGGTCCCCTTCAAACCTGCTCCCTCTCGTTTTAATCCTATTAAGTCTCCTCTGTTTCACCTTAAACTTTCCTCCCACATCATTGGCCATTGTAATTTGCTCCGAGTGTGTGAGTGAGTGCTATAATCCAGGGGAACTGGTGAGAGAACAAAAAGAATGGAGGTAGTGTTGCATTAGTGTAAATAGGTGCTTGATGGTTGTTGTTGACTGATGGGCCAAAGGCCCTATTAAATTACCTATGACTCTATGATTGTGCAGTCAGAGGCATATTAGGAGGATATTCCAGGAACTTGTTAAATGTGATGAAGGTTCCTGCCTGTACTATCCTTTCAGGCAAAGACTTCCATACCCCTACCACTTTCTGGATCGAAATTTGTTCCAAATTAATCATCCTATAAGTTAATCTCAGTCAGAATGAAAGAAGATCTCACTGAAGCATACAAAATCCTGACAGAGGTCTACAAGTGGGATATCGTGAAGATGTTTCCTTTGACTGGGGTAAGGGAGCATCTATTCTAGAACTAGAGATGACTGTATCTGGGTGTTGGGTAAAACATTGATGATGTGGAGCAATTGTGTTCAGAGAAAAGGTGAATTTGTGGAATTCTCTGTGGCTGAAAGCTATGAAGGCCAAGTTACTAGATGTACCTAAGAATTGGAAAGGGAAAGGAAAAAAAGACATACACATGGAATATAAATGCATTCCTAGTCGCAAAAGTTCAAGGGATATGGGAAAGGAATAGGAACACTCTATTAAAATATAGGATCAGTTTTGGTTGTATTGAATGGTTGAATAAGATTGAAGAGCTAAGTGCTGACTCTTGTTCAGATTTTCTATACTTTTTTACGTTTTGATCCTGCTATTAAAATAAATATATTCTTCCTAATAGGTTTCCTTTGGCCTAATTTTATCCATCTAAATTAAGTTTCAACTCAGTCCTCTACATTCCAAAGAACTGAACTTATCTAGTCTAGGCTGCAACTTTCCAGACCTGTCCTCATAAATCTCCTCCACACTGCGTCAAGTATAGTCATCTCCCTTTACCGTGGTAACCAAACTGTACACAGTAATTGAGCTCTGGTGTAAAAAGTATGGTATGCAATACTGGCATACCTTCCCCGCTTTATTCAATTAATAAAAGAAAACATTCTGTAGGTCTTTTAATCCAACTTACTGCCCTAGTTAGTTACCTATAAGCATCTGTGGATACAAATATATACTCAGGGCCACTTGATTGTCTGCATAGTCAAAATTCTCCTACTTATTGTCTTGTTGCACCTGGGCTAACAGTAGAAAAATGAAGTGTGAGCTCACCAGAGGGCATTCAAAAATTAAAAGAAAAGAGCATTTAGTAATATATTACTTTGAATTTATTGTGTGTTGGACACTTCAAACTGACTTTTGAAGACAGTGCACAACACAGGAATCGTGGAAGTGTGTTTCCTGAAATGGAAATTATTCAATGTTGCTCTTGTTTCTTCCATCATTTCTTCCTGTATTAGATTTCTTACCCTTATACATATACTACACGGCCCAAGGGACACTGATGAATAATTGGCAGTCAGAATGTGCCTACATACAGTATATCACATTGTAGTTCCTGTTTGCCCTTCACGTCTCAGGATCAGAGTCAACCGCACTTATGTTAGATTGCCAGAAGTATCCACAGCTTTGGTTCACTAGTTTATGTTTTTGTGTATTAAAGATTTTGCACGGAATGTTAATCTATCATGTTAATGGCATAATTTCTTCCATTAGGGAAAGTTAACTAAACTTTGTACCCCAGAGAATACACCAGCCTGCATAGGCTGCTTACATGATTGCTTTTTGTTATTTATTCAGTCATGCATGGAGACAATGCCGCTTTGCCAGCATTTATTACACAGCCCTCACTGAGCAATTAGCCACGCGGTTAGTGTAACATTGGAACAATGAGTTGCTGGGCTCCGCTCTCATTGTTTCAGGAGGGACCTCTCCCTCCCTCACCAGAGGGGGGGGGGGGGGGGGAGAGGAGAGAGAGAGAGAGAGAGAGAGAGAGAGAGAGAGAGAGAGAGAGAGAGAGAGAGAGAGAGAGAGAGAGCCTGTCTGAGATGCCAGGGTGATGGGTTACAGATTGTAGTGTTGATGGACTCTGGATTAAAATCTCATTGGGGCTTTACGGTGGAGCGGTCAGTGCCTCTGCTGGTGCAAGTCAGAGGGTGGGAAGGAGGATGGTTGATGTTTGTGTGGGGGGGGCGGACGTTTCTATTATTCATCCTATGGGGTTTCTTGTTTCATAGATATCTGTGAAGAGTAAGAATTTCAGGTTGTATCCTGTACACCAGGGGTGGCCAAACTGCGGCTCGTGAGCCACATGCGGCTCTTTGGCATTCAATGTGCAGCTCATGGAAATTTGTTGGTTGACCTTTTTGCCACGTGCTGCCATTGTGTAGAAATGAATGGGGAAGCATTTTGGCGATAAATAGAACCGCGGGCAATCCCTCGAGACTTAATTCCATCGCTCAGGAGTTGGTGAGAATCACTACGTGGTGCTGAAGACAGCTTGAAAACAAAGGCGCAAGTTTCAAAATACACGACATAGATCTACGTCGGGTGCTGAAGGCAAAAGTAGCGCAGACGTAGATTTACGTCGTTTGGCGCTCAAAGTGTTAGTGAGTCTAGGCCCGACCTCACTCACGTCATGTACATTAACACAGTGTAACACAGGACGCTGAATTGTGCAGACCTAGTTGGTACACTGCGGATACAAGCTTTGTTTACAAGTGTCTGTGAAAATTTTGTGAAGGAAGATGGCGTCATCAAATT
This sequence comes from Hemitrygon akajei, assembly GCF_048418815.1. Classification (NCBI taxonomy): domain Eukaryota; kingdom Metazoa; phylum Chordata; class Chondrichthyes; order Myliobatiformes; family Dasyatidae; genus Hemitrygon; species Hemitrygon akajei. Next base: position 150,361,825 of record NC_133131.1, read on the forward strand.
GTAAGAAACGAAAATATGAAAACAGACATTTTAAGCCACAGTGGGAGGAAGATTTTGCATTCATCGTTAAAGGAGGTAAACCTTTGTGTCTTGTCTGCAATGTGTCACTCAGTCATTACAAAGCCAGTAATTTGAAATGCCACTATGAAACAAATCACAAAAACTTTTCGGCTGATTATCCACATAAATCCAAATTACGGAAAAACAAATTAACTGTGTTAAAATCATCTCTAAATAGCCAAATATTATCTAAATATTATGATAAGACTGTAATTTTGTAAGGTGGTATTTGATTAAAATATCTCTAATTTTATTGGTTTGCTTTTGTTTACATATTTTCCTCCAAGTTTTGACCAGATATTTACTTAGACAAATAAATATCATTAAAAATATCTCAGTTTTTTTCCCTTTTATTTTTATTTTTGGCAGTCTAATCTTATGTTACTGAAATGCAAATTCACATTTTGTCTTAGATGTTCCGGTAGTTCATTACCATATTAAATACGCTCAGTATAGTTAAAACAATCATCAGTCAAGATTTTGAAAACATTTGGTATATATGTACATTATGATTACTGAAACTAATACAAATTAACAGTTTAAAAAACTACATGCATGAATAAATATTATTGCGTACATGTATTTCTTAACATTTATATAAAATTTTTGTAACAAAGTGTGTACGTAGCAATAAAAACGTGTGTGTAAATTTTGTTCATGTCTTGCGGCTCTCAAACATCTGAAGTTGGTCGTGTGTGGCTCTTACATTAAGTAAGTTTGGCCACCCCTGCTGTATACATTCCCTGATATTAAAATAAACCTTTGAAACACTGGAGGCAGATAAAAATCAACATCATTAAAAGGTCTAATAGTCATTTATAGGCCAGATAGATTAGCAATATCAGAGGACATTGGTAAACCAAGCAATTTTTTACAACAATCCAGTAGTTTCATGGTTACTGTTGCTGAGCCTATTGTATTTTTTTCCACAGATGCTTACAAAGTAAAATCAAAAGTAACTGGCAGAAGTTTGGTTAGGAGTAATTTTCTGTGTTATACTTAATTGCTTTGCAAAACACGTCATTAGCAATGTTGCCATAGATATATAGGACCCTGGTTACAGCTGCACAGGACCCTGGTCAGAACCCACTTGAACTACTGTTTTCAGTTTTGATCATCTCACTACAGGAAGGATGTGGAAGCCATAGAAAGGATGCAGAGGAGATTTACAAAGATGTTGCCTGAATTGGGGAGCATTCCTTATGAGAACAGGTTGAGTGAACTTGGCTTTCTCTCCTTGGAGCAACGGAGAATGAGAGGTGGCCTGATAGAGGTGTATAAGATGATGAGAGCCATTGATCGTGTGGATAATCAGAGGCTTTTCCCCAGAGCTGAAATGGCTAACATGAGAGGGCACAGTTTTAAGGTGCTTGGAAGTAGGTACAGAGGGGATGTCAGGGGTAAGTTTTTTACGCAGAGAGTGGTGAGTGTGTGGAATGAGCTGCCAGTGATGGTGGTGGAGGTGGATACGATAGGCTCTTTTAAGAGACTCTTGGATAGGTACATGGAAAATAGAGAGCTATGGGTAACAGTAGGTAATTTCTAAAGTAAGTACATGTTCGGCACGGTGTTGTGGGCCGAAGGGCCTGTATTGTGCTGTAGGATTTCTATGCTCTATGCTCTAGATACCTCTCTACTTGTACGATTTGGTTTGGGACCATCTACAGTATATAGTGAAATTACTTCATTTCTTGGCTTCCTAATGTCTCTGTATGAGACTAGGAAGCATCTTTGTTAAATATGAAATTAAGACATTCGACCTGCATGACCTCCATGACAAAGTGAACAAATGGTCAAATAGAGGAGTCCTCACCTGCTTCACACTTGAGGGGTCCTCATCAGATATTGATCTCTTGCATCATGCCTTGCAACCCGATCAGATTTTCTGGTTACAACTCTGCTTTGACAGGACCACAAAGTAGATGAAGGCAGATAGAGAAGGAAAGCCTTTCTATTGAAGGTAATAATGCAACATGTGTAATGAATGGCCAATTAGCAATCCTCTTGGCAGCCCCCACATGAGTTCAATTCCCTCCATTCCCTTATTCCTAAAACTACAACAGTTCAGATTTCTATAACCAACAAGAATAATAAAAATCAACCACTTAGAAAGAAATTGAGTCATCCCATATAAGGTCTTTCATTAATGATAGGCATTGTGCTCCACAGAACAGCCCTATGAGGAAATAGAATATCCTCCAATTCAAACTGATTAATGCCAAGGGAGAATCATTGGAATAAGCGTGTGAAATATTCCTATGTTTGTATTCACAAATATATGTACTCTTTGTAAATGCAACAAAGGATGCATTGTGATAGACATGGCCGTTATTTTTCTTACTTCAATGCAGAAATCTCATTTAAACATCATAATTAGAAATTGTAGCATGTGTTTGCTTTTCTACTGGGTATTGTGTACATATAACAACACACTTAACTAACCCTCGGGCATTTAAAAATATCAAGGTAAATTCAATTAAGCTTTATCTGCCAGGAAGCACACGAGAAGCTATAGCACGAATGACCTTGTACAGCTTTCTGGAGATTTTAAAATGCAATGCTTCTTAAAAAGAAATCCTGTTAACGAGAGAGTTAAAATTCAGGGAAAGACAAAACCCATTGTGACCAGCATGTCTCTGTGCAATCATCAGTAGAACTAACTATTATAGTCAATTTAATAGCTTGAAAATGAACTCATTAGTGGTCTTTTATCAGTGGAAAAAGTCTATTAAATCTGGATGTGTGGAGAAGCAGTACGGAGCCTCATTTCCATCCCACTTGTGACCTAAACAAATCACAGGAATGGATTGTAAGGCACAGGGTCAGGCCTGAGTGCAAAAAGATATTTTCCACACTACGCCAAACTTGCTTTACCTTTTGGGTTTCTGATGCAGTTAATTTTCATTTACCTTTCTGTGCATATTTCATCTCCCATCACCTGCCACTACCTGTTTGCCCATCACTCCAAAATCAGATTAAGCCCCGGAAATATTATGTTAAAGGAATAGGAAGATTTAATTGAATCCTCAATGATATTTGAACAAAATTATGATCACCACCCATCAAACAATTTTTTACAGAATGTGTGTTTCTTTGTGTGATTTTAATTTATTCAAAAAGGTATGCCGCTATTCAATAAAAAAAAATGTTTCAAGTCCTTTCTGATCTCTAAAGGAAGTGATTAGTGGTTCATGTGAACCAAAATCCAGGGTCACTCAGATCCAAAATAGGGAGAAAAATACATCGAATGTGCTCCCTATACCATATGAACAGCTGATCTTAGAGAGAATGTAGATATAGAACAGTCATTGCGATCTCAACAAAGGAATAAAACTAGATTATTGCTGGTAATGACATGCAAATTGTTGTATAAAATATTTGCCCAAAGCTTTTTTTTAAAAATTGGTTGTGGTTTATACAGTAATTTTGAGCAATAATTATGACAATCCCAAACAGTCCTTCAGGCATTTTATCTAGAATGAGGGTTTCATTTGCTAAAAAAGTTTATTAAGAATCTACGATATTGCAATTACTACATCAATGTATTAGGACTTCACTTAATTGATTAACATACTCAGCCAAAACCTGTCATAACACACTCCTCCTCAGATACAGAGGCAATATTTGGCTCATCTGAGGGGAGCAATAATGTTTGAAGTCAAACTAATAAATAACTGGGAATCCAGCTTGTGAATGCTGTGACTTCTCAGTGTGTCCGTTTCTAGAATTTGCTACAAAATCAAATAGTAGAAATAGAAGATGCTGAGAATATTCAGCAGCTGAAAGAGCTTCTACTGAGGAAGGGACAGTTTTAATATTTTAGGTCAGTGCCTTTGCATTAGAATCTATCCTGATCAACTAGATGCCACCATTGTGAATAGATGCTCACCTCAAGCTAAGAACATTGACATGGTAAATGAGACCTTTATTCATTGATGCTATCCATTAAAGCAGGGACTTTACACGTATTTAATTATCATGGCACAGAGGTCCACATGTAGCCTTTTCTGAATACTCACCTCCATAAAAAGCAGCTCCCCCAGGTAATGAAGTATAGTTTTAATTTGTACATGCTTGGATCCAATGTTAGAAACACACGGGATTCTGCAAATGCTGGAAATCCAGAGCAACACACACACACACACACACACACACACACACACACACACACACACACACACACACACACACACACACACACACACACACACACACACACACACACGATAGTGGCTAGCAGAACACTTTACAGGATCAGCGACGTTCAATTCCCGCCGTTGTCTGTAAGAAGTTTGTACATTCTTACAGTGACTGCGTGGGTTTCCTTCAGGTTCTCCCACACTCCAAAGACATACAGGTTGGTAGGTTATTCCCCAACATACCAACTAATTAGAAGATATCAGACTAGATCAGAGAGCTGGAAAATAGCCAATCACGTAATCTCACATCACATGAAACAGTCTGATTATCCTATTCCTACTTCTACTTTATTGAGTGAAAAGCATTGCATAAAAGTCCTTGAAAGCTTCTCATTATAAATGCAAGTTACATAGAGGTATATTCAGCTGGTTACAAAAAAATAAACACACACAGAGAGTTAACAAGGAGGCTTGTAAAGTTGGCTTGCTCGGTGAAGGTTCCTAGCTTTCATAAGAGGTTGGGAGATTAATGTCACTCATTTTTAATTGTTCCCTATAAAAAAATAGAACTGTGTAATGAATTCTTTTACTGGTACTCATGGATATTTAGTTAGTAACTTCAGTGATCATTTTTACCAATCAGTAATGCAAGTTTATTAGATGGATAAATCTTTGAGTGACTCTTTTGGTGGCTGGGTTGGTCGTGTTGAGGAAGCAAGGAGTCTGCAGAAATCTGAACCAATTAGAGAACGTAAAACGAAATGGCAGATGGAATACAGTGCGGGGGAATGTATGGTCATGCACTTTGGTAGAAGGAATAAAGGCATAGACTGTTTTATAAATGGGGAAAACATTCAGAAATTGAAGGTGGAAAGAGACTTGGGAATCCTAGTGCAGGATTCCCAGAAGTTTAACTTGCAGGCTGAGTTGGTGGTAACAAGAGCAATTGCAATTAGTTTAGAGAGGAATAGAATATAACAGTAAGGATGTAATGCTAAGTCATCAATAAGGAATTGGTCAGACCACATTGGAGCTTTGTGAGCAGTTGGGCCCATATTTAAGAAGAAATGTGCTGGCATTGGACAGCGTCCAGGGAGGTTCACAAGAGTGATCCTAGAAATGAAAGAGTTATTAAAAGGGTATGGTCCTGGGCTTGTACCCACTGGAGTTTAAAATGACTGGGGATTTCATTGAAACCTACTGAATATTGAAAAGCCTAGATACAGTGGACATGAACAGGATGCTTCCGATAATGGGAGAGTCTAGGGCCAGAGGCAGCCTTTAGAACAGAGATGAGAAGGAATTTCTTTACACAGAGGGTAGTGAATCCATGGAATTCATTGCAACACACTGCTGTGGAGGCCAAGTTATTGGGTATATTTATAGCGGAGGTTGAAAGATTCTTGAATAGTAAGAGTGTCAAAGGTTATGGAGAAAAGGCAGGTGAATGGGTTTGAAAAGGATAATAAACCAGCCATGATTAAATGGTGGAGCAGAACCAGTGGGCTGAATGGCCTAATTCTACTCCTCTGTCTTATAGTCATATGGCCTTAATTTCAGATAAATGGTCCATATTATATATAAGGCTTTCACTTGTGTATAAATCCTGAGGTAAGAGCTTACCACTATGTAGAGTGACATTGTAAATGCTTACAGGTTTAGAGTTTAATGTGTATGAATATATTTTCTATTTGGTGCTTTCTTTTATAAGAAAATTCATTTTAGCAGACGAGTATGTTGCACTCTTACTGAACTAACTTCTCGCACCAATGTTCAATTTATCTTTATATGATTAAATTTTTAAGATATTTAGTATTAACACACCAAATAAATGGAATAATGTTTGCTCAGTAAGTGACATTCTGTAGTAATTTTGCTATTTCAAGCAGATTCATTACTACCTAGGGAAGTATTTGTTAAAGTTGCAGTCTTCTATGCCTGGGAGAAGATATTTTAAGCAGAAAATAATATCAAGAGTATGTTATCAATTCTGATTTGTTTTAGAAAGATGCCCCAGTGAAATGTTAACATCGACCTTTGTTAAAAAGGGAAATGCTGAGCTACACAATATTTTCCTTTCTATGCAAAGTGAACTGATAACTGCAATCTTATTACCATTCCAAAGTAATCATCCTTCATCTTAGTGCTTACATCTTTCCTCATCTAGCGTCAAAGATTAAAGTCTATTGTGTAGACTTGACAGGTAGCATTATACCTACAAAATGAGGTTAGGAAAAGCACTGCATTCTGTACAAGACCACTGTAAAAACATAATTGGTCCCCCACTCCATTCAGCCACTTTCTATTTGTTCCAGGAAAGCGTGAATAGAATTTGAATTACTAGGAATTTTCAGCACACTTACTGCTCAGATGGTTTTGTGCCAATGTTAATGCTCAACATCCTCTCATTCCTCTTCTTCAAGCCCAATAAATATATTCTCCTGACATTTGCCCAAAAACTTTACTTGTTAAGTTTATCAGTGACTTTCTTATGTTTTTTTTCTGACTGTTCATTCTCAGCTCAATGTCAAAGGTTTCAAAGGTACATTTAATGTCAGAGAAATGTATACAATATACATGCTGAAATGCTTTTACTTCGCAAAACATCCATGAAAACAGAGGAGTGCCCCAAGGAATGAACGACAGTTAAATGTTAGAACCCCAAAGATCCCCCTCAGCTCCACCCTCCCATGCATAAGCGGCAATGAGCAATGATACCCCTCCCCACATTGGCAAAAAAAATGCATCGACACCTGCCGTCAAGCACTCAAGTGTGAGCAAAGCAACAGCAAAGACACAGACTTGCAGATACCCCAAAGACTTCGCGTTTCACCCTGCATTCGACTTACCACAGGTCCTTTCTCTCCCTAATAAGGGAGAAGGAGGTGTCTCCGTTTTCCCAGCGAGCGGGGAGACATAGCAAACTACTGGCTGGTTTACGATGTTAAAAGTCCGCCACGTCGCTTTTCTCAAGCTCTGTGCCCAAAAATCCAGGCACACAACTGCAGATATTCTGACTCCCCCGACAACACACGGGTCTCCTGTCGATACACCAACCCTCGATCTGCCCGGTTCCAAAGCCCCGAGATCCTAGGCTTCCAAATCCGAGCCGGACTCTTAAGCTGAGCACTTGGGGGGCCGAACAACAATGGCCGGTTATGAAACCCCAAGAGTGGGTCTCATTCCTGCAAAGGACTGTAGTCAGTGTGTAATTCCAGGTCAGGGTCTTCAATAGAACCCTGAAAGGGAAGAATAAAGATATTAAAGATGGAAATAGAGCTGTTTCCAAAGATGCAAGCAAAGGAGTCGCCGTTTAGCGCCATCATCACTCCGCTCTGCTTTCAATGTGGAAACAACTTTACCTCAACCCCATAAAATCCTTCCATATCAACCATAATGAGCTCATTCACTATTCTTGGGATGAGCTCCCCATCATTAGTGTGATTATCCCCATTAAACAATCATAAAATATAGTCATTTCAGTGTACACACACTCAACATTTTGGGAACAAATTCTTTCGCTCTTCCATCAGGGGAAAATGTACCCAAAAACACCACCTTATGCACTACTTATTTTTTGTGTGATATATACACACACTTATACACTCAAAGCCTATTTTATTAGGGGCCTCCAGTACCTAATAAAGTGGCCACAGTGCATGTCCATGGTCCGAGTTAGGGAACTGGAGCTGGATGAACTTTGGATCATTTGTGAGGCAGAGGCAGAAATAGACTGGAGTTTCAGGGAGATGGTCACCCCCTAAAAGTCAGGAGACAGGTAGCTGGGTGACTGTCAGAAGAGGGAAGGGGAATAGACAGGAAGAGCAGAGCACCCCTGTGGCCATTCCCATCAATAATAAGTATACAGTTTTGGATACTGTTGGCAGAGAAGACCTAATCTCAGAAGGGAAGGAGGGAAAAGAAGTAAGCAGTAGTGATAGGGGATTCGATAGTTAGGAGCACAGATAAGACGTTCTGTGGGAGGGATCAAGAATCCCAGATGGTCTGTTGCCTCCCTGGTGCCAGGGTCCATGATATCTCGGATCGAGTTCTCAGTATTCTCAAGAGGGAGGGTGAGAAGCCAGATGTCGTGGTCCATGTAGGGACCAATGACGTGGATAGGAAGAAGAAGGAGGTCCTGTAAAGAGAATTTAGGGAGTTAGGTGTAAAGTTGAAGGACAGGACCTCCAGGGTTTCAATCTCAGGATTGCTACCCATGCCACGTGTTAGTGAGGCTAGAAATAGGAAGATAATGCAGCTAAATACGTGGCTAAGGAGTTGGTTCAAGAGGGAGGGCTTCATGTTTCAGGACAATTGGGCCTTGTTCCAAAGAAGATGGGACCTGTTCCAATGGGAAGGGTTGCACCTGAACTGGAGAGGGACTAATATCCTTGTGGGAAGGTTTGCTAGTGCTGCTCCGGGGGGTTTAAACTAGATTTGCAGGGGGAGGGGAGCCAGACTGTTAGAGCAGATAGTGGGGTGGAGGAGGATAAAAGTCATGCGAGAACTGCAAGTATAGTGCATGGAATAAAGCCAGATCTAGCATATAAAGAGGCTTTGAGGAAAGAGAAGCAGAATAAAGGGTGTAAAGGTAGTAAGGTAGAAGGGCTAAAGTGTGTGTTCTTCAATGTAAGAAGCATCGGGAACAAAGATGATGAACTGAGAGCTTGGATACATACTTGGAATTATGATGTAGAGACTTGGCTGGCACCAGGGCAGGAATGGATTCTCAATATTACCAGATTTCAGTGTTTTAAAAGGGATAGAGAGGGGGGAAAGGGGAGGAGGGGTGGCATTACTGATCAGGGATACTATTACAGCTACAGAAAGGGTGGGTAATGTAGCAGGATCCTCTTTCGAGTCAGTATGGGTGAAAGTCAGGAACAGGAAGGGAGCAGTTACTCTGTTGGGAGTATTCTATAGGCCCCCTGGTAGCAGCAGAGATACCAAGGAGCAGATTGGGAGGCAGATTTTGGAAAGGTGCAAAAATAACAGGGTTGTTATCATGGGTGACTCTAACTTCCCTAATATTGATTAGCACTTGATTAGTTCCACTGGTTTAGATGGGGCAGAGTTTGTAAGTGTGTCCAGGATGGATTCCTGTCACAGTATGATGACAGGCCGACTAGGGGGAATGCCATACTAGATCTAGTATTAGGTAACAAACCGGGTCAGGTCACAGATCTGTCAGTGGGTGAGCATCTGGGGGACAGTGATCACCGCTCCCTGGCCTTTAGCATTATCATGGAAAAGGATAGAATTAGAGAGGACAGGAAAATTTTTAATTGGGGAAGGGAAATTATGAGGCTGTAAGGGTAGAACTTGCGGGTGTGAATTGGGATGATGTTTTTGCAGGGTAATGTACTATGGAAATGTGGTTGATGTTTAGGGATCTCTTGAAGGATGTTAGGGATAAATTTGTCCCGGTGAGGAAGATAAAGAATGGTAGGGTGAAGGAACCATGGGTGACAAGTGAGGTGGAAAATCTGGTCAGGTGGAAGAAGGCAGCATACATGAGGTTTAGGAAGCAAGGATCAGATGGGTCTGTTGAGGAATATAGGGTAGCAAGAAAGGAGCTTAAGAAGGGGCATGAGATGGCCTTGGCAAGTAGGATAAAGGAAAACCCCAAGGCATTCTTCAATTATGTGAAGAACAAAAGGATGACAGGAGTGAAGGTAGGACTGAGTAGAAATAAAGGGGGCAATCATTTCAAGGTTCGAAGTGTGGTGCATTCAGAGGTGCTCTTCCGCATACCACTGTTGTAACACATGGTCATTGTCAGCTTTCTGTCAGCTTGAACCAATCTGGCCATTCTCATCTGACCTCTTCCTCATTCACATTAAACTGCTGCTCATTGGATTTTTTTTCTTATTATTTACACCATTCTCTGTAAACTCAGGAGACTGTTGTGCATGGAAATTCCAGGAGATCAGCAGTTTCCAAGATACTCAAAGCACCCTGTTATTCCACAGTCAGAGTCACTTAGATCATTTCTCTTCTCCATTCTGATGTTTGGTCTGAACAACGACTGAACCTCTTGATCATGTCTGAATGTTTTTATGCATTGACTTGCTGCCTCATGATTGGATAAATAGATATTTGCATTAACAAGAGGGTGCACAGGTGCCCCTAATAAAGAGGTCACTGCGTATATTATTGTAATATATAGAATATTTTATGTATTGCACTGTTCTGACTCCATGAAACAACAAATATCACCACATCTGTCAATGATAATAAACCTGATTCTGATTCTGTACAGAAATCCCACATTGTTTTTGTTTTGTTTCCCTGCAGAAAATGACAGTGTTTCTTCTAATACAAAGGAAGAACTACCGACAATTGGTATTATTAGTAGCAGGAGCTCTACGTACTTTGCAAGTTAACAAAGCAATCCTGTTGCAAGAAAATTCAGTGCTCCCAGAGATGTAATTACAATCCTGATCTTGCATGCTCATAGTTTTTCACATTTTTTCATTACAACGCTTGATTCAGTGCATCAAATCATTGGGTAATACAGCATAAAATCAGTCCTTTTGGCCCAACCCATCTATGCTGACCAAGGTGCCCACTTAAGCTACTCCTATTTGCCTGTGTTTGGCCCATATCCCTCTAAAACAGGGCTTCATTTTTATGCCATGGACTCTTACCATTAAGCAAGGGGTCCATGGACCCCAGGTTGGGGACCCCTACTTTAAAGCTTTCCTATCTATGTACCATCCAGGTACCTTTGAAATATTGTTATTTACCTCCCTTCAGCTACTTTCTCTGGCAGGTCGTTCCACATACACACCATGCTCTGCATGAAGGGGTTGCTCCTCAGGCTCCGTTTTTAATCTTTCACCTCTTACCTTAACCCAAGGTCTTCTGTTTGTTGGCTTCTTTTTCCTGGGAAAAAAAGACTGTGTGCTTTCATCCTATCCACGTCCCTCATGATTTTATACACCACTGTAAGATAACTCTTCAGTCTCCTATGTTTCAAGGAATAAAGTCCTACCCTGTCCAACCTCCCATTATAACTGAGGCCATTGAATCCCAGCAACATCGTCAAAAATCTTCTTTGCACTCTTTCCTGCTTATTGACATCTTTTCTATGACAGAGTGACCAAAACTGCTCACAATATTCCAAGTATATCCCTAGCAATATCTTGTAGAAATACAACAGAAATACCCCCAACAGTCACAGAGCATTCCCATTTCCCCCACTTAGTTTGAGGTTCAAAGTAAATTTGTTATTAAAGTATGTTTTTGTCACTATGTACTGCATTGAGATTCATTTTCCTGCAGGCATTACAGGAAAAATAAATTAAATAGAATCTATAAAAAACCAAGCATAAATGAAGACTGGCGAACAACAGACATCAACAACTAACATGCGAAAGCAAACAAACTTCACAAATAAATAAAAATTACCAAGAATATGAGTTGTAAAAGAACAGCAGAACATTGATAGGATGCAAAACTGGGTTGAGAAGTGGCAGGTGGAGTTCAACCCGGATAAGTGTGAAGTGGTTCATTTTGGTGGGTCAAATATGATGACAGTATTAATGGTAAGACTCTAAGCAGTGTGGAGGATCAGAGGGATCTTGAGGTCTAAGTCTATAGGACACTCAAAGCTGCTGCACAGGTTGACTGTGCAGTTAAGAAGACATACGGTGTATTGGCCTTCATCAACCATGGGATTGAGTTTAAGAGCTGAGAGGTAATGTTACAGCTATATAGAACCCTGGTCAGACCCCACTTGGGGTAATGTCCTCAGTTCTGGTCACCTCACTACAGGAAGAATGTGGAAACGATGGAAAGGGTGCAGAAGAAATTTACAAGGATGTCGCCTGGATTGGTGAGCATGCCTTATGAGAATAGGTTGAGTGAACTCGGCCTTTTCTCCTTGGAGCGACAGAGGATGAGAGGTGGCCTGATAGAGCTGTATAAGATGATGAGAGGCATTGATTGTGTCGATAGAGGCTTTTTCGCAGGGCAGAAATAGCTAACATGAGAGGGCACAACTTTAAGGTGCTTGGAAGTAGGTGCAAAGATGTCAGGGGTAAGTTTTTTACTCAGCAAGTGGTGAGTGTGTGGAATAGGTTGCCGGCAACGGTGGTGAAGACGGATATGATAGGGTCTCTTAAGAGACTCCTGGATAGGTACGTGGAGCTTAGAAAAATAGAGGGCTATGGGTAATTTCTAAAGTAAGTACATGTTCAGCACAGCATTGTGGGCCGAAGGGCCTGTATTGTGCTGTAGGTTTTCTATGTTCTATATAACTTCTTTAGGTTCTCCTGCCACCCACCTATAGTAGGAATAATTTACAGTCAATAATTCACCTACCAACCGGCATGTTCTTGGATGTGGGAAGAAATCAAAACCTCCAAAGGAAGCTGACACAGAAGGAGGATGCCAAGTCCACACAGATAACCATGGTGTCTGGATCTTGAGACTGTCAAATCCATTTGCCATTCTTGATGAAACATCAGTTAAGGGTCTGATAGAGTTTTTAACCAGAGAAATGATTAGTGGTAGGGGTCCATGGCATAAAAAAGTTTGGGAACCCCTGGATTAAAGGTTAATCGACGAACAAGAACATTCTGGAAAACAGAATAGCAAATCATTGCAAGTCATGAATGTATCAGAGTTTCGGAAACCACCATTCTGAACCCCATGTGCACTGTGTGAGCTAAGCAAATACCTATTTCTTCTTATGTTAGGGTAATGGCATTCTTTTTTACATTCATCTCAATGGACATATCAGCATCTCAGCTGAAGAATGGCATCGCAAAGAGTGTAGCACTCCCTCGATCCTCTACTGAAGGGTCAGGCAGGGTTTTGCATCCTCATCTTCAGCTATCTGTCTGTCCATGGCTCACCTGAGCTTGGTAACGTGTGAGACAATTCAGTTTCAAGCCAGCTGATTGTCTGATGGGCAGTGCGCTTTGCAATGACACAAAGAAACCAATCAGACACCCAGAAGACCACAAGGCATGGATGGAGTCACCAATCAGTAGGCATTTATCTGATAATAGACTGAGTAGCACTGGCATCAGAATCCAGCCCCAGGTTCATTAAATTGAAATGAATAAAGAACTTCCACAGGAAGATTCAAAGTCACTGGAAATTACTCCAATATCTCTCTGTCAATTAAGAGTGGACATATCTTTTGTTAGGCGTTTCCCTCTGTTCTTTCTATGATTTGAGTTTTCCATCATTCGCAGCTGTCCTGCTCTTCTGTCTGGTGATTTGACAATGACAATGCCTGTCCATTGTCATTGTATCCAGCTTGAATTTCTCCTCTATGTTGAAAAGCTTACTTTTCAGATCATTTTTATGTTTTTTCCATCTCTCCTCAAAGTTGTGTCCTCTAGTTCTGGGAAAATGATTCTAATTATCTATTCTATCTATGGCCCCTGTAATTTTATAGTTATAAGATCACTCTGTTCACCTCCTACATTCCACTGAGAATAAATGAAGCCTCTCCAATATCTCCTTGTAACAACAGCCTTCTGGTGCATCTCTTCTGCATTCTCTCTATTGCTACCCCACCCTTCCTACAGTATAGTAACCAGATCTGTGCAGAATAATCTTAAGTGTAGTCTTAGCAACACATCTGTGACAGAACATCACAAATCTTACTCTCAGTGCTTTAGCCTTTGAAAGAAAGCATGCCAAATTCCCTTTTCACTACCCTCTCCATCTTTGACACTCTGCGAGCTATGGACTTTTACTCCAGGATCTCTCTGTACTGTACATCACTGCTCTAAGGTCTCTCCACTTACTCTATCTGTCCTGTAAGAGTTTGACCTCCCAAAATGCATTACCTTCACTTGTCTGGATTGGGTACCATTGGCCACCACTCTGCCCAACATTTCAGCTGATCTATGCTCTGCTTTATTCTTGGGCAACTTTCTTTGCTACCTACAATACAATTGTTCTGTCATCTGCAAATATACTAATACTGGATTCTCATCTAAGTCAAAAACATATATGCTATGAACAATAATGGTCCCAGAACTGCTATATGCTCAAGATTTCCAGTCATCCATCCACCATTATGGGCTGCCTCCTATCCCCAGCTTCATTTTGCATCCAGAGGGGATTTGCAGGAGCATCCAGACCAAACAACTAGAAGAACTTAGTAGGTCACGCAGCATCTATGGAAGTAAAGGGATGGTCAACATTTCAGGTTGAGACTAAACAGTTATAGTAATAGGCCAATGGAGTCAGGTGGAATAGATGGAGGGAGGAGTGTTGAGGCAGAGGCTGTAAGTGAAATGAGGTAAGGATGGACATAATAAATAGATGGAACTAGAACCAAGGGAGAAGAAACCCAAGTAGATAGGTAGATGGAACCAGAAGGAGGAGGATAACTAGTCTTGATCAGGTGAGGGGATCAATGGAAAGGATAAACAAAGAGATGAGATCCTGTGTGGACTGGGAGGGGGGAAATGGAAAAGGCACCCAAAGAGAGTGTGTAACCTGAAACTAGATAATTCAAAGCAATAAACGCAAAATGATAGAGGAAATCAGCAGGTCATGAGGCACCTATGGAAATGAATAAACGGTCTCTGTTTCAGGCTGAGACCCTTTATCTGGACTGGAAAGGAAGGAGGAAGATGCCAGAATAAAAAAGGTAGGGTGAGGGGAAGAAGGATAGCTGGAAGGTGATAGGTGAAACCAAGTGGGTAGGAAAGGTAAAGGGCTGGAAAGGAAGGAATCTGATAGAAGAGGAGAGTGGACCGTGGGAGAAGGGGAAAGAGTAGGGGACCAAGGGGAAGGTGAGAAGAGGTAAGAGGCAAGAGTGGGGAATAGAAGAAAATAGAAAGAGAGGAATTTTTTTACTGGAAGGCAAAATTGATGTTCATGCCATCAGGTTGGAGGCTACCCAAATGGAATATAAGGTGTTGCTCCTCCACCCTGAGGGTAGCCTCATCATGGCACAAGAGGAGACCATGGACCAACAGGCCAGAACAAAAATGGGAAACGGATTTAAAGTGTTCAGCCACCGGGAAGTTCTGCTTTTGGCAGATGAAACGGAGGTACTCGGACATTGGGAAGTTCCACCCCATTGGGTTGTTGGCTAATGCAGTGGAATATGAGATGCTGCACCTCTGGTTTGACCTTGGTCTCACTGTGGCAGTGAAAAAGGTCGAGGACAGGCAGGTCAGTGTGAGGAAGGAGATGTATTTGAAATGACACATTCATCAGCAGGGAGATGGGAACTGAAGGAACCCTACGATGACATCAGTGTCCAGCCGGCTGCATGCGCCTGTCTGAAGTGTCAACGCTCTGCCTCTGCGTGTTCACACGTCATCAAGTCTTGCTGAACTTATTGCCGTTGCACACAGCAAGCTGCTGTATTCTTTGCAAAACTCCGAACCCGAGCCTCTCCATGGCTTTGGACCGCCACTTGCAACATAGGATTCGGTCTAAACCAATGGTGGTCCCAAAGACGCTAAAGGCACATGCCCTGACCTTCCCCATGATTTCCCTGATCCTCGCGATAAGACTTTTTTCACAGTTCTTCTGGCACCCACAGGGTCAACTCCTTTTGAGCTTCGACCTCCATCCCATGCTTCTTTACAGAACTTCCAGGTCCTGTTTTAATCCGGAAATCAGGGTGAAATCTGCCCTAGTGGTTTCTGAAAGGGAAGATTGATAGAATTTGCTATTTTTAAGCAGAGGCTTCCAACTGAATCTTCGGAATTATGCATATGCTAAAGGTAAGCTTCATTTTTGAAGCAATTTTTGGTGCAGAGGGAGATTTTGCTATATTTGTTCACTTTTTAATTCGGGAGAGAATGACAAGATTCCTGTAATTCAGCAAGACCAAAATACAAATTCCAGGACAAATTTCACTGAAATCTGATTTTTAAACAAGTATCCTACAGAACAAAGGAGAAAATCTGCAGATACTGGAAATTCAAGCAAGACACACAAAATGCTGGAGGAACTCAGCTGGCTAGGCAGCATCTATGGAAAA
The DNA here is from genome assembly GCF_048418815.1 of Hemitrygon akajei. NCBI lineage: Eukaryota > Metazoa > Chordata > Chondrichthyes > Myliobatiformes > Dasyatidae > Hemitrygon > Hemitrygon akajei. The sequence continues at coordinate 150,377,998 of NC_133131.1, forward strand.
GAGTGTAGTCAATGTTTCGGGCTGAGACCTTTCATCAGGACTGGAGTAATGACGATACAGAGCATCGGTTTTTGTAGCAGTTCCATTTTTTCTGCTTGAGAAAATAGACTGAGACTGGGTATTCAGCAAGTTCCTCTAGTGTGAGGAAAAATCTTCCCTTTGTTGTGCTTTCGGACACTCTCATCTAGAATATTGTAATGTGCTGATGCTCTCCTTTGGGATAATGTTAAAATTCCACTTCAATTATGCGCAATAGACAGTACTAGACAGTACCAGTCAATTTTACATTCCATTTTCCTAAGTAGTATGTGAGTCTGACTGCTAACATATGGCGATATTGTGCAGACTGTTGCTTGCTTGGTGGCCAAAGTGTAAAAGCTACCCCAATTTGGCAAGGGGTAAAAATTCTGAATGCTTGACCAAATAAACCATAGCCGTAATTTTATAATAAATTCTCAGACCTTATTTGATATCTTAATTTGCAAGCACAGCACTTGAGTCAGGAAAATCAATTTCCATTCCTGACCTGACTTTAACTGCTGTACAAACAGAATTAAATGGCTGAATTTGGAAAATAACAAATGGGGATTTATTATTGAACAGTGTTTCTTGAAGTACGTATTTCTGTCAGAGCGCATATTGCATTAACAGCATTGTACACCAATATACCAGTCAATTATATGTTTGGACTAAGATTTACAAGACTCAGTAAGACACACAAATATGCCAGCAATGTGGAGATGGACCAGTTGTCTTCTATTGATATATATGTTTACAATTCAGCTATATTCACAGTTCAACAAATAGCAATTCAGATAAAAAGGTCATATGAAGGCAACAAGGCAGGCGAACCATTTAGCCAATTGTACTTTATCAATTTACAATTAAGATCCCATGCGACAGACATTGTGTCCAAGGATTTCTTAAATAATTGCAGGGTTATTGGCTCCAGTTTATGTTGTGACCATTCTTATTGTGTAGAAGACTCCTGACCTAAGCTTGGATCTGCACTCTCTTCTCCTACTGTACAGTTTCATTTGAAGCATCTATTCTCAGTCTATCTTTGCTGTTCCATGCACATTTCTTTTCATTCCTCGAACAGAGTTTGCTTCCTTCTTATTTTATTCATCGATAGCTAATGGTCAGTCTTTTGTTTTTTTTTTAAAGAGTCAAGAACGTGTGGACACGGGAGAGAAACTGAGCAACAGGGGTAAAAGCTCCAAAAATCACTTAGTACATAGGGTTACCTATGTATTTAATACTCTCCTCCAGAAGCAGTCAAAAACTTAAATTATTACATCTACTTTGAGCTATACCTGAGCTTGTCACTTATGACATGAGTGTATTTAAGACAGACATTGATAGGTTTTTGACTGGAAAGGGTTTTAAGGGTTACAAGTGAAAGGCCGGGGAATGGGGTTGAAAAAAAAATCAACCGTGATCAATAAGAACATCAGACTCGATGGGCCAAATAAGCTAATTCTGCTACATCCGTCACTGAGAGGACACTTTGAATCAGAGTGGCACAGGGGTGCAGCAGGCAGATCTGCTGCCTCATAGCACCAATGACCCTAGTTCAATCCCAAACTGACGTGCTGTGGAATCTACATATTCTCCCTGGGACCCAAGTGGGATTCCTCTGGGGGCTCTGGTTGGTGCTTGCATCCCAAAGCCATGAGGGTTGGTGGCTTTCATTGGTTCAGGGCAGGCTGCAGCTAGTAAATAGGCGAGTGGTAGAACCTAAGGGAAGTTATTGAGAATATGGGAAGAATATAATAAAATAAATAAGTAGTGCAAAAGAGAGGTAATGTTCGTGGGTTGGGTTGTTGTTCATTCAGAAATCTGTTGGTGGACGGGAAGGAGCTTTTTTTATTTATACTTAACATGAACTGTTATAGATGATGATGTGTTTGAGACTATGGCATTCATTATCGGAACAGTATCCTGCTGTTTACTGATGATGCTTTGAGCAGACACAAAGTAACATTGAAGCTATTTTCACAACTTCAGTGATTTAGACTGCAAGTACCCTGCATGGAATCATACAGCACAAAGGGTGCTTGTTTAAGCCATCTCACCTGCTTTCTGCTATATTCTCCTCTGCACTTAACCAGTTCCCTTTCCGGAGCAACTTTTGAATTTGGGCAAATGGGACCAGATTCAATGGGCAACTTGTCAGCGTATTTCTGTGCTGTATTACTCTGTGACTCTATAACATACCACAGCTCTAAAACAACACGTACAAACAAGCTGGAGGAACTCAGCAGGTCGGGCAGCATCCGTGGAAGCGAGCAGTCAACGTTGCGGGCTGACACTCTTCATCAGGACTGAAGAGGGAGGGGGCAGGGGCCCTATAAAGAAGGTGGGTGGAGGGTGGGAAGGAGAAGGCTGGTAGGTGCCAGGTGAAAAACCAATCAGAGGAAAGATCAACGGGTGGGGGAGGAGAAGCAGGGAGGGGATAGACAGGAAAGGTGAAGAAGGGATGTAAGGGGAAAGCACAATGGGTAGTAGAAGAAGGCAGAATCATGAGAGAGGTGATAGGCTGCTGGAAGAGGAGGCAGAGTGAAACTGGAATGGGGGAAGGGAGAGGAAGGGAATTACTGGAAGTTGGAGAATTCAATGTTCATGCCAAAAACAAAACAAAGCTCTAAAACAAGCTCTTCCGGCTCTCATGGTTGACCATCAAGTGCTAATCCCATTTCTAGCACTTGACCCATGAAAAACTTCATCCTCAGATCTTCTCCTAACCTTCTCTTAGACTTATGCATCTGCTTCCATGTGGCTTTGCCAGTGGGAAAAGTTCCGTACTATCTACCCTCTTTTTGTCCCTGATAGTTTTGTATTCCTGAATCAGAAGCTAGACCCCTCTCAGCCCACCCTGGCCTCCATTGCTCCAGTATAAAAGGAAGTCTTCTCATTTTCTCCCTAAGCTCATTTTGCTGAGCATAGGGAATAGGAGCAGGAGTTAACAGTGGGGCTGAAGAGCTGCTCCATCATTCAGTGAACCTGAGGCTGAGTCAGAGTTGTACGGCATAGCAATGGGCCCTTCCCCTCATTTCATCCACGGTGCCTACCCACACCGATCCAATTTGGCTACCTTAGCGTCTATCCAAATGCCTTTTGCCTCTACCACGGTAACTGGCAGCTCATTCCAAATAACCACCACCCTCAATGAGAATAACAACTCAGCAAATCCTTAAATTTGTCCACCCTCAGCTTGGACAATGTTTTGTTGAGCTGCTACATAAAGTCCCAATTCTTATACTTATTGCTCTGGCCCATGAAGGCAAGCATGCTGAATGTCTTCTTCACTACCTTTCTACTTGAGTTACTATTTTCACAGATTTGTGCCCCAAATTTCCTCTAAACATCAACATTTCTGACATACCTGCCATTTATTCTGCATATCCTGTTAGTACTGGACATCCCAACATGCACTACCTCACACTTAACTGGATTAAATTCCATATCCTATTGCTTTGCCAAACTTTCTAATGTGGTATCCCTTTGCATCCTTCTACAACCTGTCTTACTGTCTGCAACTCCACCAATTTTCCAGGTTACTTATATTCCCTCAGTGGATGCTTTACACCTGTACACCTGCTTATTAATGTAAATATCTAATTGGCCAATTAAGTGGCAGCAGCTCTTTGTATACATGCATGCAAACATGGTCAAGGGGTTCAGAATAAGGAAGAAATGTAATCCAAGTGACTGACTGTGGAATGGTTGTTGGTGCCAGATGGGCTTGTTTGTATCTCATAAACTGCTGACATTCGGAGATTTTGACGCATACCATTCTCTACAGTTTACAGAGAATGGTGCGAACAGCAAACAAAAAAAAAATCCAATGAGTGTCACAAACAAGAGAAAATCTGCAGATGCTTTAAATCAAAGTAATATACACAAAATGCTGGAGAAATTGAGCAGGCCAGGCATGGAGAGTCTCGGCCCAAAATGCTGACTGTTTACTCTTTTCCATAGCTGCTGCCTGGCCTGCTGAGTTCCTCCAGCATTTTGTGTGTATTCCTGTGAGTGTCAGTTCTGTGGGCAAAGATGTCTCATTAATAAGAGAGGTCAGAGGAGAATGGCCAGACTGATTCAAGCTGACAGGAAGGCAACAGTAACTCAAATAACCATGCATTACAACAGTGGTGTACAGGAGATGCACAACACATCGAACCTTAAAGTGGATGGGCTACAGCAATAGAAGACCATGAACTTCTGCTCAGTGGCCACTTTATTGGGTACCAGAAGTTCAGTGAGCCTATATAGCAATGAACAATGGTCCCAGCATCAAGCCCTGTGGAACACCACCAGTTACAGACTTCTAGTCCGATAAGCACCCCTCAGTCATTCCCTTCAGCCTTCAGTATTAAATCCAGTTTGTTCACACATGATGCATCCATAATGTGTTCTTACTTTCTCACTAGCTTACCATGCAGAATTTTGTGAAAATCCCTGTTGGAATATATGTGAACCATTTCTACTGCCCTGCCTTCATCAATTTTCTCTGTTACCTACTTAAAGTACTCACTAAGTTTTGTGAGACCGGCTTTCCCCTAAAGAAAACCAGGCTGCCTCTTCCTTATCAGTCCCCCACCATTGACTCTTCCTAATTAGAGTAGCAAAAAAAAATTGCTGATGCTGGAATCTGAAGTAAAAGCAGAAAATGCTGGGATACGTAACAGGTCAGGCAGCCTCCATGGAGAGAAAAAGATTTAATTATCCTGCTGCCTGATTGTTAGTTTGCCACTTAACTTCATATAGTCACGAAAATCCACCCCAGCTTGCTTGCATTGTTCTGTTTGATTAAATAGTTCCTGTTGGTTTCTGCAAGGTGTTGAAGAAAAGGAAGCTGGTGGAGAAATTTGAGTGTAAAATCTTTTTTATAGTCTGATGCTTGGCACGGTCAGTAAGAAACTGCACAGCCATCTGACATTGCACAGGGTCACAGATTCATTTCTTAATAGTTAACCAGTTTAGCCTTGACAGGCAGCGAGAACTAATCAAGCTCAACACCAAATGCTTCCTGTTCCTGTAGCTATCTGAACTCAAAAGCGTTCTGTAAAGAATCCAATGCTTAATTCATTTCAATTTTACTTCAATTTAACGTTATTAAACTAGACACACTGATTCCCATTTCACCACAGGCAATATCAAAGGCTTAGTCAATGATGTACAGACAACAGAACTGAGTAGAACAATGTAAACTGAGCTGCTAAAAATGGAATTGAGAATAAATTACAGCATTTACCATTGACATTAAAATAATCCCACTGGAAAGTTATCAATAAAAGTCCATCTGGCCTGAATTACCTAGTGGATATTCAATATAATTTTATGCTCTTTTCGAGATGAGTTGACTCAAAAGAAAGAACATTTCAAATTCTATGGCACGGCATAATCTAAAAAAGAAATATTTACTATACTTATAAAAGACTTGTGTCCTGACGAAGGGTCTCGGCCCGAAACGTCGACAGTGCTTCTCCCCATAGATGCTGCCTGACCTGCTGTGTTGCACCAGCATTTTGTGTGTGTTGTTGTTTGAATTTCCAGCATCTGCAGATTTCCTCGTGTTTGTGTTTACATAGTGCCTTTCCTGACCTTGGCATTTCCCAGATTAACTATCAGCCAATGGAGTATTTCTAAAGTAGATTTTTTTTTAAAGGGGAAAGAATACAGTTAATGGAAGGAGCCTGAATGGCACTGATGTACAGAGGGATCCATTGCTTCTTGAAAGTGGCCACACAAGTAGGGAGAGTGGTGAAGACAGCATTTAGCATGTCAGGATATTGAGTATAAGGAGCAGCAAAGTTATGTTGGAACTTAAAACAATACAGCACAGGACAGGCCCTTTGGCCCGCAATATTATGCCAACCTTTTAATCTACTCTAAGATCAGTCTAACCCTTCCCTCCCACATAGCCCTCCAATTTTCTTTCATCGTAAGTGTCTCTTAAGTATTTCTAATGTATCTGCTTCTACCACCATGCTGGCAGTGTGTTCCATGTACCTACCACTCTCTGTGTCAAAACCTACCTCTGACATCCCAAACTTCCATCGAATGACATTAAATGTATGTTCTCTCATATTGCCATTGCCTTCCTAGTAAAGAGGTGCTGGCTGTCCATTCTATCTATGCCTCTTACTATCACATACACCCCTAACGCTGGAGCAGTATAACACTTGGCTTTGATGAGACTTGGGGTTTTGTGTGTGCACACCATTACATGGAAGATATGGAAGCTTTGGAAAGGGTACAAAGGGAATTTACCAGGATGCTGCCTGGATTAGAGGGTATGGACGATATGGAGAGATTGGATAAACTTGGATTATTTCCTCTGGAGTATCTGAGGCTGATGTAAGTTTATAAAATTCTGTGAGATGTATGTAAGGTAGATTGTCAGAATCAATTTCCCAGGGTAGGAATGTCAGTCGTTAAGGGTCATGTATTTGCAGCACGAGGGGTAAAGTTTAAAGGAGATGTGCATGACAGGCTTTTTATGCAAACCAGAAAGAACATTGTCATCTGCCACAATGACTACTATCTGGTAGCGCTTACAATAACTGTCATAAAATGCTTCAAGAGGTTGGTTTTGGTGCAGATCAACTCTTGCCTCAACAATTACCAGGATCCACTTTAACTTGCCTACTGCTATAACAGGTCACAGCATATGTGATTATTCTGCCTCCTCACACTGCTCTGAACCATCTGGATAACAGGAACTCATACATTTGGTTGCTGTTGATTCACTACAGCTTAGCATTCAACATAATGATCCCCATCCAAACTCATCATTGTGCTGCAATGCATAGGGGCCTGCTCCTTCCTCTGCGACTGGATACTCAACTTCCTCATTGGAACACCTCAATCAGTGAGGACCGGTAAAATCTTCTCCTCATTCCTGAGCACACCGCAGCACCCCAAGGCTGTGTGCTTAGGCCCTGCTCTACTGTCTATGCACACATGAGCTCCAATGCCTTCTTCAAATTTTCCAATGACAGTACTGTTGTTGAACTATCATAGTTGGCAATGAGTCAGCTTAATGGAGTGAGATAGGACACCTGGTTGAGATATGACACCAAGAGGCAGTTCCCAAAATATTTTGGGTTACCACCCCCTTGCGACACAAACCATATCCCCAGCACCCTCCCTCCCTTTCCAGCCAGTACGTGAAAACTATTAAGAATGTTGAAAACGGGAACTGCAAATTCAAAGCAGTGGCAAATATTTGCAAACATTATCCAAATCTAGTGTATTTAAAGCTACAAATAAAATTATTTATTAAACACAGTGATATTAGCTTTTAAACATCAGACTGAATGACATTCAGAAAGAGTCTCAGATCCTCACATTCAGTAATTTGGAGTCTGTTTCGCTGCTTTGAAAGAAGTTGTGTGACTGCACTGAAACTGTGCTCCACCGAAGCTGATGTTGGAAAGGCAATAAAAAACATCTTGACTGTTCAGAGATTTCTTTCTGCAACAAAATGTCTTGATGTGATTTTTTTTTTGAACATCAGCTTCAGCTCAAAGTCATTTTGTAGTGAGATCAGTTCTTCCTCCATCCTTCCTGTTAATTCTCCATTACAAGTGTTCCGGAATGGATTTATTCCCCTATCTCAGATTCAGATTCAGTTTATTGTCATTTAGAAACCACAAATGCAATGCAGTTAAAAAATGAGACAACGTTCCTCCAGAATGATATCACAAAAGCACATGACAAAACAGACTACATCAGAAAATCCACATAACGTTTGGCAATCCCCAATCCAGAGTCCAGAGAGGCTGCTGCGTATACCTGGAATTTGGATCAGGAAAAGATCCTGAAATCTCTCTGACATTAAATTATGCAGCTCACCGGGGAGGGCACAGTATGCTTGAAAATTATCAGCTGGGGTTCTTCCTTTCTCTTCCAGCTCAGAGAGTTTCAGAAATTGGAAAAGGCCGCGATGCCCAGTGTTGCACTTAAATAGGGTTAAACTGGACAGAAAGGCGGAGACAACTAATTTGACTTTGATAAGATTAACCTTGCAATTGAAGATTCATTTCATTAAACTTTGTGAATAATTCTGATAAATATGTAATATCATGCTGAATATTTTTGAGATGAATGCTAAATAAAGCATTTGAGTCTTCAAAGAATTTTATCACAGTTTCAAGAAATGTATAAAAACGTCTCAGGCAGTTATCTTTTGAGAGCCAAATGACTTCTGTGTGCAGCAGCAAGTATTCAACATGTTCATCATTCTCAATACAAAGGTCTTGGAATAGTCGAGATTGAGAGCATGAGATTTGGTTTTACTTATCACTGTGATAACAATATTTAATGATTGGTGCAGCCTATCATTTAGGTTTTTTTGAGACAAGATGTTATCTGTGAATTACACAGTGAATGGTAAATATTCAAGAAAGTAATAACCCCACAGTGGCATTCTCTTATTGAATGTTGGTGAGTGGAATGTCCTTCTCTTTGAAAAATTGCTCAACAACCTGAAATGTTGACTCTGCTTTGTATTTGTTTTGAACCTCCTTGCAAAAACAACTCTCGAACTCTGCCCTCATCTTTTATGAAGCAAACATAACCAAGAAGCAAAGATAGACTGCCTGGCAAAGTTGACTCATCCAATTGCAGAGCAAATTCTTTTGTCCTAATTATATTGCATAATGTGTCTTCCACATTCTCAAATATTTCATCTATTTGTCTTTGAACAGATTTGTTGCTGAGCAGAATTGCTTTAATTACTTGATCTGGTGACTAAGTAAAATCATACTCAAAACCCACTTTACTGCTGGCAGAATCAGTTCTTCCCCAATTGAATGGGGCTGTTCAGATTTAGCAATGAGCATTGAAATGTTGTATGAAGCATGCAAACTGTCACAGCCCCTCGGTCCAGGGCCCATAACTGTTTAACCCTCTCTGCAACCCCCTGTCCATCTCCAATGAACCCTTTAATGACAAAAGAACCCTTAGTTTGTGACTCCTGCACTACGTTCACTTCTGTACCATGCCCTCTCTCTCTCTACGTCGACTCAGGCCTAGGGGGCTGGCATTAGGCACTCCCTCCTATCCCTGCACCTGTCCATAACCTCACCAACTTCCCCGGTTATGGTAGTACCAACCAATCCCGCTTCTACTGCCACGCTCAACTTTAGCCAATAGATTTGTCGCTCACTGCATGATGCCGCTTACATCATCACATTGCCGCCAAGGCTGGTTTTAGCCCAGTCTCTCCAAAGAAGAAATTCTCATCACGCCAGAGTGTCGATTAGAAACATTGCACACATGTTTAATCAGTTCAAAGCAATGAATTTATTAAGTTAAGCCCTCAGTTGGCCTCCTTGCTAGCAAGCACCCCCACCGCCCCCAGGCGGGTGATTTTGCCCACTTTGGGAATCACTGTTCTACACGCAGGAGCCTAGAATAATGAACAATTCTCTGGAAGAACTCAGCTCAAGAGGTCCTTTCCCCACAGTGTTGCTGACTCTCTGATTGTTTTGGACACCTGCTTCTTACCGCTGAACAGACTTCCACAAGAGAATGTGTCAATTGAATATTTACTAATTAAAAATGTGTCTATTGAATATTTTTTAATTAAATATACGATTAGGCCAGGCATTAAACTCCTGGGTTGTGGAGATATATTTGAACTATTGGGCGGTCAATCGTCTTTCACAGGAAGAGACTTTCAGTCGCTAAATCTGCAGACGTTAATGGTGGCATGAATGAACTCCATGTGCACGCACCCGCACACACACGCACACAATGCAGTCTGCAGCAGCCTTAACACAATGTAGAAGCTGACTCCATTAAAGTAAATAATGACAGGTGATTCCCTGTGGGTTTGCACTTGCACTCATCGCTATCTCCTGCAGCACAGGCAAATCAAAAGTGTCAGCTGCTTATAGGCTACATTGTACTTAATTTAGTCAGTAATGATCAGACAGCTCAAACTTTATCCTGGCAGCTGCAGACATTTTCCTTTCACTCTCCTACTGAGGAGGTGCTGCGGCTGACATTAAAGGCCAGGCAATTTGTGAGGATGATCATTATATTTTGGGGCCACTTAATTCATGCTTGCCAGGATGAAAGTAAAGAAGCTCTCAGGGTTTAAGCAGTTGACTTAATCACCTAAAAGGTTCTTGCTGAAGTGTATGGAATAAGAGATGAATTAATGTGTGTGTGAACAAGTGTTGCATTTTGTTACATAGATGTGGTTGGAGAATATCGTCCTACCCTATTCCCTCAGATGTGTGAAAATTAGTACAAACATCAGTAAAATTAATCTTGCTCTTTGAATTATTTCCATAACTTTCCTGAATAATTTCTGTCATTTTCATGAATAATTTCCACTATCTTCGAGCATTTTCCAGATGTTTTCAGATTCATAAGAAGGTACTTGTGTGGAGAAATCTAAAATTATTGGCAATATTAGAGAAGGAGGCATAAAGTCTTTGTATAAAAAAACATGAAGTTCATTTAAAGTAAGAGTGAGTGATATGAAACAGATGGATTAACCAACAGTAATTTCAAGCCGTATGCACTAAGCGTAAGGACATTGTTCTCTTTCTGAGTCCTGATTTTTCAGTTGATCTTAAATTGCTTAGGGAAACAAATTCTGAATAGTTAGGCATTCTGAGAACACAGACTGGTGTTGCATTTTGTCCCACCAGGTTAGGAGATTGTTGAATGAGGGCTAACTTTCCAGAGCACCAGCATTTACCACTGGGCTGTGGAGAACGTAGACGCTGGCCCTGAATTTTCACGGCGGCACCAGCCACTCAAGCCCATCCCTCAGCAACCCACTGCTCACACTCACTCACTTTTCACAGGTATTCTTACAGCAGCCTGTTGGAGAGGGCTTGGTCAATGTCAATGTCAGAGTCAATTTATTGTCATAGAGTTGATGTAGAGAGAGAGGGCATGGTACGAGAGTGAACATAGTGCAGGAGTCGCAAACTAAGGGCTTTTTTGTCATTAAAGGGGTCATATGCGCAAAAGTACATGTATGTGTAGGTACAAGGAGAAACTTGCTTACAGCAGCATCACAGGCACATAGCATCAGATGAGAGCATTCGTGAGAGAAACATTAATTACGCACATCTTTAATGAGAAAGAACACGATTAGAACAAAAACAAAGTCCATTTTAGTGCAAGGCGATCAATGTTCTCATAGTGTTACATGAGCCATAGAGGAGTTATACATAGAACATGTATGCACAGGTGCAATGAAAAACTTACAGCAGTGTCACAGGCACACGGCATCAGAAACACAACTCACAAGAAAGAAAACTAAATTAAACTTAAATTATACAAATGACATAAGAAAGAACACAACTAGAATTTTACAAAGTGTGAAGTCCATTGTAGTTCATAGTGGTCAAAGTGGTCATAGTGCTAATACACTGAGGCCTTCCAGATGTAAAGGAGAGGAAACCTCTTTTTCATTTCACAAGCTGAGATTCAGTCGAGCTGTGGGCTTTCCCCAAAGCACAGCTTTATAGACTGCATTCACAGAGTACTCCCCAGCACATATCCCCAGCACATATCTAAGTGTGTTGGTTGTTAGCACAAGTGACACATTTCATTGTGCGTTTCGATTTATATGGGATAAATAAATCTGAATCTGTTACTGTTGACAGAGACTCCTGGGCAACTTTTTGCCAGGCAAACAAGAGCCTGCAGGCCACAGCCAACCTGAAGAGGATCTGACTCAGGGTACTCCCATGCAAAGCTGCAGGGCTGGACAACATACCTGGTTTGGTGCTGCGAGATTAGGTGACCCAGCTAACAGAGGTCTTAACGGACATATTTAATATCCCTTTCCAACAGTCCACTTCCGTGCAAGCTTCAAGCAAGCCACCTTCATTCCAGTGACCAAGAGGGCGACAGTAATTGGCCTAAACAATTACTGCCCAGTGGCATTGACTTCAACAATCATGATGTGCTTTTAGCAGCTGGAAATGGATCGTATAAAATGCCGCCTTCCAGCTACGTTGGACTCCTTCCACTTTTCCTACCACTCAAACCAGTCCACTGATGATGTCATAGCCTCTCCCTCACTCAATCCTGTCCTACGTGGGAAGTGATGCCTCAACTGCCAGGGTGTTGCTCACCAACTTCAGTTCGCTTTTAACATGATCATCCCTCAGAGGCTGGTGGGTAAATTGGTTTCATTGGAACTCAACATCCGTCTCTGTAATTGGATCTTGGATTTCTTGATGGAAAGACCCCAGTCAGACCGAGTTTGCAGCAACATTTCAGCCTCCATCACGTTGAGCACTGACACCCCCCAGTGTTGTGCAATCAGCCCGCTGCCGTTCATGCTGCTAACTCACGACTGAACTGCCAGATCCAGCTCAAACCACATCATCAACTTTGCTGATGATACAATAGTGGTTGGCCTCATTGGCAACAATGAGTTAGCATACAGAGAGGAGGTAGAGAGGCTTGTCAAAACAACAACCAAAGTCTCAACATGGACAAGAAAAAAGAGATGATTGTAGACTTCAGGAAAGCAAAGGTCGACTACTCCCCATTGCACATCAATGGCTCTGCGGTAGAGAGGGTGAAGAGCACGAAGTTCCTTGATGTGCTCATTACTGATGATCTAACCTAGAACCAAAACACCTCCCCTTTTGTCAAGAAGGCACGGCAGTGCTAAACGTTCTGAGGAGATTGAGGTGTGCAAGGTTCCCTGTCCCGATTCTAACAACTTTCTACAGGAGCACCATCGAGAGTGTCTTGTCTGGTATGGAAACTGCAAGGCATCAGACAGCAAGACAGTAAAAACTGTTGGGAGGATCACAGAGTGTCCCTCTATCTTATTTGTAACATTTACCCGGAGTGTTGTACACGAATGGCCCAAAACGTTTTAAGGGCCCCTACCACCCATCCCTCAATCTCTTTCACTCACTGCCATTAGGAAGGAGGTACAGGAGCATCAGGACTAGTTCTAACAGTCTGGATAGCAGCTTCTCTCCCTAGGCTGCGAGACTAATGAATACCCTACCGCCACCAAGGTCTCATCACTAGGACAGCGAGCTGTTTACTGTATTGTTTACTGTTTACCCGTGCTGCGCACTTCACGTGCATTTTCAATTGTATTTTGACTTACATGTGGTAATATCTTCATTTATGTGCTGAGTGTGATATATGGGTTGTTGGGGCACCGTGGATCAGGGGCCGATGTTTCATTTGGTTGTATATATGTACAGTCTGATGATAATGCCTTCTACAGGAAATCTCTTAATCAACCTATCCAGATCACTCCCACTTTCCGGGAACACCTTTACACCCTGCTCTCATCATTTCAAACCTCCTTTCTTTAAGTAGCAACACTCTGCAATATCTGGCAATCCATTCCTTAGGTCATGGTATGTCCCTACGAGTGCTGGCTGCCATGGTTACAGTTGCTAGAATAAAGGCAAGCTGTGGTGAGAACTTGCATCAGATTGATACAGTAAACTATCTCAAAAACGATAAAGGAAATCCCAACATTGTTGTTCTGAGAACCTAATAGTAGTTGATCTAAATGTTTATGGCACTTTTAATTACAGGGCTAGGATGAAGCACGCTGCTGTTTCAACACCATTAATACCAGTACAGCAATTCCTAGCCTTAAATATCTCAGGACATTTTTATCATTGCTTTGTCAATGCAAATTGTGCACCATGGTAATGTGGCAGTTAACGTGACATTATAACAGCTCGGGGCATTCCGGAGTTCAGAGTTTGATTCATAAGGAGTTTGTAAGTTCTCTCCATGAACCGTGTGAGTTTCCTCTAGGTGCTCTGGTTCCCTTCCATGGTAAAGATGTACCAGTTAGTAGGTTAATTGGTCACTGTAAATTGACCTGTGATTAGAACAGTGTTAAGTAGGTGGGTTGCTGTGCAGTGTATCTCATACAAAGTACAAAATAAATTTATTATTTTATTATTACCTGAAATGGGTAGCCACTGGGAGATCCCGCTTTTTCTGGCAACTCCATTCGTCCCCTCCCCGTTGACCTCCCTCTCGACACTTACCCTTGCAAGTGGAACCAACCCCTACACCTCCTCCCTCACTACCATTCAGGGCCCCAAATGGTCCTTCCAGGTGAGGCGAGTCTGGCAGGTTCAGCTACTGTATCTGGTGCTCCTGGTGTGGCCTCCTGTATATCAGTGAGACCTGATGTAGATTGGGAGACCACTTCGCCGAGCACCTATGCTCCATCCTCCAGAAAAAGTGAGATTTCCCAGTGGCCACCCAGTTTAATTCCACTTCCTACTCCCATTCCGACATGTCAGTTCAAGGCCTCCTCTACTGTCGCAATGAGCCCACACTCAGGTTGGAGGAGCAACAACCTTATATTCCTTCTGGGTAGCCTTCAACCTGATGGCATGAACATCTATTTCTTGAACTTCCAGTAATGATCCCTACTCTCCATTTCCCATTCCTATTTCCCTCTCTCACCTTATCGCCTTACCTGCCCATCACCTCCTTCTGCTGCTCCTCTCCCTTTTCTTTCTTCTATGGTCTTCTGTCCTCTCCTGTCAGATTCCTCCTTCTCTAGCTCTATATCTCTTTCACCTGTCAACTTCCCAGCTCTTTAGTTCACCCTTCCCCCCCCCCCAGTTTCACCTATCACCTAGTGTTTCTTCCTACTGTTATGATCCCAGCCCCCTCCTTCCTGAGAATCGCAAGATCACTATTAATTCGGGTCTTGGACCCAGGAAATGAGAGAGAATCTCAGAAAGACAACGCAACGGATTTGACCATTGTTTCTTGGAGACACCTTTGTGGATTGTGATCCTATGCTACGTGCCCGCTATCAGGGCTACATGTACACCCTCGGGCAATGTGGGGTGGGGATTGTATCACCCCACCCTGATTGACAGCTACAACTCTGCAAGTCAAGATAAAAAGGGGCTGCAGGAGGCAGTCCCCTAGCGACGCACCAGAAGGAGACACCATCACTCATCGCTCCCGTGATAATGGGAAGCTATTCGGGAGCCACGTGTGGTCCATTTCCCCTGGCTTGGGGAACGAGTGGCTGATAACACCGAAAAGGACTTCGAACTGACAACGGGGAACCCACGTTCCCGATTCAACGGTTTGCGTCCAAAAAGACTGGCAAGTTTCTTTTCTCACCAAAAATCTCTCTCTCTCTCTCCAACAAGTGAAACCCAGCGGTCCCCAAAAGGCTAAAAGTCTGCATGAACTCGAGAGACTTTTATATTTCCATCGGACAATATTTTGACCCCTAGACAAAACAATAGAGCCACTTCTTATTGATGATTACTACTATACCCGCGCGCTTAGATTGAGTATTGACGACGTAGATTATCTGAATGTTTGTATTAACCTTGCTTTTGTGCCCCTTTATAAATAAAAACGTTTAAAAATAGTACCATCAGACTTCAACGGACCTCTCTATCTTTGCTGGTAAGTGACCCAGTTACGGGGTTTGTAACACTACCCTCCCCCCTCCTTCTTAGTCTGACTCCACATCTCTCTTTTCTCCAGTCCTGATGAAGGGTCTCAGCCCAAAACATGGACTATACTCCTTTCCATAGGTGCTGTCTGTCCTGCTGAGTTCCTCCAGCATTTTATGTGTGTTCCTTAATGATGGCTCCTGCTCTCCGGCAATAGCACTCCATGTAGATGTGCTCAGTATTAGGCAGGGCTTTACCCATGATAGACTGGGCCATATTGACTACTTTTTGTAGGATTTTCTATTTAAGAGCATTGGTGTTTCTATACCAATTGTGTGCAGTTTTGGTTATTTTGTGCAGTTTTGGGCTCCTTATTTTAGAAAGGATATGCTGACATTGGAGAGGGTTCAGAGAAGATTCACGAAAATGATTCCAGGAATGAAAGGGTTACTGTATGAGGAACATCTGGCAGCTCTTGGGCTGTATTTCCTGGAGTTCAGGAGAATGAGAGGGGATCTCATAGAAACATTCTGAATGTTAAAAGGCCTGAACAGATTATTTCCCATGGTAGGGGATTCTAGGACAAGAGGGCACGACTTCAGGATTGAAGAATACCTTTTTAGAACTGAGATGCGGATAAATTACTTTAGTCGGAGGGTGATAAATTTGTGGAATTTGTTGCCATGAGCGGCTGTGGAGACCAAGTCATTTAAGGCAGAGATAGATAGGTTCTTGATTAGCCAGGGCATCAAAGGGTATGGGGAGAAGGCAGGGGAGTAGAAGAATTGGATCAGCCCAAGAATGGTGGAGCAGACTCAATGGGCCCAATGGCCTACTTCTGCTCCTATATCTTATGGTGCTATAGTCTACCAGGTCATGATGCAACTAGTCAATATATTCTCCACCACACAACTGTAAAAGTTTGTCAAAGTTTTAAATGTCATCCCAAATTTTCACAAATTTCTAAGGAAGTCGAGGTACTGCTGTGCTTTCTTTGTAATTGCACATATGTGCTGGACCCAGGACAGATCCTCTGAAATGATAACACAGAGGAACTTAAAGTTCTGGCCCTCTCCACCTCTGACGTCCTGAAGAGAGCTGGCTCATGGACCTCGGGTTTCCTCCTCCTGAATGGACTTCTCATTTGGCTGGAAGGGCCTTTTCCACGCTGTATTTCTAAATAAATACTAAATATATAAATTCACCCTGACAAAATATAACTTCATTCCTGTGTTTGGTATTTTCTCAGAAGATGATATTGTAGAATTTTGCTCTTTTATAAAGGATATGTCTTACTCTGAATAGAAAGATGAGTAAAGTGGTAGAATAGTCTTTTTTCTTAGATTAATAGCTGTCTCAGAACAGAATGACAAAGTAATGAAATTATGTGCTATTTAAGATTTTTATTGTCAGGAACATGTGACGTTGAGACCTTCATGCTTTACGAAGTCACAAATAGGGTTTGTTTCTCTTCAGGAGTAGAAAGCCCACATCTTGCAGCTGCTGCTGCTCCCGTGACACGTCAACACTGGGGTGCCACAGTCGAACAGCAATTGTGTGATGCTATTACAGCTTAGGGCATTAGAGTTTGGAGTTCAATCCCAACGTCCTCCCTAAGGAATCTGTACATCTTCCCCATGGAATGCATAGGTTTACTCCGCATGCTCCGACTTCCTCCCACAGTCCAAAGAAGTACCGGATAGGCTAATTGGTCATTGTAAATTGTCCCGCGATTAGGTTAGGGTCAAATCGAGTTTGCTGGGTGGTGCGGCTCAAAGGTTCGGAAGGGCCTATTCCATGCTGTATCTCCAAACAAAAATAAAAGTTAAAGCTCACAAGGGTGCTGACCCACTGGAAGGAGCTCAGTACTTCTAAAGAGATCTCTCCAGGGGAGAAGAGGGAATGGATATTGAGATGGAATGGTGGAGTGTGGAGACTGTGGAACAAAAAAATTGGAAGGAACAAACTATTGAGGAAAGTAATGTTTCTTGTGTCTTTATCCAGTTCATAGATCAACAAGTCTGCAAGTGAAATTTACCAGCTCACGGAAGCCTTGACATTACAAAAATCCAACAGCAATCATTCACAGAAATGTCAGGGAAGGATTCATTTAACATAAATCTGATATCCTTTGTGTGGTGGACGGTATATTAACTCACACGCATTTCACTAGAAAACCTATTGGCACCCAGACCACTTCCATCCGCTTTACCATAGTTCTAACCTCTTCACAGAGGCTGCTTCGCCCCTCTCCTCAGAGTCAACCTGAGCAGGACCCTTCACTCGACAAAGAGGAGTGTGAGCGAGTGTGGACTGGCATGACTACTCAACGAAAGTTGTCTCCACCAAGGGAAAGAATACTTATAATATAGGCCTGCACTGAATAAATTCTATCAATTTAAACAATAGCTGAAAGTGAATTATAGATCATTGGAGATATGGTTTTTCATTCTAACAAATGTGCAAGTATGTACACACTCACACAAACTCACTCCTGTACCAATGTCCATGCAGAGGTCATAATTCAAATGTCTTTCACCTCCATTTGGACAAAGCCAATGAAGAACAGGAAGAGGGCTTTGCATATTGCACCATCAACAGGAGACTGTCTTGTAGCTTCTGAGCAGTAGAGTCACCAAACCCCACAACTCCTCTCCAGTAAGAGGTTTGCCGGGTGTCCTTACCTACAAAGTATTATTGTGATTACTGCATCTCCTTTCATTTAGTCAGGAGTAAAGACTTTGATTACAATCTGTGTTGCTGCGTCAACTTGCACGGCAGCTATGGATGTGGATCTTGGGATCCAAGTCCATAGATCCCTCAAAGTTGCTATGCAAGTTGATAGGGTTGTTACGAAGGTATGTGGTATGTTGGCCTTTATTAGTCAGGGGATTGAGTTCAAGAACCATGAAGTAATCTTGCAGCTCTATAAAAGCCTGGTTAGACCACATTTGGAGTATTGTGTTCAGTTCCATTCTTCTCAACATAGGAAAGGTGTAGAAGCTTTAGAGAGGATACAGAGGAGATTTGCCAGGATGGTGCCTGTGTTAGAGAGCATGTTTTCTGAGATTAGGTTATGCATGCTCGGGCAATTCTCTCTGGAGCAAAGGAGGAAGAGAGGTGACTTGGTAGATGTATCGAAAATGATAGAAGACATGTATCAGGTGGATAACGAGAGACTTTTTCCCAAGACAGAAATAGCTAATATAAGGGGCATAATTTCAGGCTGAGACCCTTCATCAGGACTGGAAAGGAAAGGGGAAAGGGCCAGAATAAGAAGATGGGGGAGAGGAAGGAGTAGAAGCAGACAGCTGATAGATAAAGCCAGGTAAGAGGGAAAGTAGATGGAAGGGGGGTGGGGGTGAAGTGAGAAGATGGGAGGTGATAGAAGGAAAAGATAAAAGACTGAAAAAAGAAGGAATTTTATAGGAGAGGAGAGTGGACCATGGAGAAAGAGAAGGAGGAGGGGCCCTAGAGGGAGGTGATAGGCAGGTGAGGAGAAGAGAAGGTAAGAGGATAGCCAGAATGGGGAATGGAAAAAGAGAGGAGAAGGAGAGAGAAATTGCTGTAAACTGGAGAAATCAATGTTGAAGCTATCGGGTTGGAGGCTACTCAAATGGAATATGAGATGATGCTCCCCAATATGAGAATGCCATGGACCAGCATGTTTGATTGGGAGCTGGAGCTGGGGAGTGGAACTATGAATCCCCTCTATAGATGCTGCCTGTCCTGTTGAGTTCCCCAGCATTTTGTGTGTGTTACTCTAACCTTATTTGCCTGCATTTCTAAACCTTCCCTCTCCACGTACCTGCATAATTGTCTTTAAAACATTGTAGTTAGACTCTCCTCTATGTCTTCCTCTAGCCGCTCTTTCCATAAACCCACCAACATCTGTCTGGAAAAACCTGCCCGTCTTTTAAAACCAGTGCCTTTTTGGTTTAGGTTCCACCACACTGAGTAGATTCACCCTATCTACACCCCTCATGATTCTATGAAGCTCTATAAGATCACTCATTAGTATCCTACACACTTGCGGGGAAAAGGCCCACATTCAGCCTCTCCTTATAACTCAAGCACTTCAGTTGCAGGGTTATTTATTGTATTCGTGTTGTAAATATTCTGAGCATGCAAGTACTTGTAAAGTGACCCCTCATTTAGGGAAAATAACATGCTTCGCTTTGCAGAGATAAGTGATCCTAATGTGGCGGCTGCAAGCATTATTGCAGATGGTACCGTGCCTCCCTAGAAAGATTGCTTATGCAGCATTGCTCGTGGTCTCACTGTTGAGGCACCTGTTTGAATGTAATACTGGGAAAAATCTTCATCTTCATCTGTGGATGTTGGAGGGCATTTGAGAAACTGTAGTGTGTTCTTAAATTGTCCATTCAGAATGTGAAAGTCAGTGTTTGTGGCCCTCTGAATATATTCAAAGTAGCCTAATGAACCCTTAATTGTATCGTGTTTATTGTATGTTATCAATTCCCCCCCCCCCCCGCAAAACTCAAATTGACATTGGAGGGAGGAGCAGGTCTTTGACAACTTGTGGCATCATTGGGTCATAGAGTTATACAGCATGAGAACTGGCCTTTTAGTCCAACTGGTCCATGCTGACCAAAATGCTCCCTACAAGCTAATCCCATCCTTCAGCTATTGGCCTCTAACATTCTAAACCTTCCCAATCCAAGTACCGGTACAGCAGTCTTTTGAAAGGTACGGTAATTAGTTAGTGTTGTGCTTTGTAACTCCAAAACATAAAGATAACTAGAATGCAGTCTGGAATGCGAGTCTAACTTTGATTTTTCTTTAAGCGAGGTGTGTACTTATGACATGACGGTGTAATGACATATGCCATTTATGTACTCTTACGTATAACCCGCAATGCATTATATATTCAACAAAGAATGCTTAATCAAAAATACATTTACAATATTACTCAAATATTACTGAAATATTAAATACACCACAGTTAAGTGGATGATTTGCCCATAAATGGGTCCAGCTTCATGGCTGGATAGTTTCCATCTAAGCTGTTTTGGCTTTCAATGGTTGTGTAAGCTATTTCTGCAAGTTTGCAGGTTTGTGTAGTGATATGGGACCATGAGGAGGTAGTTTATAATATAGAATAAGGCCTTCAGAATATACGTAGGAAATATTCCTGCACCCAGAGGACTGGAGAAATTTAGAACTAATTTCAATGAACAGCAGTTGATAGTGGGACAATTGTTAATTTTAGATTTGAGATTGAAAGATTCTTGTTAACCAAAAACAGAAAGGAATTTTAGTAGAACATATACAGTTAGGTTACTGATTAGAATTGCCTGCTGATTTGAAGAACAGCCTACTCCTGTTTCTATAGATGCATGGTGTGTGGCCCTACAAATATCAATGATATAACTATCACATTGGATGATAGTTAAGATACAAATATTGGCAGGATGCAAGGTAGAATTCTTCCTGCTCTTTTAAAATCCCTAAAGCATTCTTCTTGGGCATTTTGCCAGGATCAAGAATGGGTTACATCCACTGTGGGTTATGAGGCCAATAAGGGAGCCACAGACTCTTCCATGGTTGAGGTGTGAGGTCCCCAACAGGATAGACAAGTGGGCGGTGCACTTCCTTCATTCAGCTCTGCAGGACGTCTGAGAGATCCTGATGCTTAGCCTTGAGATCATGTTGCTCCTCCATTTTAAGTGGCAATGGTCAAGAGATTCACAGGAGTTAGTCGGGACAAGAACCATCAATGTCTCTGAAGCAGACCATTCAGTCCATTATGTCTGTGCTGTGCAATTGTCTATGTACATCTCATCCAAGAAAACAGCATGCACAGGCCAGGCTGCGTTACTTCTCCAAGGGACATCAATGAACCAATTGTAATCTTAGCAACATTCACACAGCGTTTTAGTCATTTTTACTGATGACACATTTTTTTTTTTATTTCCAGGCTGCATATTCTCCTGCCAACAGATGACCCAGTTTATATTGATGACTTTATCAACATCTAAATTTGTCAGTCAGAATTCATCACTTAGGATAAATGGCACAGCAGAACTAAATAATTTTATCAGCTATTGCACGAAGCACCACAGCACTGATTTCTGGTCTGATCACAGCCCATTGTCAACAACATGTCATAATGTTAAAAAAGACAAATGCCATCAATACAAAGCAATTTGACTTTTCTAATGCCACTGATTCTTTGAAAGGAAGATTTTTATCGGTATAATAACACAATAATTGCAGCTACCCAACTGCAGTCTTTCAATGAGAATTGAATCAAATTAAACTCTATTTTTATCAGAACCGTTTTAGTGAATCTGGACAGTTTCCTGCAATTAGCATAAATTAATCTGGGCAAGACAATCTTCCAGCTACTTATGTCTGTTAACTAGACTTCAATGAGTAATGATTTACAGTCAATTAATAACACATTATATCACCTTTACTATTAAATAGCAGAAGATAGCTCTGTTTTTTTGTAACATATTTCTGCAAAATTATCATGGCCATAACTGTAACATCAAAGTTTCTTAATAATAAAAAAACACAAAACCGAGGGCACATTTCTCGATGTGGCTCCTATACACTGTAGAAGCATCGAGAAACGAAATAATGCATCCAAGTACAAGCATTACATCTGAAGAGCCCTTGGTGTTTTATAAAGACGTGGTGCATGTTTTGATGGAGGCCATGGTCCTTTCCATGGAATTGATCAATTTTAATACTCCGTATTTTCCCCTGGCTCTAATAAATTGATGGATGAAATACATTATATTCATTCTATCTTTTCATACTTCAGTAATATTTATCCATTAACCCATTGAGTATCTTTGCCTGTCTGCTTCCATTCTGGAGATGTAATCCAGTTTGGTCTTTCTGCCAAACTAATGGTTCCATATATGGCCCTTCCATATTTCTAAGTGTGAGGGGAGTAGTTTGTAGGGCATATAAATGTCCTATTTGCCAGCTGTAGTTATTTGATATAACTTCAAAAAAAAATAGGCTTTCTGCTGTGGTAAGGAGAACAATATTTCTCTTTGATTGTTGACAGCAGAAGAAAGGAGGGCTTGCTTCTCCTGTGGCCTTCAGCAACTGAGCTGTACTTCTACACAAATGATTTCAAGGATTTGAATTAGTTAGCTGGCTCCTATACCCAATAAAATGGCCACTGAATTTATGTTCATGTTCTTCTGCTGCTGTAGCCCATCCATCTCAAGTTTCGACATATGTGTTCTGAGATGCTCTTCTGCACAGCACTGTTGTAAAGCATGGTTATTTGAGTTACTGTTGCTTTCCGGTCAATTTGAACCAGTCTGGCCATTCTGCTCTGACCTCTCTCGCTAACAAGACATTTTTACCCAAAGAACTGGCACTCATATATTGTTTTTTTTGTACAATTCTCTGCAAACTCTATAGATTGTTGCGTGTGAAAATCCCAGGTGATCAGCAGTTTCTGAGATACACAAACCATCCGTTCAGACACCAATAATCATTCCACAGTCAAAATCACTTCGATCACATTTCTTCCCCATTCTGATGTTTGGTCTGAACAACATTTGAACCACTTGGCCATGTCTGCTTGCATTAATGCATTGTGTTGCTGCCACATGATTAACTGATTAGATACTTGCATTAACGAATAGGTGTACCCAGTGGCTGAAACTAAGGCATGCATGTAATGGTGGAAATCAAAAATTAATCTCTCCTTTAGGTCATTGACAGTCTATGTAACTTGCAGTTTCTAAAATGTTCAAAAATTCAGCTAAAATATGTTAATTATTACTTTTGATGAAAAAGCCTATTTTAATTTTTGATGAAGAAAGGTATCTTTTGTTATGCGAAACTTTCATTGTTGCTTGTGGCATTTGCAGTTTGTGGAAGGAGAATCAGGCAAACAATACCCTTTCATAGCTCTCACTTTCCGCTGATAATCAATGGAACATAAGGAAGTCAACATTTTAAAATTTCTTAAAAAGGCTTAATTTTTGAATAAATTTTGTCATAGTGAGTAGGTTAAGCGTTCTGAAAGTGATGTTGTATCAGGACAATTAATATCCTCCTTCGTATGCATTTTGGGTTGAGGGTTACTTGCGAGGTGGTACCTCACAACCAGAACATGACTGCATTAGAAAACGTTAATTCTCTCAACTTTGGACCCGATAAATTTCTCGGCCCAAATCATCGACTGTTTATTCTTCACAATAGGTACTGCCTGACTTGCTGAGTTCCTTGAGTATTATTGTGTGTGTTACTCAAGATTTCCAGCATCTGCAGAATCTCTTGTGGTTAGTGTCTCCATTTTTCAGAGTCTGGAAAATGAGAGGTTGCTTCATTGTAACATAATTCTCTGAGGACTCAATAAGGTATAGAGAGATTATTTTCCCCGGCTGAGTCTAGAAATAGTATTCACAGTCTCAATAAAAAGAATTAGTACTGGAAATAGGAGAAATCTGTTCAATGAAAGAGTAACGAACCTTCAAAATTCTTGACCTCAGAGTGCTTGGATCTAACTTATGTAATTCAAAACAGATCAAACCAGTGACAGCCACTGAAAGAAGAAATGCATTGATGGATACAATTCTAATCCAGGCAAAGTGAATTAATATAGAGTCAAAAGGTCAGCGTGGTGGTGGTGGTCCATGTTGTACAGTCACGTACAACACCTTCATTCTAAAAGTGTTTTGGATAATAAAATACTCAAGCAATAATTAGATAGGGCAAAAAATTAATGTTGAAATGGAAGCTAATGCATAATATTTTTGAATGGCAGAGCAGACCCAAGGGTTTTCTCTCAGTCATTGGTCTTACTCTAACTTTTTAAGCTCCTTTTCCACAGTCTCCCTTTTTCACCTCATGCCCCCTCCCATCTGCCTCTTTTAATCCTCTCTCCTCTTATCCAACCAATTCTCTTGTCTCTCTGTCTTTCTCTCTCCCTCTCCCTCTCCTTCTCTGTATCTACCTCTCTCTTTCTCTATCTTTATCTCTTTCTCTATCTCTCTATCTCACTCTGTCTCTTCTAAGTCACTGCCCATCTTAGATTCCCTCTCTAAGTCCCGGCCCTCTGCCTCTCTTTCCTTGATATTACTGCTCAGGGCATCAATCCTGGCATCCTCTGTAAGGAGTTTGTACATTTTTCTTATGACTGTGTGGATTTCTTCCAGGTGCTCTGGTTTCCACCAATAGTCCAAAGGCATACTGGTCAGTAGGATAGTTGGTTATTGGAAATAGTCCCATGAATACACTAGGGTTAAATTCAAAGTTGCTGAGCAGTGTGGCTCAAAGGACTGGAAGGGCCAGTTTCGCACTCCATCTCTAAGTAAGTAACCTTTCTCTGCCTCTGTGGTGTCCAATATATATTGGGAGGTTTGGTTTCTTTCACTTTAGATTCATTCCCGTTTCTATATATTTGCCATTTGAACTAGCCAGATAGAGAACTGCTTGTGCACAATACAGAAACTCTTGAGTTTGACCAAAGGTGAGCATTTTCACAGATCCTATGTCAATACTATCATCCAGACCAAGAAACCGAAAGCAGTTGTCTTCCACATGCACCATCCAGTGTCAAAAGCCAATATGAGAGTGCTTCTCAGCCTGTCATTGTTGCTCGACCCATTTGTCTGGTGGCTTTGTTGATGAATATACAAACCCCAATTCCAGAAAAGTTGGGATATTTTCCAAAATGCAATAAAAAAATAAAAATCTGTGATATGTTAATTCACGTGAACCTTTATCTAACTGACAAAAGTACAAAGAAAAAATTTTCAATAGTTTTACTGACCAACTTTATTGCATAGACGTACCGTGATGAATAAAATTGCTGACTTGGCTGAGAACAACATAAATGATTCTATAAAGTCAGGAAAAGTTCAGAATGCTTCAAATCCTCTAGACCAAGTGCTGTTTAGTACTTCCCCAATTAAAATATCTAAATATACATGGCAGAAAGGATCAGATCTGAAAAAAAACAGTCATTGAAGGTGAATGAGGAAGTGCAGCAGGCAGTGAAGAAGGCTAATGGAATGTTGCCCTTTATTACAAAGGGAATTGAGTACAAGAGCAAGGAAATCCTCTTGCATTTGTACAGGGCACTGGTGAGACCACACCTGGAGTATTGTGTACAGTTTTGGTCTCCAGGGTTAAGGAAGGACATCCTGGCTGTAGAGGAAGTGCAGCGTAGATTCACAAGGTTAATTCCTGGGATGTCCGGACTATCTTACGCAGAGAGGTTAGAGAGACTGGGCTTGTACATGCTGGAATTAAGGAGATTGAGAGGGCATCTGATTGCAACATATAAGATTATTAAGGGATTGGACAAGATAGAGGCAGGAAATATGTTCCAGATGCTGGGTGAGTCCAGTACCAGAGGGCATGGTTTAAGAATAAGGGGTAGGTCATTTAGGACAGAGTTAAGGAAAAACTTCTTTTCCCAGAGAGTTGTGGGGGTGTGGAATGCACTGCCTCAGAAAGCAGTGGAGGCCAATTCTCTGGATGCTTTCAAGAAGGAGCTAGATAGGTATCTTATGGATAGGGGAATCAAGGGATATGGGGACAAGGCAGGAACCGGGTATTGATAGTAGATGATCAGCCATGATCTCAGAATGGCGGTGCAGGCTCGAAGGGCCGAATGGTCTACTTCTGCACCTATTGTCTATTGTCTATTGTCTATTTTGTAAATATACACAAATTTAGAATTTGATAGCTGCAACACACTCAACAAAAGTTGGGACAGAGTTAAAATAAGATTGAAAAGTGCACAGAATATTCAAGTAACACTGGTTTGGAAGACTCCACATTAAGCAGGCTAATTGGTAGCAGGTGAGGTATCATGACTGGGTATAAAAGTAGCATCCATCAAAGGCTCAGTCTTTGCAAGCAAGGATGGGTCGAGGCTCACCCTTTTGTGCCAAAATTCGTGAGAGAATTGTTAGTCAGTTCAAAAGGAACATTTCTC
Source organism: Hemitrygon akajei (assembly GCF_048418815.1). Taxonomy (NCBI): domain Eukaryota; kingdom Metazoa; phylum Chordata; class Chondrichthyes; order Myliobatiformes; family Dasyatidae; genus Hemitrygon; species Hemitrygon akajei. Next base: position 150,404,365 of record NC_133131.1, read on the forward strand.
AACGCAAGATTGCAGAGAATTTAGGTCTTTCAACATCTACAGTACATAATATTGTGAAAAGATTCAAAGAATTCAGAGACATCTCAGTGCATAAAGGGCAAGGTCGGAAACCACTGTTGAATGCGCGTGATCTTCGAGCCCTCAGGCGGCACTGCCTAAGAAACCGTCACGCTACTGTGACAATTATAGCCACCTGGGCTCGGGAGTACTTCGGAAAACCATTGTCACTTAACACAGTCTGTCGCTGCATCCAGAAATGCAACTTGAAACTGTATTACACAAGGAGGAAGCCATACATCAACTCTATGCAGAAACGCCGGCGAGTTCTCTGGGCCCAAGCTCATCTCAGATGGACCAAAAGACTGTGGAACCATGTGCTGTGGTCAGATGAGTCCACATTTCAGCTAGTTTTTGGAAAAAATGGGCGTCGAGTTCTCCGTGCCAAAGATGAAAACGACCATCCTGATTGTCATCAGCGAAAGGTTCAAAAGCCAGCATCTGTGATGGTATGAGGGTGCATCAGTGCCCACGGCATGGGTGAGTTGCATGTATGTGAAGGTACCATTGACTCTGAGGCGTATATTAGGATTTTAGAGAGACATATGTTGCCATCAAGGCGACATCTCTTCCCGGGACGTCCATGCTTATTTCAGCAGGACAATGCCAGACCACATTCTGCACGGGCTACAACAGCATGGCTTTGTAGACACAGAGTGCATGTGCTTGACTGGCCTGCTGCCAGTCCAGATCTATCTCCTATTGAAAATGTATGGTGTATCATGAAGAGGAGAATCAGACAACGGAGACCACGGACTGTTGAGCAGCTGAAGTCTTATATCAAGCAAGAATGGACAAAATTTCCAATTGCAAATCTACTGCAATTAGTATCCTCATTTCCAAAACAATTAAAAACTGTTATTAAAAGGAAAGGTGATGTAACACAATGGTAAACATGCCTCTGTCCCAACTTTTGTTGTGTGTGTTGCAGCCATCAAATTCTAAATTTGTGTATATTTACAAAATACAATTAAGTTGGTCAGTAAAACTATTGAAAATCTTTTCTTTGTACTTTTGTCAGTTAAATAAAGGTTCACGTGAATTAACATATCACAGATTTTTGTTTTTATTGCATTTTGGAAAATATCCCAACTTTTCTGGAAATGGGGTTTGAATTTAACTCTAATATGATATACAAACTATGTTTCTTACATCTGTAGTACTTAATTAGTTCTCATTATGCTACTGGTGTTTAGGGCAACAATGAAGGTCCTCTGTCTCTGGTGGTGTTCAGGGCTTCCTTCATCATGTCAGTAGCTTCCTCTTGATTTTTGCTACTGTCAGTCATGCAAGTCCCGGGTGGAAACTCAGGAATACCAACCCATTCGGATGTAGAAGGATTCTTCATTTTGTTTCAGTAACAATTTTGTTTTACCAATCAGGGTTGTTAGCCCTGAGATGAACCCTTGAACCAGGAGGACCACCCTTTGACTGGCCTCTACCCTTTGAGCTGTTTGGCACGGGCGACCCTACCAAGAGCCCAGACTCCAGCCAGCGTAGCTTCTCAGATCATTGAGACATACGAGCCTCCAATCCGTGGCAAGGTTGTGGTCCTCTTGGAGCTGCATCTGTGTAGTGTAATCATAATTGTCCCACCTTTCCTTGTCTTAGTGTTCGCTGGAATTGCCAAACCTTTGTTATCCAGTTTCTTCACCTCTACCTTTCATACCTGTCTTTGCCATCTTCTTCTGGCTTGATCCCTCCACCCCCTCTAATTAAGTCTCGTACCTAAGCTCTCATTCCCATCTTAAGGCACAGGAATAATGTATGATTACCTCTCCATTGATGGGAAGCTTAAAAGTCTTCAGTTTGGCTTTTACCTAGCCTGCAGACGTGAGATCCTTCTGGTTAAAGGCATCACAATATCACTCTGGAATTCAGAGCAGTCCTTAACTGCGCAAGCATTAACAGTCAAACTCAAAGGAACAAAGGTTTAATTATTCTCAAAGTATACATCCAGCCCTGAGACAAGGTCATCTCATTCCAAACAATTGGTTTATTGAGCATTACAGAATGTCTCTCTGGTGCTTCACACTCCCTTCTCCTTTCCCTACCATGATTCCCCTGCCCTGCCACCATCCCACTATCCACAATTGCCATATCCTGAATCAAGTTTATCACATATGTCATGAAATTAGTTTTTTTTTTGTGTGGCAGCAGTACAGTGCAATACATGCAATTACTACAATAGTCTTAGGCACCTTATATAGTACTGTAAGTGGATGAGAGAGCTGTGGAAGGCTATGATCTTTGTACAGGTAGGTGGGACTAGGCTAGCACAGATTAGATGGCCCAAAGAGGCTGTTTCTGGGTTGTCATGCTCTATGACTCTAAAATCTCTTATCCACTTTTTTACTCTTTATATCTGTGTCCTCTCCATCCTAACCTGGTAGCACGTGCCTTCCATTGTTCCTTTCTCACTGCAGTCAATCTTAGGTGACAGAGCCTTCATCAATCTTAGCACTGCAGTCTGAAACTCTCTCTTTAAATCAATAAACCCTTTCACCTCACAGCGTTTGTTCCTTATTTTCAAATTCTCTGCAGAACCTTATCACTTTTACTCTGTCTTTAATCACCTCCCCATACCACAATGCTGCTCGAGACCTGGATCAGTCAACATGGGGGAGCGCAAGTTATTTTAATGCATGATAAGGCGCTGTATTAGGGTGAGCTATTGTTTTTGTCCAAACTCTGGATTAATCACTTGTACAAACTATTGGTAATTGCAGTATTTATTTTGCTATTTTTTCAATTTATTCAGTGATTTACTAAGTACTTATGAAATGCATATAATATGTCTTAAATGATAAAGAGAACAAATAATGAAGAATTCGACCTTGTGACTTGAATAGAAAATGGATTCTTTCTCTAGTGTCCTTCGTGCCACTGGGATGCCTGAAACACTTTATAGCCATTGAAGAACTTGTCACAGTAATACAGGCAAATGCAGAGCTCTCATGCAAACTCCCACAAACAGCAATGAGGAGTCATCCAGAAAATGCTTGAGGTGCAGAATGAGTGTTGTCCTTGGCACAGGCAGATCTCCCCCGGGCTTCCTAGAAATAGCTTCATGAGATATTTTACATCTCATGCAAAAGGCAGCACCACAGAGGGATAAATGCTATCACTGAGTTAACCTCACAACTTGTACATATAGATCGCTGATTTGACCAGCCTTCAGAAGCACCAGTTAGAGACAGCTTAAACGCTGTTATTGTGCAGGCTTGAATTGATTTTTCATTTGAAGATCTTCACACTTGAGTGCCTTGTCTTGTGGTTCAGTTGCTATTCACACAGAATGTTGTGTTAGGAACATAGGAATTACAGATGATAAAAGCCTAGCTTCACCTCTTCCCTTCATCACATGATACAGAAATGTTGATGCTAAAAGCTAATTTTAGCTTTCAATCTCTATCCGGACTCTTGGCATTTGTAACAAAAATAAAAATGTAGATTGAGACACAGGAAACTGAAAATAGATCATTTTCAGGATGGCACATTGTGGAAAGCAACAAAGTGTATGTTTAACCCTAAAGCAACGAAGTGTATAAATGAGGGAGCAAAGTGTAATATATAAACATAAGAGATTCTGCAGATGCTGGAAATCCAGAGTAACACACACGAAATGCTGGAGGAACTCAACAGGTCAGGCAGCACCTATTGAAAGGAATACAAGGTTTGGGGCCAAAGTCGTTTATCTTGACGAGATGAAAGGGGGGAGAAGGACAGTATGGTAGCTTAGTGGTTTACACAATGCTTTACAATACCAGTGATCCGGTTCGATGCCTGCCGCTGTCTGTAAGGAGTTTGCACGTTCTCCCCGTCACCTCGTGGGTTTCCTCCAACAGTCCAAAGACGTACTGGTTGATAGGTTAACTTGTCTTTGTAAACTGTCCTGTGATTAGGCTAGAGGTTAAACCAGGGGTTGTGGGGTGGCACAGTTCGAAAGGTCGGAAGGGCCGATTCCACGCGGCATCTCAGTAAAAATACAAACAAAAGCCAGAATGAGCAGGTGGGGGGGGGGGGGGGAGCAGAAACTGGAAGGTGATAGGTGAAGCTAGGTGAGAGGGAAGGTAAGTGGATGGCAGATGAGGGATGGGGGTGAAGTGAAGGTGATACGTGGAAAAGGCAAAAGGCCGAAGAAGAAGGAACCTGAAAGGAGAGGATCATGGACCATAGGAGAAACGGAAGGAGGAGGAGCATTAGAGTAAGGTGAGTCAGGTATATGCAACCCTGTAAAAGTATCAGCAGCAATGGAACACGCCTGGAGTCTGGTTTTGCTGTTAACAAAACACTATTTTATTAGTAACTATGCAATATGGTAATTTAAACCGGGTAAATCAAGAGTTAACGGTGTTATGCATATACCGTATAGGTGTAAATAAAGTTCCCAAACTTATTCAATCTCGGGTGGCATGAGTTACGGTCTTACGATGGTATGTAAGAAAAGTTCATTTCAGATGCACGTGATTGAAGTGAGAGAGAGATACTTGTAATCTGAATAATCAGGTGTCGTCGATCCTCCTCAATGTCCTCCAAATCTTCCAAGTCAGCCAAACGTGACAAACTTAAGAGCGCCGTCTTCAAGTGATAATCTACCAACCCAGGCAAGGGTTAAGACACACCGGTAGATTCCACAGGGTCGCCCTTTACACACACCGATAGTCACGGATCGATTCCTTCTAGATTGATCCCCACCCTTTGTGGGTATTTAAAAGCCCTCGTGCGTCTGTGTGTCCTTGTAAAAAGTAAACAAGCCGCAGAGAAACCATAACATCGATTGCCCATCAAGTAACTCCACCTCCCTCTCTCACCACGGTAACCAAGCAACTCTGCAGTCAGCAGAAATCCAGGTGTCCAAAAGTCAGTCTCATTCTCCCGGTGTTTTAAAATGACAGTCCCCAGAGAAAATGAACCCTAGGGGTACATAACAGGTGAAAAGCAAACAAAGAGAAGAGAAGAGGTGAGAGGGGAGCCAGACCTGGGAATGGAACAAGGGAAATTACCAGAAGTTAGAGAAATCAATGTTCAATTGTACGCCAAGTGTAATATATTCAAGTTTGCTTGATAAAAGCCTGGATATCACCAAACTTAATGGAAATCTAAATTAGGGAAGAAAGTAGGCTGCAAAAGCATACAAAAAGTATCAAACATATTGCTTTGATAAGGCCACATCTGGAATATTGTGTACAGTATTATAACCCACACTTAAAGATGGACAGACGAAAGTTTACTGGGCTGATACATGGAATGGGTAAGCTGCCTTATAAGGAAAGGTGGGGACTCTAGGTATGTGTTTGTTGGAGCTTGCAGCAATCTAATTAAAATATAGAAGATACTGAAGGATTTCAACAGGACAATGTGGAATATACATATCTAGGTTCTCTGGTTAAAGAAGAGATCACACTTTGTTTCTCTCTCGGCTTGTGAATCCTTTGGAACCTGCTTCCTCAAAGGGCAGAGGAAGTAGGATCCTTGAATACTTTTAAAGGCTGAGTTTAG